>NC_053493.1:82372906-82744781 GCF_905171775.1 Rana temporaria | reverse complement strand
GGCGTAGCGTAAATACGATACGCTACGCCGCCTTAAAGATGCGGCGCCCTACCTGAATCTGGCTAATTGTCAGGAAAAGCCATTGACACCTATTAAATGCTTGTAATTATATTTCAGTATACCACAGTAACATCTGATAAAAAGATTTAAATACACTGAGGCAGCAGACTTTGTGAAAATTAATATTTGTGTCATTCTCAAAACTTTTGGCCATATATATATGTATATATACACACACACCGAGTTGTCAGCCAGTACCACACTGCCTTTGTTGCAGCACTTAAACTCTGTCTGATTTATGAAAGCTGAGCCAAAGCCGTTTCTGTTGCCCAAAGTAATTGTTCATCCTTATTCAATCTATGGGAATTTGACAGGTCATTATGGGCAAGACAGTGTTGTGGACTCTTCCTTCGTGATAGAGATTGATAGTTTAACCAGAAGCATATTGTTCCTTCAGCTAAGATAGCCATACACAGCTTGAGTTTCAAACCTTGGGTGGCCCTGTCAGCACCACCCGACTCATCAAAAAATCAGAGGAACGCAAGCTATGATTGGAGGATGGGCAGATAAATGAAAGGTCCACTTTCTCCACGTATAGAACTCTTTTCATTCACAAAAGCTAAACACCAATGAGCCATAACATTAAGATCACTGACAGGTAAAGTGAATAGCACTAATTACCTAATTAGAATGGCATTTGAAAGGTGGAGAGATATATTAGGCAGCGAGTACACTTTGGGGTTGATTTACTAAAACTGGTGGTTAGTGCAAAATCTGGAGCAGCTGTGCATGGTGGCCAATCAGCTTCTAACTTCAACTTGTTAATTTAGGCTTTGACAAAAAGAAAAACTGGAAGCTGATTGGTTTCTATGCAGAGCTGAACCAGATTTTGCACGTGACGTTGACGAAGTTGACGTGTTTTAACCACTTCATTACTGGCAGGGCTCAAGTCCTGCGGGAACGCGTGGGAACGGAGTCCCTGCACTTTTTTCACAGCAGGAACTCAGTTCCCTTTGCAGGACTAGAGCAGCGGAGCCGCCCGAGCCGCCCGAGCCAATCCTTCACTAAGCGGCGATGCCCAGCTCGAGTCACTGTCAGGGGCAGGCGAACCTTAGTAATCCTTTATGTTACTGGCCGCTTCCTGTATATGGATTCATCAGGTAGTGTGCGGGTATTCCGTCACTTCCTCGATGCCGCAATGTCTCCTGGGAGCTTTTTTTCATTGTTCCTAGGAGACATTGCGGAGGTCATCGAGTTATCGCAGGATTTAGAAAGAACTCGCGGCAGACTTCCGCAATGTCCCCTGGGAACAATGCCAAAAGCTCCCAGGAGACATTGCGGCATCGAGGAAGTGACGGAATACCCGCACACTACCCGATGAATCTTGAAGAAAAAAAAACATGTGGTTTAGTAATTATACATATGAGCGTATAATTTTTTTTTTTCGTGGGGGAGTGGATCTTGGGTGGGAATTCCCACACTTTTTTCCCCAGGACTTGACCCCTCATTACTGGGCACTTAACCACTTACCCCCCGGACCATATTGCTGCCCAAAGACCAGAGTACTTTTTGCGATTCGGGACTGCGTCGCTTTAACAGACAATTGCGCGGTCGTGCGACGTGGCTCCCAAACAAAATTGGCGTCCTTTTTTTCCCACAAATAGAGCTTTCTTTTGGTGGTATTTGATCACCTCTGCGTTTTTTATTTTTTGCGCTATAAACAAAAATAGAACGACAATTTTGAAAAAAATGAATATTTTTTACTTTTTGCTATAATAAATATCCCCCAAAAATATATAAAAAAACATTTTTTTTCCTCAGTTTAGGCCGATACGTATTCTTCTACATATTTTTCGTAAAAAAAAATCGCAATAAGCGTTTATTGATTGGTTTGCGCAAAAGTTATAGCGTTTACAAAATAGGGGGTATTTTTATGGCATTTTTATTAATATTTTTTTTTACTAGTAATGGCGGCGATCAGCGATTTTTTTTTCGGTATTGCGACATTATGGCGGACACTTCGGACATTTTTGACACATTTTTGGGACCATTGGCATTTTTATAGCGATCAGTGCTATAAAAATGCATTAGATTACTATAAAAATGCCACTGGCAGTGAAGGGGTTAACACTAGGGGGCGGGGAAGGGGTTAAGTATGCCTGGGTGTGTTCTTACTGTGGGGAAACACTGATCCTTGGTTCATACATTGTATGAACCGAAGATCAGCATTTCCCCTGCTGACAGGACCGGGAGCTGTGTGTTTACACACACAGCTCCCGTTCCCCGCTCTGTACCGAGCGATCGCGTGTGCCCGGCGGCGATCGCGCCCGCCGGGCACACGCACGGGAGTCGGGGGCGAGCGGGGGGCGCGCGCGCGCGCCTCCGGCAGCGCGCGTGCGCCCCTAGTGGCGGCTAATAGGCAGGACGTCATATAACGTGATCTCGCCTAGGAGAGCCACCTTGTGGACGTATTTCGACGGTGCGGCGACGGCAAGTGGTTAAACCCCCTTCCTGCCCAGACCAATTTTCAGCTTTCAGCGCTGACGCATTTTGAATGACAATTGCGCAGTCATACAACACTGTACCCAAATTATATTTTTATCTTTTTTTTCCCACAAAAAGAGCTTTCTTTTGGTAGTATTTGATCATCTCTGCAATTTTTATTTTTTGCGCTATAAACAAAAAAAGACAGAAAATGTTGAAAAAAAACACAGTATTTTTTACTTTTTGTTATAATAATATCCCAACTTAAAAAAAAAAAAAAAAAAAATGTTTTCCTCGGTTTAGGCCGACATATTTTTGTTAAAAAAAAATCGCAATAAGCATATATTGATTGGTTTGCGCAAAAGTTATAGCGCCTACAAAATAGGATAGATTTATGATTTATTTTTTACTAGTAATGGCGGCGATCTGCGATTTTTTTTTTGTCAGGCCTGCGATATTGCAGCGAACATATCGGACACTTTTGACACAATTTTGGGACCATTCAGATTTATACAGCGATCAGTGCTAAAAAAGTGCACTAATTACTGTATAAATGTGACTGGCAGGAAAGGGGTTAACACTAGGGGGTGAGGAAGGGGTTAAATGTATTCCCTGGGTGTGTTCTAACTGTGTGTGGAGGGGGACTGACTGGGGGAGGTGACCGATGCTGTGTCCCTATGTACAAGGGACACAGCATCGGTCTCCTCTCTCCCTGACACGACGTGGAGCTCTGTGTTTACACACAGAGCTCCACGTCCCTGCTGTCACCGCCGATCGCGGGTACCTGGCGGACATCGCGGGTGCCAGGCACGCGCATCGGCATCACAGCGATGCGCCGGGCACAGTGTTTACCCGCTGTGCGCCCCCGGCGACGCGCGAGGGTAATGCGCATAAAAGGATGTCCAGGGACGTCCACCCGGCAGTTGAGAGCCGCGCTGTGGACGTCTTTCGTCTATAGCACGGCTCTCAAGTGGTTAAGCAGCAAAAATGGACATCGCAGTTTGTTGTGTATGGGGCTGTGTAGCTGCAGACTGGGCAGGCTGCCCATGCTGACCCATGTCCACAGCCAAACGCGCCTACACTTTAGCACCAGAACTGGACCATGGAATAATAGAACAAGGTAGCCTTCTTCCAACTGCCTTTGGCCAATTATGGCTCTCGCTGGGGAGCGTACTGTGATTGGCCAAAGCATGCAGGTCAGGTGTATGCTTTGGCCAATCATCATACAGCAATGAACTGCGGTCTTGTAGTGCATTATGGGGAGCTCAAATTTGCCGTGAACGTCCCATAAAATTTGCTGTTCGGCAAACGGGAGTCCCTGAACTCGAAGCTCATCCCTAGTTGGCACTCTTATTGAGTACCTGTCACAAGTCCAACCCTCATGTCAACCCTCATAGCACCAGAAGATTATGGCTGCGAGGGTATACAGGGGGCAGAGGACTTCGGATTTTAGCTGACAGACTAGACTGAATGTAATTTTTTAGTGCTATTTTTTTTTTTATTGTTTTGACTAAACTTTTTTTTTAACAGAATCGTTTTTATTCATTATTAGGAAACTTGGAAGCACATTAACAATGATCAATACACATAATATGCTAGTAGATGACAGGATACACAAATAGGGATGAGCTTTATGTTTGGGTCGAACATGAGTTCGCCGAATAGCGAACAATTTGGGGTGTTCGCGGCAAATTTGAAAACCTTTAAAAGTCTATGGGAGAAATCAAAAGTGCTAATTTTAAAGGTTAATATGCAAGTTATTGTCATAAAAAGTGTTTGGGGACCTAGATCCTGCCCCAGGGGACATGTATCAATGCAAAAAAAGTTTTAAAAACTGCTGTTTTTTCGGGAGCAGGGATTTTAATAATGCTTAAAGTGAAACAATAAAAGTGAAATATTCCTTTAAATTTCGTACCTGGGGGGTGCCGATAGTATGCCTGTAAAGTAGCGCATGTTTCCCGTATTTATATCAGTCTCTGCACAAAATGACATTTCTAAAGGAAAAAAAGTCATTTAAAACTACTCGCGGCTATAATGAATTGTCGGGGCCTGGCAATACAGATAAAAGTCATTGAAAAAAACTACATGGGTCCCCCCCCCCCCCCAGTCTATTACCAGGCCCCTTGGGTCTGGTATAAATATTAAGGGGAACACCGAACCCCAAAAAATGTAAATGCGTGGGGTTCCCCCCAAAATCCATTACCAGGCCCTTCAGGTTTGGTATGGATATTAACCCCCCTGGCAGTATTCCCCAGTCTGGCTCGGGGTGCTATTTCATTACCAAAAACGATAGCCCCGAGCCAGACTTGGTTTTGCCTCGCAGCAGCCACAGGCATGGTTTACTTACCTTGTCCCTGGATCTTGCGATGCCTCCGCGCTGTGTCTCCTCGCTCGATTCACAGTGTCCCTGTGTGCCGCCGAGCTCCGTTCCCTGCGCCGTTACGACGCACGGGGACGGAGAACGGCGCCAAATTAAAAAAAGTAAATAAACACATTACATACAGTATACAGTAATCTTACAGATTGTAAAAATATATGTAAAAAATACACACCCCCTTTGTCCCTAGTGGTCTGCCCAGTGTCCTGCATGTACTTTTATATAATAAAAACTGTTCTTTCTGCCTGCAAACTGTAGATTGTCCATAGCAACAAAGAAGTGTCCCTAGACCAGCTAGAAAACAGCGATAATAAATTATAATCACTTGCAGAACTGAGCGATAGTGATTTGTGGTGAAATTCGTCATAAAAAAATAAAAGTAATGACAGCGACAATTCTGAAACTGAGCAAATTTCAGTGATTTTGAGATTACATTATTGAATAATTTTTATTATAATTATATTATTATTTGTTATAATTATTTATTATATTATAATTTATGATTTTGTTTTTCAAACTTTTTCATACCCAAGATGTCTACTAGACTCTTGTTCGGACAGATTTAAGTGAGTTATTCCTAAGAATTACAGGCCTACAATGTAAAACGCCAAATTTCCTTGCAAATAATAGTAGCGCTTTCAGCACCTAAAATCTGAAATAATCATACCGCCAGGGAGGTTAAGGGGAACCCTGCTCTAAATTTAAAAAAATTATGTGGGGTTTCACCCCAAAAATCCATCAGCATGGGGACATCCTCATGTTGAGGGCATGTGGCCTGGTACGGTTAAGTAGGGGGGGCGCTCTCTCGTCCCCCCCTCTTTTCCTGCGGCCTGCCAGGTTGCATGCTCGGATAAGGGACTGGTATGGATTTTTGGGGGGAACCACACGCCAATTTTTTTTTGTAATTTTGGCGCGGGGTTCCCCTTAAAATCAATACCAGACCTGAAGGGTCAGGAGTGCAGAACGAACTGCACTCCTGTGATCCACAGAAGAAGTATAGCCAAACAAGCTTTGGCAGTACTTCTTTAACCTGGCAAATGCAGTTAAAATATCCGCAAAGCTCTAAAATATTCCTGAGCTTCTTTGCCGCAGTTGTCATTTGTAGGGCAGTCCACAGTAATGAATTCCTGCCCTATGCGCAAAAAACACACATATGCGTGATGGCTTAAGGGAATGACAAGAGGATAATATAGAAATAGACTTAGGCAGGCCATACATGGTGCAATTTTTTATTCTGCAACCATGGGCTGCAGGAAAGAAATTTGCATGATTTCCCCATCAACATAGACAGTGCTGTCAGGGGAACCCTCCTTCTAGTGGCAGCCTGTCCATAGAGAGCGCACGGGCACCACTGCCTCTATCCATGTGTCCGGCCCCCTGATCTACATATCAGGGTGCCGGACTATGGATTTCAATGGGGGGTGTGTGTGTTTTTTTAAGCACGTGATTAGAGCCAGAGCCTCTAATAAACTACAAAAAAGGGTGGGCTTGGGGCGTAGAGGACTGCACTCCGAGCCCACCCAGTTGTGTGACGATAGCGAATAAATTCTCCCTATTTTCACACTAAAGTTCCCCCCCGTCAATCAGGAGGCAGGTCGTGAGACCTGTTTCCTGATTGGCTAAAGCTTCAGGCGATCCTATTGGATGCCTGGCTCTTAGGCGGAAGAGAGAGGAGACGGCGGAGGAAGCCGCTGGAGGAGCAGACACTGTGGCTCAGCAATTGTCTGTTCCCGGCGGGGGCCGGATGTAGGAAGCCGTCCATGCCGGGAGAAGACAGTGATTATCGCTAGCGACTAACCAGCTGCTAGTGATAATCGCAAGAGAATCCTGCAGGCTGGTTGTACCCAAGCTGATCAATTGATCAACTTGATATATTCAGCCTGCTGAACCGGCCAAGATTCGAACCGTGTATGGCCGGCCATGGGTTACGTCTGCTAGTTTTGTGTAAAATACAATAAAACATTTTTTTACACAACTGTATGAAATTGTGTTTTTTTACGTCTGTCTGGAGCTCTGTATTTTTGGGGCCCTTCACCCTTATCATTCGCTGCTGTGCTCACCAGAGCTGCCTACAAACATTAGACAACAGTTGGTTGAGTGTGTATGTATGGCCTGCCAGACGAACGATTTTTCTAACAAAAGATCCTTCTCTCAAACATGTAAGTGTGTAACATTAGATTCTTACAAGCAACAATATAATAGGTTATAATATATTATCTAGAATTTGGCAAAGGAACGCTATTCAGTTATTTCATGAGTCAGCAAAAAATCGGATAAATGTAATTATTTTGGCATCAGGCACCAAGGGAGATAAGAGGATATGTCAAGTTGAAATCAATAAGATTAGGAGGAAAAAGAACTTGTTCATTTGTATCCCTGGAAAGAAGACGACTTCCCAAGGAAAAAACTGCAACAGTTTCACAGCACTTGCCATTCTCACTTGATAAAGATTCTATAGATCCGACTTGATAGGAAAGGAAATAGACTCTGATTTCAAATGTCAGCTAAAGAAGACCATAGATTTAGGCTTTAATAACGTTTGTAAATGAAACAAACTGCAGGGTGTTTTTTCTTATGTGGCTAGGAAAATTGTTATAACCATACACACATAGATTTTTTTCTTTCAGCATTCAGGCTGAACAGAAAAAAAATCAAACACATTCTACCAACCACACTATACAGCGAGGATGGATGCATCTCCCATGGTGGCTTTTGTCAGCTTGTGCCGAATAGGCAAACAGCGGCTGCGTCTGATTGGAGGCAGTCGCTGTTCGGCTGACAACTTTCTGTATGGCTGATTTTTCAGGCGAGATGGAGGGTGCCATCAGGGGGGCATTTTTCCCTCACATAGGCAACATCATTGTTCATCACACTGACACTTATGCCGCGTACACACAATGGGAAATTCTGACAAGAAAAGTCAGATGTGAGATTTTGGTCGGAATTTCCGACCGTGTGTAGGCTCCAACGGAACTGTCAGATTTTCCGCCAAGAAAATTTTGAGAGCTGGTTCTCAAATTTTCAGACACGAAAAGTTATTGTAGGAAATTCCGATTGTATGCAATTACGACAGAGAAAAATCCTACGCATGCTCGGAATCAAGTCAACGCATGCTCGGAAGCATTGAACTTAAAGTGGGAGTTCACCTGAAAAAATTATTTTAACATTAGATTGGGCCTAATTACGGGAAGCAGAATCGGGTGTTTTGTTTAAAAAAAAATGCAGTACTTACCGTTTTAGAGGTAGATGTTCTCCGGCGCTTCCGGGTATGGTCTTCGGGACTGGGTGTTCCTATTTGATTGACAGCCTTCCGACGGTCGCATACATCGCATCACGAGTTGCCGAACGTCGGTGCGGCTCTATACGGCGCCTGCGCACCGACGTTCGGCTACTTTCGTAAACTGGTGACGCGCTGTATGCGACGGTCGGAAGGCTGTCAATCAAATAGGAACCCCCAGTCCCGCAGCCCATACCCATACACGGAGAACATCTATCTCTAAAACGGTAAGTACTGCATTGATTTTAAACAAAACCCCCGATTCTGCTTCCCGTAATTAGGTCCAATCTAATGTTAAAAATTGTTTTTTTTGGGTGAACCTCCACTTTAATTTTTCTCGGCTTGTCATAGTGTTGTACATCACCGCGTTCTTGACAGTCGGCATTTAGTGTGACCGTGTGTATGCAAGACAAGTTTGAGTCAAAATTCCGTCAGAAAAAAATCCACCGTTTTCTTGTCGGAATTTCTAATCGTGTGTACGCGGCATAAGAGGTTTGTTTACTAAAGGAAAATAGACTGTGCACTTTGTAAAGTGCAATTTCACTCTGCAAGAGCAGTTGCTCCAGAGCTTAGTAAATGAGCAGAAGCTCTGCTGACTTTCATCATCCAATTATGTGCAAGCAAAAATATATATATATATAATTTTTTTTCTTGCATGTGATTGGGTATTCTTTGCAAAAGTGAAGCTTTACCTCATTTACCAAGCTCTGGAGCAAATGCACTTGCAGAGTGCAACTGCACAGTCTATTTGCCTTTAGTAAATTAACCCCTAAGGCCTCACACAGTGTGTATTTTTGGACATGCACACACACCCGAACCCACAAGGGAGCAGAGGCTGTGTCCATGCAGCTGCCGCATCCCAATTGACATTAATGGGACTGCCTGTGCAGGGATGCACAGAACACCTGTACATCCCCATGCGGGTCAACAGAGCTCTCCATGAGCGCACGATTTAGTATGCTTCGTGTGAGTGAGGCCTTCCACTAATGCCAAGATAAATTTACATCCCACTGACCACTTACGCTTGGGCATTTTTGTCAGAGAACCCCCCCCCCCCCACTGGTAAACCTCCAGGTTGCCATATTGCATTGCATTTTACAGAAAATTACAGAGCTGCAGATTGAAAGGAAAGGTAATTTTTAATAACATTCAATTACAATATGATTTGTGTCGCAATTGCATACGCTATATTATTTTTTTTATTTAAAAAAAAAAAAAATCCCACGAAAGTAGAGATACCCTTTAAGCAAAGAGAAAAGAGCAACTACCTGTAGCGCCCCCCCCCCCTTTAAAGTTAGTGGGGCGTTACGCTAAAGTTAGTGGGGAATGGGAGATTTCAGTTGCTCCCATTCACTAATTGTTAGTTTGTGCTGTTGCCAGTTCGGAACTGCCTCCTGGGTCAGTCTGTGTGTCCAGGGGTGCGTTGTCACCCCTGGGCGACAGTTGGCACTATAGGGGTTCTGACAGAACCATCCTTCCCCAGCAGCCAATCAGAGGAGTTTGACTCTTTGGGCATGCTGGCGGCGGGGTATATTTGGAGCACCGCCCATTTTTCTTTTTGGTCTGCGGGGCCCGAGATCCAGGTGCGGCATCCACCTTCAGGGTGCACGCATCCGCGGGCCCCATCCTCATGGCCTGCCCGGTTGAGGCTGTGCACCTCGCGGAGCCTTCTTTTGATGAAGAGAGGGACCCCAGCAGCTTGCTGGGTTCCAGGTCCTAAGCTGGAGGCTGAACGGTGGGGGATTGGCTCGGGAGAACCTGAGTGCAGAGGTTGTCTGCGAGGCCTGGACGAACCACCGAGGATCCCATCACCACGCTACATGACAGGTACCCTTATATTTGCTGTCAGTAGGTGATCCTACAGAATAAGACTTACTGGGAGGATTTGCTAACCTTATACTCTGATTATACTAAGAAAATTGACTACGCCTGTGGCAGAGGCATTATTTCCTCCCAGTGATCTGATTATTGCGAGCGACCCTTTGGCTGCCGGGTCCGAGTTAATTACCTGTCCAAAGGGCACTCACCCACCCTGACGGGGGTGGCGACGTTTTGAATTATCGGTGCCGAGAGCAGGCTTGCTCTCTATGCTTTTGATATCCAAGGCCTGATGCTGCAAGTTCTTTCAACTCAACCCTTTTTCTCTACTGTGTGTCCTGTTGAGGTTGGCCTTGTTGGCTTTGGAATAAAGCATTGGAAAATCACGCTACTGGCTGGACACTTGTTCTTTCTTCCACACTCACAAGTATCATCCTTAGACAGAAGAATTTGGTAACTTAATACACCGATCCCAAATCAACCAGCGGCTCCTTCGGGGGTAGCGATACATACCTATAACAACCAGCATTAGAATTCCCTAATCCTATTGGTATTTCATTGGTGGCTAGGGATTAATGCATTTTTGCACATCATTTTTGCTATGTGCACTACCTCATTAAACAGGAATTTCATTTGTCCTCAGTTCAGATACTTACCCACCCAGAAGGTCCTGCCTTGTCCTGCTGTGTTCAGCTCCTCCACTACTACCGCTTGGGTCCTGTCCTTGGGTCAACTTGGCCTGTGACATCATTGGGAGGTTGCTTTCTTATCCAGGTTCAGGTAGCCACCTACCGATGACATGCCTCCAGGCCCATCACTCTCCTCCTTCCTTTAATCCATGTTGATTCCTCCTGGGATATGTGACATGCATATCCCAGGAGGTCCCGGGAGCCAAGCATGTCATTCTCACCTAGGCAAGAATAGAGGATGGGGAGGCAGGCCGGAATGTACAAAATAACTTGGGCAACTTGGTCTCTGACGTCAATGTTAGGTTGCTTTCTTTTCCGGGTTCAGGTAGCCACCTCCTGATGACATGCCACCAGGCCCATCACTCTCCTCCTTCCATGAATCCAAGCCGATGCATCCTGGGATATGGGACATGCATATCCCAGGAGGTACCGGGAGTCCAGCATGTCATTCTCACCTAAGCGAGAATAGAGGATGGGAGGCAGGTCGGAATGTACAAAATAAAAAAAGTAGCCCAAAAAAAAGAGGTGGTGAGATTTTTCATATAACAGAGAAGTGGGGTGGGGAGGAGGAAAGTTTCATTTTAGTATGAAGGTCCACTTTGAAGCCCTGTACACACGACCGGGATTCCCGGCGTTATAAAGACCGCTGGGAATCCCGACGGGAAAACCGAGAACCTGCTCGGTAAGTTTCCCTGTGTACACACGGCCGGGTTTCTCGTCGGGAAAACTGTGGGGAGAGCTTTGGCCGGGAATCCCGGCCGTGTATATGCTCCCTCGCAGTGTTTCCCCATAGGAAAACTGCCGGGTTTAAAACCCTGGGAACCCCCGGCGGGAAACTAGAGAGCAGGTTCTCTATTTTCCCACCGGGATTCTCGGCAGTTTTCCTGTCAGGAAAACTGCGAGAAAGCATACACAGGGACGATTTTCCCGGCCAAAAGCTCTCCTCGTGTGTACGAGGCTTAAAGCGGAGCTCCACCCTAAAGTGGATTCCTCCCCCCTCCGGTGCTACAATTTCCACCTTTCGGGGGAGGGGGGACAGGATATCTGTCAAAGACCGGCCGTGGTCGTGACGTCACCGCGGGGCTCCCTCCTCCCCTGGCCGCCAGGCTAATAGGAAAGAGGAGCGGGCCTCGCACATGCGCAGTAGGCAGGCCCGGATTTACTACCTTTGCCGCCCCAAGGCCAGGTCCTTCAATGCCGCCCCCGCCTGCGCAGTACAGGGTGGACATTATTCGCCAGAGGACTTTTTCAGCAGGACACTGAGAAGCGGGAGGGGGGGGGGGTGTTGCTGCCAAAAATAACATTGAGCATTGGGGGGTGCTGCTGCCAAAAATGACAAAATGACATTGAGAACCGGGAGGGGGGTTGCTGCTGCCAAGAAATCTCACCTCCTCTTCCCTCTGTTTTTTCTCCTCTCACCATCCGCATGACAGGGGGGAACTCCTGATATGAAAGTAAAAGTGTCCTCCCCTCTCAGCCGCAGTGCCACCCCTGCACCCACTGCCGCCCCGAGGCCTGGCCTTGTTGGCCTTGTCTGGAATCCGGCCCTGGCAGTAGGGTTCACGCCGGGAACCTTACTGCCGACATCGCTGGACTCCAGGACAGGTAAGTGTCCATTTATTAAAAGCCAGCAGCTGCAGTATGTGTAGCTGTTGGCTTTTAATATATATATTTTTTCCCGGACCTCCTCTTTAAGTCAGCACAAGTCCTTCCCCCTAACTAGAGTCACGGAGTTCCAGTTTGGTAAAGTTCAGAAGTTTTGCACAGACGTCACAACCCTGATATGTAGGATGAAGCTGAGGAGCTGCCTTATGGAATGTCAATTTTCCACATACCATGTAGCTCGGGGATGTCAGATCACCGCCCTAGTACCTCAGCTGTTTTCTCCTTAAATAATAAGTGTCCCTGGCTCCTCTGCAGCTGAGGTGTGGCCCTTTTGGAAGATCGCTGCACCTCCTCACAGCTCAGGCCTGGATTACCATCACTCACCAATTAAATAAGTAAATATTTGTCCACATCATGGGTGTGTGTAGCAACGCCAAAGAAAAAATGTGCACATGTGTGGAAGCCTTGTGGAGCCCTGCATCTTCCTTCCTGAACACTCCTGTCCTGTATTATCAGCTGGCCTTTTCTGTGTCGCTGAATTACAGGAACTCAGACTGTGCTATGAAAGGGGCAGGACGATATTCACCAGCAAAATATTATTTCAAGGAACTGAAGTTAATAGGTGGGATCTATATAGTTCACAGAGAAATATGTGTCCAAAATACTGTAGCATAACATATAAAACATTCAATATTTAAAAACAATGTTTAATTAAAAGAAAAAAAAATTAACCACAGATTTTTCTGAAAATGAACACCTTTGTTGTCCCCATATGTTTAACCTCCCTGGCGGTATGATTATGTCTGGAATTTTGTACCAAATGCGGTACAATTTTCGATTTTGGTTATTTCTGTAGTATCTTAATTCGGAAATTCGGATGTATCCGAATTTCCGAATAACGAAAATTAGTCTGAATGTCTAGTACTGTGGAAGACCAGTTATAGTGAATGCAGTGTCCTGGATATAGTAACACTTTAAGGCAGCACATTTTTTTTCAAATGGGTTATCAACATACCTCAGTGCCCTTTTCTGGCAATGTGGCACAGCATACCCACATCTGTGGTGCACTATAGCACAGGTACAGTTTTGCTTACTACATGTATGCATTGAGTTGCCGATCAGAATGCCCACCCCAGCACACATTCGCCTGTAATGCAACATTATGAATGGGCCCTAACTGTCTGATACATGTACATAGATCTAATGTTTGTTCCTGTGCGTATTCACATCTGTTTATTGTGGTGGCTATAGCACTGTAGCAACTTTGTCTACTGTATATGTGCTTTGGGGTGCCATTCAGAATGTTCTTGTGTGTATTCACTCTTCCTCCTCTGCACTTTATAGAGTGTCGCAGCTTGGCTGTGCTGTGGGCTCATTCTGTTGTACTGGGGTGTTCTTCCCACCCCAGGGCAGTAGGTGGCAGCAGTGGAGTCAAGGTTTGGGTGCTCTTCCCCAGTGGCCAATAAGGAGGGTTGAGCCTCGCTGTGCAGGCTGGGGGAGGGTATTTATGGGGCAGATACCATTAGTTCTGTTTCTTCTTCAAGTGCGGCATCCACCTTTTGGGTGACGGCACTACGCCCCCCCCGGCGTTATGGCAGAGTTTCTGGTTCCGGGACCATGCTGGTCCGCAACATTTGAGCTGTGGCGGGGAGCCCAGTGGTCAACTGGGTTCCCAATCCTGAAGATCCCAAGCGGTATAGCTGTTCGGTGGGGAGTCCATCTGAGGAGAGCCAATGAGAGGCTGGCAATCCAATTGGGTCTCGACAATCCACCGGGGATTGAGGTATCCAGACACTGGAAGGCTGGTCACCTATCAGTCGGTACCTGAAAGCAATTTGAAAAAGATGCAGGCGTAATTCCGCCAAGGAGGTTCATCTCCGTAACCACAATCAGGAGGGCCTGTGGCAGAGGTTTCTCACTGAATCCATTTCAGGAGGGTCTGTGGCAGAGACTTCACCCAAAAGGTTCCAGTTCATTCCAGGAGGGTCTGTGGCAGAGACTTATCCTCTAAGGTTCGAGCGAGGCCCTGGCTGCCAGGTCAGTGAGAGAGGCCTGTCCATGTATGCTATTCCCACTCAAGCAAGAGTGGCGCAAGAAGTGTTACACGTGGGAGCAGGATTGTTTTCCCTATTGCTACGCCTGAATTTGATATTTTACTTCTTCTTTCAACTCTACCTTCTTCACCAAAGTTTTATTGTTTTTACCCGGCTGGGTAATAAAGAGCACATCAAAAGACATCTGTTGCGGACATTTGTTTACTTCTGCTATATGCACCTCACACCCCTAGGAATTCGGAGAGCCACGGGGTAAATGTGCCACCCAAACCAACCAGCAGCTCCTCCGGGGGTAGTGCTACATTATATACAGTATATATTTATGTTATATACAGTTCATATATATACACACACACACACAGTTGCAAGAAAAAGTATGTGAACCCTTTTGGAATGATATGGATTTCTGCACAAATTGGTCATAAAATGTGATCTGATCTTCATCTATGTGACAACAATAGACAATCACAGTCTGCTTAAACTAATAACACACAAAGAATTAAATGTTACCATGTTTTTATTGAACACACCATGTAAACATTCACAGTGCAGGTGGAAAAACTATGTGAACCCCTAGACTAATGACATCTCCAAGAGCTAATTGGAGTGAGGTGTCAGCCAACTGGAGTCCAATCAATGAGATGAGATAGGAGGTGTTGGTTACAGCTGCCCTGCCCTATAAAAAACACACACCAGTTCTGGGTTTGCTTTTCACAAGAAGCATTGCCTGATGTGAATGATGCCTCGCACAAAAGAGCTCTCAGAAGACCTACGATTAAGAATTGTTGACTTGCATAAAGCTGGAAAGGGTTATAAAAGTATCTCCAAAAGCATTGCTGTTCATCAGTCCACGGTAAGACAAATTGTCTATAAATGGAGAAAGTTCAGCACTGCTGCTATTCTCTCTAGGAGTGGATGTCCTGTAAAGATGACTGCAAGAGCACAGCGCAGACTGCTCAATGAGGCGAAGAAGAATCCTAGAGTGTCAGCTAAAGACTTACAAAAGTCTCTGGCATATGCTAACATTCCTGTTAGCGAATCTACAATACGTAAAACACTAAACAAGAATGGATTTCATGGAAGGATACCACAGAGGAAGCCACTGCTGTCCAAAAAAAAAAACATTGCTGCACATTTACAGTTTTCACAAGAGCACCTGGATGTTCCACAGCAGTACTGGCAAAATATTCTGTAGACAGATGAAACTAAAGTTGAATTGTTTGGAAGAAACACACATCACTATGTGTGGAAAAAAAGAGGCACAGCACACTAACATCAAAACCTCATCCTAACTGTGAAGTATGGTGGTGGGGACATCATGGGTTTGGGTTGCTTTGCTGCATCAGGGCCTGGACGGATTGCTATCATCAAAGGAAAAATGTATTCCCAAGTTTATCAAGACATTTTGCAGGAGAAATTAAGGCCATCTGTCCACCAGCTGAAGCTCAACAACAGATGGGTGTTGCAACAGGACAACGACCCAAAGCATAGAAGTAAATCAACAACAGAATGGCTTAAACAGAAGAAAATACGCCTTCTGGAGTGGCCCAGTCAGAGTCCTGACCTCAACCCGATTGAGATGCTGTGGCATGACCTCAAGAAAGCGATTCACACCAGACATCCCAAGAATATTGCTGAACTGAAACAGTTCTGTAAATAGGAATGGTCAAGAATTACTCCTGACCGTTGTACACGTCTGATTTGCAACTACAGGAAACGTTTGGTTGAAGTTATTGCTGCCAAAAGATGGTTCAACCAGTTATATAATCCAAGGGTTCACATACTTTTTGCACCTGTACTGTGAATGTTTACATGGTGTGTTCAATAAAAACATGGTAACATTTAATTTTTTGCGTGTTATTAGTTTAAGCAGACTGTGATTGTCTATTGTTGTGACTTAGATGAAGATCAGATCACATTTTATGACCAATTTGTGCAGAAATCCATATCATTCCAAAAGGGTTCACATACTTTTTCTTGCAACTGTGTATATATATATATATATATATATATAGATATATATATATAGAGATATAAATATCTATATATATATATCTATATACAGTATCTATATAGATAGATAGATAGAGATCTATATATGTGTGTGTATATATATATATATATATATATATATATATATATACACACTGTAGTACGTATGCCCTACACAGAGGTGTTACATCATAAGTGGCTACCCAATGACTAAAAGGAAGACATGGCATTGGAAGAAGCAGTGGAGAGTATGGCAGTGGTGATGGGGGGCACAGATCTGTCAGTGATGGAAGAGGGGACATTAAAGCCTTGTTCACTTGTGCTCTTTTTACCCCTTACCAGCCCTCTGAAAAGTGATTCATTGTGGATCATTTTTCAGAAGCATTTGGCAGGTGGTGAAGAGGTAATATGTTCCCTCCTCACTGCCTGTTTTAACCCTGTAAATACTGCACCACCACACTGCAATTGCGCACATTGCGGGGCAAATGTGGCTCGGCCCCATAGGCTTGCATGGGTCACGCTCTGGGACAGTAATTTCCACCAAATGCAATAAGCTGTTTCTTTTTTGCCTAGGGTGCAAAGCACAGCATTATGGCCATGGCACGTGTACAGTCCTTAGCAGCTGCAAGTCTGTGTTCAGGTGGGTGGTTGGGGGGAAGGGAACAGAAAAACTACAAATTAACCATCTGGTTTTACCGCCCCCTGGCTAAGGCAGGTGAGTTTCTAGGCTGGTGAGTTTAGAGGCTTTTCTTGGAACGCAAAAAAATGGGTTCAGAAGCTGTGTTTAGAGACATTTCTAGCGCCAAATGCTTCTAAACGCGGTAACTCGCATTTAGCCGCGTTTTTCATTTTTGGCTATTTAAAAAATATATATTTAAATGCCTCTAAACGCAAACGCGACCAAACGCCTTCTGTAAATGCAGCAAAACGGATGTTTTAAGCGTGGGTTACTATCTGTCAAGTTAAATCGTTCGGGGGAGGTTGTAAAAACGTCCCGTGTACATGAAGCCTTAGCTGATTTTGCTTTGTATTGGTGAACTTTGTCCCTGAAAGGTACAAGAATCCTGAACCTTGCAACAGCCGCACAAAACTAAAAATGTGGTTTTCGGTGCAGTTGGCATTTAAAGCGCAGTCCTGGCATACAATCATTTTGGATGGAGGGTGTTATTTTTAATACAAGGAGCCCCCGGTCTAGACATTTTTAGCTATTTTATTGCTTTCCATTTCGCAGCAGACACTATTTACAGACAGTCTTCGGTGAGTGTTTCTGTTGATGGCTAAAGTGATGAGTAATATTTTGGGGGATAATCTTAAAATACATAATTCCCGAGACAGACATACAGTGCGCTATTCTGTCTCTTCTGAGTCACCGCTGAATTCACCCCGGGGGGAATATTGCCTAGACGGCACTGACTGAGCGGAGCCACATATTGGCACATCTGTGGAGAGGCACTCCCATGTCCTCAATACGTTGTACGCACTTAACCCCTTCCCTTCCACCCAGACAACACAAGCACTGGCCATTAGACTGGAACATTACGGGAAATCTACAAATGGCAAAATGTATCATTATGAAGGTTACATCGCAGGGAACAGTATGCAGTCCAATGCATCAGATTTTTATAGCTGAATATTTGCTTTTTAAACATTTATTCTATGTAAGCACTACACATCATAAATCAGTTTAGCCTAAAAATACATATAAAACACAATTAATATGCATTTTTCTAAATATTAGTTTTCATTGCATGTCCTTACTTTATACAATGGTACAACAATCCTTTGAAAGGTCATTGTATTTATTTTGCACAGTGCTTTACTACTTCAGGGTGGTCTGCACATGTTGTGCGTTAAAGGGGTTTTTAAGGTTTGCTTTTTATTTTCTAAATAGGTCCCTTTAACCCCCCTGACGGTAAACCCGAGCGTGACTCGGGGTTGGTTTTCAATGCTAAAATCGGTATCCCCAAGTCACGCTCGGGGTGGACGTGCAGCGGCGCGGCTTACCTTTCGCTGGATCCACAGGCAAATTACTCACCTTGTCCCTGGATCCAGCGATGCCACCCCGCTGTGTGAGCGAGCGGGTCCTCCTCGCTCGATTCACAGTCCCCGTGTGCCACCAATCATACCCGGGATGCCTACAAGACTCTTGCTTGGTCAGATTTAAGTGAGTTATTTCTAAAAATGACAGGCCTACAGTATAAAACGCCAAATTTCCTTGCAAAATAAATGTACCGCTTTTGGTACATAATTCCAGACAGAATCATACCGCCAGGGAGGTTAAGCTAGTGCATTGTTGGTTCACTTACCTTTTCCTTCGATCTCCCTTCTAAATGTTTTTTTTCTTTTTGTCTGAATTTCTCACTTCCTGTTCCTCCAGTACGCTTGCCCCCATCATGCGAGTCATTCTGGCTGGGGGTTAGTCAGCGTGCTCGCCCCCCTCCCTCTCCGCAGGGAGGCGAGCACGCTGACTAACCCCCAGTCAGAACCGCTCGGATTTTGGTGGAAAGCTTACTGAGGAGAAACAGGAAGTGAGAAATTCAGACAAAGAAAAAAAACATTTAGAAGGGAAATCAAAGGAAAAGGTGAGTGAACCAACAATGCACTAGCTTACTGAAAAGTAAGTTTAGTTCATTGATAATTAGAAACATTGTAATCTTTTCTCACACTTGGCAGGCTGCCCAGAGACAAGTCGCTCCACCTTGCAATGACTTCTATGATACAGAAGTTATTTGCAAGTCTCGCTGAAGTTTTACATCAGCTTTTTTTTTCCAGCACAATCGGCTAATGCCGATTAATTAAAAAGTGCCAAAAATCGGCCAATATATCGGCCGACCGATATATCGGTCGAACTCTAGGTTGATTTATTAAAGGCAAGCGCTGTTGTATGAGACAAAAAATTTGTACACTTGCACCATGCATTTTAGGTTTGAGTGCCATTAAAGCCTAAGGGGTTGATTCACTAAAGGCAAATGAACTGTGCATTTTGCAAGTGCAGTTGCTCTCATTTTCCCCAGAGCTTAGTGAATGTGTTGAAGGCTCTGCCGAGTTCAATCACCCAATGTGCACTCAAATATACTGTTTTTTTTATTTTCTTTGCACCTGTTTGGGTTTTCCCTACAAAGTGAAGCTTCATCACAATCACTAAGCTGTGGGGAAAATGAGTGCAACTGCACTTTGCAAAGTGCACGGTCTATTTGCGTTTAGTAAATCAACCCCTTCGGCTTAAAGTGTTACTAAACCCAGTAATATGAAAATAGTTCATCTGCCCACCCATTTATATATATATTATTAATATTCAATTACAATATGACTTGTGTCACAATTGTATATGCTATATTATTATTTTTTTATTTGGTATTTGTTTCCCACAAAAGTGAAGTTACTCTTTAACGTACTGTTGGCAAACTGTTGGCGCTATAAAATAGTAAATATTTATAAATATTATATATATATATATATATATATATAAATTATAAATATATATATAATAATAATAATAATAATAGCATTCAATTACAATACAACTTGTGTCGCAATTGTAAATAGGTTCCTTTAAGCTAGTGCATTGTTGGTTCACTTACCTTTTCCTTCGATTTCCCTTGTTTTTTCTTTGTCTGAATTTCTCACTTCCTGTTCCTCCTCAGTAAGCTTGCCCTCATCATCTGGCTTGGGGTTAGTCAGCGTGCTCGCCCCCCTCCCTTGGGACTACATCCCGAGCTGTTCTGGCTGGGGGTTAGTCAGCGTGCTCGTCCCAGCGTGCTCGTCTCCCTAAATAGAACAATAAATAAAGCTGCGCCACTAAACCAGAAAAAATTATATACATAAATGAATAATGATAATACACAAAGTCCACTGAAGCTCAAATATATATTCATATATAGAGTCCCAATATGCAATTAGTGTGCGTGCAAATGATCAATCCTGAAGGCAACACCACCGTCATATCTTATAAGTTTCCACACTGAAGTGAAGACCCACCACCAAGTTTAAAAGCCGCTTACCAGAAGGCAAGCTAGATTAGCAATCGGCTATAGCCCAGCCACGGCCTTTGGAGACTGTAGTGGACTCACAGGGGTACAGATTCCAGAGAGAAACTTCAAGCACAATCATAGGCTCATCCAGATAGCATGGGTAGAGAGAGAGTGCACCATAGCGTAATTCCGTAAAAAAAAAATATTTTTAAAAATGTAAGAAAGGTACTCACAAAAGCAGATAAAAACATGCGACAAAAAACAGTGCACTGCAGACCACTAAGCTCTGAAGAAAGGGGTACGCCCCCGAAACGCGTCAGCTGTAACATCGAGTGTTGGTTCAAGTGATTATCGTGTTCCACTGATGTTGCTGGATATCTGCTGCACTGTCTTTTAAAGCCTGATTTTAAACTCCACATTGTGAGTATAATGATTGATTTTAACATTTGAATAAATACATTTTATCAGTATCACACTAGGTCGGTGCGCCCTCCGTTGTTTTCTCTTTTTTGTAGTTTTATGAATTCCTACGATTCTGAGGAGGGCTGCAAGACTCTAGAAGATATCTTTTAATTGAACTACACCACCCCATAACACTTCCCGAAAATACCAGAGCGCAGGAGACTTGTTTCTGTTTAAAGGCCACACTCTATCCTTAGCTTTGTGCTAAAAGTGCATATGTGTATAAAGAATGGCCCAGATTCTCAAAGGGCTTACGACGGCGCAACGCAATGTACGCCGTCGTAAGTCCTAATCTGGTCCGCCGTATCTATGCGCCTGACTCTTATGCCCCGTACACACCATCACTTTATGTGATGAAAAAAAACGACACTTTCTGTGAAGTAAAAAATGACGTTTTTGAAACTTCAATTTTCTAAGACAAAGTTGCCTACACACCATCGTTTTCTCACAATGATCTTGCAAAGTGAGGTTACGTTCCACCACGTTTTACCATTGAAGCTTGCTTCTGGGCATGCGTGGATGAAAAAACGTCTTAGAAAACGACGTTTTTTGCTACACACGGTCAATTTCTGTGAAGTAAAAAGTGCACTTTTGAAAAACGACACATAAAATTGAAGCATGCTTCAATTTTTTTCTGTCGTTTTTTACAAGACATAAAACGACGTTTTCCCCCACACACGGTCAATTAAAGTGACGTTTTTAAAAACGTCATTTTTTTTCATCACATAAAGTGATGGTGTGTACGCGGCATTAGAATCAGTTACGCATAGATATCCATTAGATCCGACAGGCGTAAGGCTCTTACGCTGTTGGATCTTAAATGCAATTTTTTTTTTTGCCGCTAGGTGTCGCCTCTGTCGTTTTCCCCGTCGAGTATGCAAATTAGCAAAATACGCGAATTCCCGAACTTCGCGCAGTCGACGCAGTGAAGTTACGACGTTTACGTTAGATTTGCGCGGCGTAAAGTTGCCCCTGCTATATGAAGGGCAACCAATGTTAAGTATGGCCGTCATTCCCGCATCGAAATTTTAAAATTTACGTTGTTTGCGTAAGTCGTCTGTGAATGGGGCTGGACGCCATTTACGTTCACGTCGAAACCAATGACGTCCTTGCGACGTCATTTGGAGCAATGCACCCTGGGATATTTTCCGGACGGCGCATGCGCAATACGTTTGGCGCGGGAACACGCTTAATGTAAATGCTCCACGCCCCCTACCCGGCTAATTTGAATTAGGCGGGCTTGCGCCGGGTGATTTACGCTACGCCGCCGCAACTTTACAGGCAAGTTCTTTGTGAATAAAGCACTTGCCTGTAAAACTTGCGGCGGCGTAACATTAATTAGATTACGTTACGCCCGCACAGTTTTACGCCCATATATGAGAATCTGGGCCAATGTGTATATATAAAAAAAATGGTATCATTTCCGTATATATTACATAGACCAATGAATGCCCCACCCTAAAATTAAATTTAGCAATTAAACAATTCAAAAATAGAAAAAAGGAAAAATATATATAAAAAGTGGAATATACCCAAATACTCCTCAAGTTGTATCCACCTCTATTGGTGCAAATCACAAGGAGCTTACAAATTCAAGCATTGTTTATAAACGCATTGACATCCGTCTCTATATTTAACCCATAGGGGGCATAGGTCTTTAATCGGTATATCCAGGTCATTTCCATCCTAGAGATTTCCCTTACCAAAAAAAAAAACCTCAAATGGGGCTTAAATGTGTCGTGCTCGTCTCCCTGCCTGCAGGGATGTAGTCCCAAGGGAGGGGGGCGAACACGCTGACTAACCCCCAGCCAGATGATGGGGCAAGCTTACTGAGGAGGAACAGGAAGTGAGAAATTCAGACAAAGGAAAAAAAACATTTAGAAGGGGAAATCGAAGGAAAAGGTTAAAGGAACTTATTTAGAAAATAAAAAACAAACCTTTACAACCCCTTTAAGGTGTGCACCCTAAAACACAAACAAGTGTGTGTGTGTCTACATACAGTATATATGACCCTGGCACATCGATCTCCCTGCTGGCACAGTGAAAGAGAAGTATGTAAACACTTCACTTATGGCACAGCCGGTAAAAGAGAGTTCTTTTCCATCTTCCTGTCAGCACACAGAGCAATAATGCTCATGCTCATTGGGTGATTAGGGTGTGCCCAGGCACATCCGACACACCCTGTGCGCACACCTATGGGGTTCAGTAACACTTTAAGGCTTCATTTCCTTGGACGTTTTTACAGCCACTTTTTTTAGCCTTTTCTACAGCTTAACCACTTCCATACAGGGCACTTACGCACCTTCCCGCCTAAGCCAATTTTCAGCTTTCAGCACATAGGCGGCACTGATGGGCACTCATGGGCGGCACTGATGGGCACTCATGGGCGGCACTGATGGGCACTCATGGGCGGCACTGGGCACTCATAGGCGGCACAGATGGGCATTCATGGGTGGCACTGATGGATACTTATGGGTGGCACAGATGGGCACTGATAGGTGGGCACTGGGCATGGATGGGCACTGTGGGGTGGCACTGATGGACACTGTGGGGTGGCACTGATGGACACTGTGGGGTGGCACTGATGGACACTGTGGGGCGGCACCTATGTTGCCAGTCAGTGCCCATTTGTGGGCACTGATTGGCATCTTTTTTTTTTTTTAATGTTTTTTTTTTTTAATGTTTTTTTTTCTGACTTTTTTTTTTTTTGGGGGGGGGCTTTTTTTTACAGTTTGCCCTTCCCTGGTGGTCCAGGGTGGGCTTCCCTGGTGGTCCAGTGTGGCGATCCGAGGGGGGGCTGTGCTGATAAACAATCAGCGCGAACCCCCCCTGTCAGGAGAGCCGCCGATCGGCTCTCCTCTACTCGCGTCTGTCAGACGCAAGTGAGGAAGAGCCATTAACATCTCTTCCTGTTTACATCGTGATCAGCCGTGGTTGGACACGGCTGATCACGTGGTAAAGAGTCTCCGTGAGAGACTCTTTACCGAGATCGGTGTTGCGGGGTGTCAGACTGACACCCTGCAACAACGATCACCGCAATGCGCGCCACGGGGGCGCGCAGCGGCTCATAATCCTGAGGACGTCATATGACGTCCAGTCAGGATTCTACAACCACTTTGCCGCCGTCAATATGTCATTGGCGGGCGGCAAGTGGTTAAAAACGCATGTCAATGTTTTTTTGGTTTTTTTTTAGCTGGAGCTCAAAAACGCAGCGGTATCTTTTTTGCGCGTTTTTGAGCGTTTAACGTCTGGCGTTTTTACAGCTCTAACTCTGGAGCTTCAGAATGCACTGGTCCTGGTTTTTTTTTGCAGCTTAAAAACGGCTCAGCCATCTACAGCTCAAAAACGTCACAGTAGGCATGAGGCCATAGACTAACATGGAGAGCTGTTTTTAAGCTGCAAAAAACGCTCAGAAAGTGGCTGTAAAAATGTCCATGGAAATGAAGCCTAAAAGGCACTTCGACACAAAATGCATGGTGCTGGTGTAACAATTTTGTGGCAAATACAGCAGCTCATTGAAATGAAAGGACCACTCTAAATGTGATGCACAAAAAAACATGCATACACCATTGTACCTGGGTATATATGAAAGGATCGGAATCTCCCTAATGAGGCAGAGATGGAAAAAAAAATGAACTCAGATCAGTTTTATTCCATCCCTATTCATCAAAATTGCCTTAGATATACTGTACTTTAAATAGAGGGCAGTTTTCCATTTCCTTGTATCTACAATAATGTTGATTCTAGTCCACTTTCCTCATTCCAGTACTGTTACAGTATGTTGGTATAAATGACATTAGAAGCAGCATGCACAGGTTAGGTATTTGCTGTTTGTGTATGTCAGGAGCTCAGCCCCCAACTGTCAAACCCCTGTCATGACTGAACTGTGTTGTGGTTTAAATATCATGAGAAGACGTCAGGAGAAGCAGGAAGTACACATATCTGCAGAAATTCCTCCCATCCTCCTTTCTGGGGGAAGAGCTGCCAAAAGTTCTGGTTGTTATTTCTTAGTAGAGCTGTGAAAAATCCCTCTTTGCTTTGCATGCTGTGACTGAAACAGGGTGGAAACAGAATATAGCAGATCTCCTTTAAGCCTGTGGGCTGAAGAAGAAAAAACTGACAGTTCATTTTGGAGCCGCTGTACTAACAATCCAATGTTAGGAGAGTGATCTCTTCGGCTGTGCTATAATGCCCTGTACACACGATCGGTTCGTCTGATGAAAAGGGACCAATGGACTGTTTTCATCGGATGAACCGATCGTGTGTGGGCCCCATAAATTTTTTTCCCATCGGTGAAAAAAAATAGAACCTGTTTTAAAATTTTCGTATGGTTAAAAAACGATCGTCTGTGGGGAAATCCATCGGTCAAAAATCCACGCATGCTCAGAATCAAGTCGACGCATGCTCGGAAGCATTGAACTTCATTTTTCTCTGCACGTCGTTGTGTTTTACGTCACCGCGTTGGACACGGTCGGATTTTTAACCGATGGTGTGTAGGCACGACTGATGAAAGTCAGCTTCATCGGATATCTGATGAAAAAATCCATTGGTTCGTTTTCATCAGACGAACCGATCGTGTGTACAGGGCATTACAGTGCATTCAGCCATTGGATCAGCAGCTGGTCAGCAGAGCTTTTTCGGTCCTGCCCCCTTTGACAGAAGCCGACCAAACGGCGAGCATCTGTCAGACCGGCTGCAGTACACACGGGCCGAATGTCGATGCCGCCCGACATTCGGTCCATGTCCACTAGGCTTTACACAAGCGTATTAATTCTACTAAAGTTTATAACTCTTATTTAAGTGGACTTATCTTTAAGGCCGGGTACACACGAGAGGATTTATCCGCGGAAACGGTCCGGGGGATCGTTTCCGTGGATAAATCCTCTGGCGGATTTTGATCTCATGGTTGTAGATCAAAATCCCCGCGGAATTCCGTCCGCGGTGACGTGTCGCGCCGTCGCCGCGATGATGACGCGGCGACGTGCGCGACACTGTCATATAAAGAATTCCATGCATGCGTCGAATCATTACGACGCATGCGGGGGATGGATTCGGACGGATTGATCCGGTGAGTCTGTACAGACCAGCGGATCAATCCGTTGGAATGGATTCCAGCGGATCGATTTCTTAGCATATCAAGAAATTTTGATCTGCTGGAAATCCATCCCCGGGGACAAAAATCCGCGGAAACAGATCCGCTGGATCGTACACACCAGGGGATCTATCCGCTGGAGCCAGTCCGCGGATCAATTCCAGCGGATCGATCCTCTCGTGTGTACGGGGCCTAAGGCTCCATGCACACTAAGCTAAAGAAAACGCTGGAAAAATCACTGGAAAAAACGTTGGTAATAGCTTTTTGTAGTAGCATTTTAGGAGCGTTTTTTGCAGTAAAAAGGAAAAAAAGGCTTTAAAAAGCAGCGTTTAGCAGTTTTTAGGAGCGTTTCTGTTGGAAAAACGCTCAAGGAAATTCTACAAAAACAATTTTTTTTCTGCTCCTAGATGCTGAAGCTCAAAAAATGCTAATAGCCTACAGTAGTGTGCATGGACACATAGGATACCACTATTTAGCTTCTAGGAGCCAAACAAAATGTTAGTTACAGCGTCTAATGCCGCGTACACACGACCGTTTTTCGGGTTGTAAAAAATGACCGCTAGGTGGCGTTTCCCTCGAATTTCGCATCGAGTGTGCAAATTAGCTAGTTACGGGGATCCACGAACATACGTCCGGCCGGCGCATTTTTTTACGTCGTTTGCGTTCGGCTTTTTCCGGTGTATAGTTAAAGCTGCTATATGGTGGCGCACTCAATGTTAAGTATGGCCGTCGTTCCCGCGTTGAATTTAGAATCTTTTACGTCGTTTGCGTAACTCGTTCGCGAATAGGGATTTGCATAGAATGACGTCACCGTCGGAAGCATTGGCTTGTTCCGGTTTAATTTCGAGCATGCGCCGTCCAAAAAAAACTTTGTTTACATCGGGTCATGACGTATTTACATAAAACACGCCCCCATCACATCGTTTTGAATTGCGTGCCCTTACGCCGCCAAAGATACACTACGCCACCGTAACTTACGGTGCGCATTCTTTGTGGATTTGAAAAAAAAAAGTTACGGCGGCGTAGTGTATCTTAGATACGCTACGCCCGGCGGGAAGATGCGCCGCGCTACGTGGATCTGCCCCTTCGTTTTTTCTAGAGCCTGAAAAACTTTGTTTTTTACAACCCGAAAAATGATCGTGTGTACGCGGCATAAGAGCTTAAAAAATCACTAGTGTACATGGAGCCTAAAATCCACACTTCACATCAATATACCAGACATTTCTAAATCAAACTTAATTCTGCATAAAACATTTAAGTGTCATTTCATGAGATAATTTATGAGGGCGTGTCTAGGGGCGGGATTAGGGGCGGTACATGGTAGGGGTTGGTTGGGGCAACTGGTGGCGAGTAACCCTTGAGGCCTGGCTAGTAGCTCAGGACTTGAAATTTTGAGCCCTGCCATAATCTATCCATATTTACATGATCCCTAAAAACTCTTCTCTTTAAAGCGGTAGTTCACCCCCCCCGACACATTTTACCATCGAGACAGGCATTGTAGCGCGAGCTACAGTATGCCTGTCCCGATTTTTTTAACCCCGTACTCACCTTGTAGTCGTCCATCGTAGATTTCGGCTCCCGCGGGGAATGGGCGTGCCTATGGAGAGGGAGGATGATTGACGGCCGGCCCTGGCACGTCACTCTCCCCGAAGACAGCCGGAGTAGGTCTCGGCTCTTCACGGCGCCTGCGCACAGGCTATGCGCACGCGTCGTGAAGACCAAGCCTATTTCGGCTATTTCCGGAGAAGCGTGACGCGCCAGAGCCGGCCGTCAATCATCCTCCGTCTCCATAGGCACGCCCATTCCCCGGTATCTTCGATGGACGACTACAAGGTGAGTACGGGGTAAAAAATTCGGGACAGGCATACTGTAGCTCGCGCTACAATGCCTGATTTTAGGGTAAAAGAAAAAAAAATAATTTTTTTCCCGTCGATAGGGTGAACCCCCGCTTTAAAGAAGCCCATCCTGCTTCTAACTAACACTGTTTTACTTCCTCTATCAGCTCATCCCCCACAGTTATTACCTTTTGTATCAATTGACCGTCCCTTTTTAGATTGTAAGCTCTAATGAGCAGGGCCCTCTAATTCCTCTTGTACCAAATTGTAATGTAACTGTAATGTCTGCCTTTATTTTGTTAAGCGCTGCGCAAACTGTTGGCGCTATATATAACCTGTATAATAATAATAATAATACATTTTTATATTATTAAATTGTGTTTAAAAAAATAAAAAAATAAAGTGATCACTTTTATTGCTGTCACAAGAAATGTAAACATCCCTTGTGACAGTAATGGGGTGGTGACAGGTACTCTTTATGGAGGGATCGGACCCTCGATCCCTCCTTTGCACTTTAAAGTATTCAGATTGCTGAAAATGGTGATTCTGAATACTGTATACTTGAGGGTAGACAGTACAAATACAATACACTTTAAAACAGTCTGTTTAAGTTGTTGGCAGGGTCAGGTTTGTCTGATGCTGACCCAGCTCCTCCTATTCATAATGCACTTTGTGCGAGCACGTCCCTCATACGGCTATGCATGTGACGTATTTATTTCTCGTACCCTAGTAGTTGCTGGTGATGATTTATTTGTATTTTGTGATTTATTTCTTATAGTTATTGAAATATACCTCTTCTATATGTTTCCCTGGGGACCGGCTAGGTCACAGGCTGCTTTTAAAGGGGAAGTATCACATGACCTCTAAGGACAAGGATCAAGGATTTCCTGCTCCGTGGAAGAAGACTATCTTATTCTGTAGATTGTTCTTGCTGCACACACATTCCTTTCTGTGATATGGTTGTGTTTCAGCTCTCTATAGGTCACCAGGAAAATCTCTACAGCGTCTTTGTTTTTCTTCAAATGCAGAGATACTTCCCCTTCCCAGTGTGATTAATGGTGCAGCCTTGTGACGCTGCATAACATGTTATGTAGGATGGAGTGACTAAGGGTATTAGTCAGGGAAAGGTTAGGCCATGGTAAAAAACGAAGAAGGAGTAAAGCTTCTATGTCTACAACTACTTTTCTAAACATGGATACAAACCTTCCCTCCCCTGCACTTCCCACCAACGCAACCAAGCCTGCCAGTGATCGAAAGCCTAAGCGACTTTTCATAAGTAACTGGGGCTCTGAGCCTCTATCTAGGCCCATTTGCACCAAAAACGCAACCTTTTAAATGCGTTTCATGCGTTTTTACGCACGTTTACAATGCATTTCCATTTTTCCTATGCATTTGCCTGCTTGCATTTCCTTTGAGGTCACTTCCTTCGTGTTTCTTCTTTGAGCTTTTATGTGGTGCGTTTGCGTGCGTTTTGGTGCATTTTAGTGCAA
Organism: Rana temporaria; assembly: GCF_905171775.1. Taxonomy (NCBI): domain Eukaryota; kingdom Metazoa; phylum Chordata; class Amphibia; order Anura; family Ranidae; genus Rana; species Rana temporaria. The sequence goes on along the minus strand of NC_053493.1, from coordinate 82,715,635 downwards.
AACAATGCAGCTTGCGGTACTTTTCTTTTCACCACAGTTCACTGTAGTGGTGTGAACTATGCTTATAGGATAACCTGTAATTTGAACTGTCTATGCAGTTGTAATGCATTAAAAAATGTATCCCACTGCATCTGGTGTGAATGGGCCCTAAATGAAGACTCAGGGCCCTGATCATGTGGTAAAGAGCCACCGACTGGCTATTTTCCAGTGGCAGCCCGTCTATTACAGGCACACGGGCACCACCCAAACCCTTTCTATCTATGTGTCCAGCCCCCTAATCTACATGCAGGGCGCTGGAGGTATGAATTTCCACGAAGGGGTGTTTTTTTTTAAGCATGTGATTAGAGCTAGAGGCTCTAATAGGCTTCAAAAAAGGGTAGGCTCGGGGCATAGAGCACTGCGCTCCAAACCCACCCAGTTGTGTGACAAAGGTGAATGAATATTCGCTATTTGCACTGTAACCCTGAAACAGAAGCGGGTCCTGAGACCCGTCACCCGATTGGCTGAAAGGACAGGTGCTCCTATTGGATGCCTAAGAGGAGGAGGGAGGAAGCTGCCATAATGCAGAGGAGGAGACGCCTACCCGTTGCCTGTAGAAGCGCTGCTTGCCCGCATCCTAGTTGGGGTAAATGCAGGGCTGGATGACTAAACGTGAGACCCCAACAGACACTACAATCGCAGAGCACACTGCCCACTCACCATAGCGGGCATGAGGCAGGGCGCAATCACGGAAGTACGTCATATGGCCAGCCACGCTGTCATTCGGCTACAGCACAGTCAGCAAGTGGTTAATACTAGTCGAGGGACCTGTTATAGGCACTCATCAAAAGTGCTGACTATGCCCACCCTTTCTGCTACCTTCCCCCAAGAAAAAAGGGGAATAGAGAAGGCAAGTAAAGAAAAAAGAAAGAAGACAAAGAAAAAAAAAGTGAGAGTGAGAGCGTGCCATTCCAGCAATCCAATCCATCCGACCACCCGTTCAATGTCAACCATAGGTGTCTGGTACCTTCAGATAAGAGAGCCAGGGGTCTTTCAAATAGGGATTGCTTATCCCGCAGGACAAGTTTTTTGTGTAGCATAATTCATGTAAGCTTTTCCTTTATTAGGGTTAGGTCAATCAGGAGAGCATTAATCAAAGAAGCAGCCAAGAGGCTCATGGTAACTCTGGAGGAGCTGCAGAGATCCACAGCTCAGGTGCGCGAATCTGTCCTCAGGACAACTATTAGTCATGCACTCCACAAATCTGCCTTCATGGAAGAGTGGCAAGAAGAGCGCCATTGGTGAAAGAAAGCCAAAAGAAGTACCATTTTCAGTTTGCAAGAAGCTATGTGAGGGACACATCAAACATGTGGAAGAAGGTGCTCTGATCAGAGGAGACCAACATTTTACTTTTTGGCCTAAAACTAACACTGCACATCACCATGAACACACCATCCCCACCGTGAAACATGGTGGTGGCAGCATCATTTTGTGGGAATGCTTTTCTTCAGCAGGGACAGGAAAGCTGGTCAGAGTTGATGGGAAGATGGATGGGGCCAAACACAGAGCAATCTTAGGATAAAATCTGTTAGTGCTGTAAAAGGTGAGCTAAATAAAAAATGCACACCACACTTTTTAAATATTTATTTGTAAAAAAAAAAAATCAAAAACATTTATAATTTTCTTTCCACTTTACAATTATGAGCCACTGTGTGTTGGTCTATCACATAAAAGCCCAATAAAAAACATTTAGGTTTTTGGAAGTTTCGATAATTTGTAACTATTAAGCCTCTCTCTACGCTAAAGTTGCTCCACTAAATAATCACTTTAGTAAAAATATAGCTAAATGCTATTTTTTACTTACCTGAAAAACACACCACTGGCCCAAGCCTTCTTCTGTTTTGTTTACTCCTTTGATAGGTCATTCTTCTGGTGTGACATGGACATTACCTATTAGATGTTCAGCTGCTTGGCCCTCACAGGATCCTGAAGACTATTTACATCACTTGTGGGAAGTGGTAGGGACCAGCGGTCTTGGGCACTGTTGCAGGGCTGAATCAGAGGTCCTCCAAGCAACCCATATAGGGGTATTTGGTGAGCATCTATATAGACTATATATATATACAGGGCTCAAAATTTCAAGTCCTGAGTACCCAGTTTCAGACTGTGTCCCAGCGATCGTAGGGGATGATAGGGGAGAGCCACCACCGCCTCCAGGATTGGACGGTGATTTGTCTATCAAAGTGCCCGGACAAGGGGGAGGGGCTGTATACGACGCTGCATGGTGGGGAAACACACAGCTATTGTAATGAAAGCTATTATGTTCCCCACTCCCCAGCGCTCTAATCAGCCAGGCAGCGGCGGCTGCTCTCCTCTCTCTTCCCCTACGATCGCTGGGACAAAGGCTCCCATACAACCCGGGCCGACAGCAGTGCCCCTCAAAATCCACTCGCAAAATGCGAGCAGGCGAGTGGATTTTTTGAGGGATATATATATATATATATATCTCTTTGGTGTGTATATCTCGTTTTAACCTGTAAGGAAAGAACAAACCCTAGCAGAATTGGTTGGCAGGGTGAAGGAGAGAAGGGATAGGGACAACATTAGCCCAGAATGGGGCTTTTATCTGGAGGTATAACTTTCATTATCAGGAACATACAGTATGTTCATTCATCCAAACCAGAGGTCTCCAAACTATGAACCATGGGCCACATCCAACCCGCTACAAGGTTTTATTTGGCCCACCGCCAACTGTCTGTGAAAAATCAAACAAATGGCCACTGCCCCCAGCTATAACTGGCCTTTGCAGGAAGATGCACATGGAAGGGCGACGCATGTCAAACCAAACCAAAGAAAATTCCCAGCTCAACTTACAACCAGCCTGCAACCAACTGAATTATCCTGTCTAACAGTATACATTAAAAACAGGGGTTTAGCTTGCACACATTTGCAAATGCATGCGTAAGCTGCAGAGCCACTTCATAGCACCCCAGTTTTATCTGCGGTCCTAACTCTAAATTTTGAGAGCCTCCACAGTGGAAGCTCATGCATTATAATGGATAGGCAGAGGGCAGGCAAGCCTGGAGGGAGCCCACCCCTCCTTAAAGGTACAGGATCGTATTGGACACCCAGCACATGGCACAGTGGCAGCAAAGGTGCCCAGTGCATCCCCTCACCAGTATTCCAACAGTACAAACAGATGGCCTCTCCCTTCACTTATAACTGGCCTTTGCAGCAAGGAGGACATGGAAGGGCTGTGAAAAAAAACTGTCTGGGTGGCTGTCGATATGCCAGTCTGTGTATCATAATATAGAGCGTGGCACATCCACCATGGTTGGTTGTTAGGACCCCCAGCATCCTAGAAACAAATGATGCGTTGCCCTGCCCCCTGCATTTTCAGAAGGACAGGACTTCTGCCGCAAACACACGGTCAGAATTTCCGAAAAAAAAGTTTGATGTGAGCTTTTGGTCAGGAATTCCGACCGTGTGTAGGCCCCATCGGACCTTTTCTGTTGGAATTTCCGACAGCAAAAGTTTGAGAACTGGTTCTCAAATTTTCCGACGGGAAAAGTTCTTGTCAGAAATTCCGCCGTCTGTATGCAATTCTGCGCGCAAAAAAACACGCATGCTCAAAATCAATTTGACGCATGCTCAGAAACATTGAACTTATTTTTTCTCAGCTCGTTACACGAAATTAGCAAAAGCAGCCCAAAGGGTGGCGCCATCCGAATGGTACTTCCCCTTTATAGTGCCGTCGTACGTGTTGTACGTCCCCTCGCTTTGCTCGAGCATTTTTTTTTCACGATCGTGTGTATGCAAGGCAGGCTTGACAAGAATCACGTCGAGAAAAACTTCGTTTTTTCCATGACATTAAAAACGGTCGTGTGTAAGCGGCATAAAGCCTCGTACACACGACCAGTTTTCCCATCGGAAAAACTGCCATGAGAGCTTTTGGCCTGAAAAACCGGCCATGTGTATGCTCCATCGCAGTTTTACCGACAGGAAAACTACCGGGAAAAAAAACAGAACCAGCTCTCTTTTTGTCCCGGCGGTTTTTAACCCGGCAGTTTTTCTATGGGAAACCCTGCGGTGGAGCATACACACGGCCGGGATTCCCAACCAAAGCTCTCATGGCAGTTTTCCTGTCTGGAAACCCAGTCGTGTGTAGAGCGAAAAAGTTACCAAGCAGGTTCTCGGTTTTCCCCTCGGGTTTCCCGGCTGACTTTTTACCCCCGGGAATCCCGTACGTGTTTATGAGGCTTCAAAGGTGATTACCCCTTACTTACGGGCAGGGCCGGATTCCAGACAAGGCCAACAAGGCCAGGCCTCGGGGCGGCAGTGGGTGCAGGGGCCGCTCTCCCGTTTCTCAATGTAAGTCATTTTGTCATCTTGTCATTTTCGGCAGCAGCACCCCCCCCCGCTTCTCAGTGTCCTGCCGAAAAAGTCCCCCGGCGGATAATGTCCCCCCCGTACTGCGCAGGCGGGGGCGGCATTGAAGGACCCGGCCTTGGGGCGGCAAAGGGAGTAAATCCGGGCCTGCTTACGGGAGATTTCATATTTTCCCCCGGGCGAGGAAGTGAGGCAGATTCTCCCCAAGGAACAAACAACAATAAACACCTGACAAAGGTTCTATTCTAGCTTTTCTCTGCTCTATTGTAAACTAGAAATTAGTTACGAATTGCAATTCCAGGTAAATTCTTATCTGATTAGTTGATTACTTTGTGAACACCCTTTAAGCTGCTTTATACAATTCATGTGATGGACCTATCATTACGTTGTTCTAGTTTTTATTTACTTGTCTATTTATTCTGCTGCTTGGTGATTTTTTTTTTTTATATAGATGTCTCTTCCATGCAAAATTCTGCCCAGTCACACTTCCAGCCTTGCCCAATAGGCAGATAATAAGGCGACACAGAAATCCCAATATGTAACAGATCATGCCGTAATTTACATTATTAGTCACTTTCCACAAACACTATGAGGTTTCAGTTCCTCCATCACCACTGCCAAATGTGTCCATCAGAGCTGCTCTGGATTCAGATTTCCACACACAAGCCAAAAGCAGACACAATGTTTCCCCTCTGATGTTTTCCATTGTGAGAGCACTTTTCTACTTTGGGAATTATTAGACATCACAGTGAATATGAAGAGTGATCACAAAGTGGGATGTCATTTTAAAACATGTGAATTTATTCTGGGAGATGACCAGGGACATTTTATTGGTCAGTGTACAGCGTTATATGATGGTAAGGATTCCCCATCATTGGCACAAAAATTGTTTCTAGAATTAGACTTTTTTGTTACCATATAAAGCGGTAATCGCTTTCACCTAAAGCTGGCCATACACTAATAGAATTTTGTTCTTCGATTTTCAAATAAAGAACGTTCATTCAATTTTCTAATCGTTTGTGGGGTCAAATCAATGTTTGTTTTTGACTGCAATGTAGAGAACGTTTAGAGGAGCAGGATAAGAAAAGGTTCTCAAACTTCATGCATCCTGCAACCAATGTTGTCACGTGAGCGCCGCCGGCCCAGCATTGAGAAGGAGGATGGAAGTGAAACATCTCCCTTCCAGACCTGTAGCCTACCTTGCCTCCTGGCTCTTGTCCTTTGCCTGCCTAGCACTAAAAGGTACAGGGGCACACCTATGGGGACACCTGGTGTAGGGGGGAACTCTGATGGGGACATCTGATGTATAGAAGAACTCTGATAAGGACAAATGATATAAGAGGCACTCTGATCCAGATGCCTGATGCAAGGGGGCACTCTTATGGGGACACGTGATGTAAGGGGGCATCTCAGAGGGACACCTGATGTAAGGGGCACTCTGATGGGGACACGTGATGTAAGGGGGGATCTCAGAGGGACACCTGATGTAAGGGGCACTCTGGTGGGGACACGTGATGTAGGGGGAACTCTGATGGGGACACATGATGTAAGGTAGTATCTCATGGGGACACCAGATGTAAGTGGGTACTCTGATGGGAACATCTAATGTAAGTTGGAATTCTGATGGGGATACCTGTTGTAAAGGGAAAGTGATGGTGACGCCTGATGTAAAGGGCAACTCTGATGGGCACACCTGATGTTCTAAAACTTCTGGCATCCTTCAACCAATGTTGTCCTGTGTGTGCCTGGCCCAGCATGGAGGAGGAGGACGGAAGTGGAACTTCTCCCTTCCAGACCTTCAGCTTGCCTTGCCTACTGGCTCTTGTCCTTTGCCTGCCTAGCATTAAGGGTACTGGGGCACTCTGATTTAGGGGGAACTCTAATGGGGGCATCTGATGTAAGGAAAAACTCTGATAGGGACATCTGATGTAAGGGGGCATTCTAATGGTAAAACCTGATGTACAGAGGAATGATCTCAGATGGGGACACCTGATGTAAGGGGAACTTTGATGGGGACACCTGATGTAACAGAGGATTCTAATGGGGAAATCTGTAAAAGGGAACTCTGATCGAAACACCTGATCTAAGGGGACACTCTGATAAGGACACCTGATGTAGGGGGAACTCTAATGGGGCATCAGCATCTGATGTAAGGAAACACTCTGATAGGGACATCTGATGTAAGGGGGCATTCTGATGGGGACATCTGATGTAAGGGGGCATTCTGATGGTAAAACCTGATGTACAGAGGAATGATCTCAGATGGGGACACCTGATGTAAGGGGAACACTGATGGGGACACCTGATGTAACAGAGGATTCTAATGGGGAAATCTAATGTAAAGAGGAACTCTGATCGAAACACCTGATCTAAGGGGACACTCTGATGGAGACACCTGATGTAAAGGGGGCATCTGATGGGCACACCTGATGTAAGAAGGAGGTCTGATGAGGACACCTAATGTAATGAGACACTGACTAGGACATGTGATGTAAGGGGTACACAGATGAGGACAACTAATGTAAGGATGCACGCTGATTGGGACACCTGATGAAAGAAGCACACTGAAAAATGTTGAATAAATATAATTGAAATGCTTTGGAAATTGTACATTTCTTATTTCTATTATAAAATGACTAGACTTATACAAGGATCAGAGTAATAACACAAATCTAAAATTCGGGCCACTGCTGGAAAAAAAATGTACTAATTTGACTTGAATTTTAATTTAATACCCCTGATTTTATATATATATATATATATATATATATATATATATATATATATATATATATATACACATACATATACACACGCACATATATTTTTCCAGCTTTGAAACACAATAAACTTTAGAATACGGCTCCCCATTCGGATTTTACATCAGACCATATAGTATATCTGCCAGAAAGGGTCCTTTTTATGAGCTAATTTAGTCTTCACACTTATATTTTCACTACAATTCATATTCTTAGAAACAATAGATATTTTCTACACCGTCTGCTAAATATTTTCTTGGTAGTTATGGAAACTCGTAAGTTAAAAAGAAAGAGAGGCGAGATTGAAGTGACATCAGGTCATTGCTCACTTTAGCGGAAAGAAAAAAAAGGATAAGAGGTTTGTTTCCACAACTAATATTTTCTAGGTATGACAAGTAAAGAACAGTGTCCTCAGTGCTGGACCAGTACAGAGCACTGAATGTGCTGTATCATTACAGCAAGTCCTGTTTATTACAAAGCCATTTATGTATCCTGAGTACATTCTATAGTGAAATATTGTGGCGGACTCTGATTGTTCACTGGGGCTGTGAGTATGTGGAGTATGTAAGATGCAGACATTCCAGAGAAGTTATGCCATTGCATCTAAACTGCTTTCCCCTCTACTGTGGAATGTGCACCCTGATCTACAGAGAAGAATAGAGGTGATAGAGAACGCAGGGAACATTCCTGCACCAGTTGACTATTTTCCTGCACAGAATGAACCTTGCCTGGTTAGGGGATTACATGTGACAAGCACGCTTATCCAAGACAGCGCAAACCACTTACATGTTCACTGAGATGCAGCCATGCATGATATTGACTCCTGCTATTTTTACTGTATGTTCCACTACAGCTCAGCTCTGAATAAGCAGAACACACATGACTTCCATTGAAAAAACGCTCAGTGACATCGAAAAATATAATGCTGCAAAGGAGATGATATTGTGTGTGTTTGTAAATATGATAGTGAACTTTTAAAACCAAGGCAATTTTTTCATTGTTACATTGGTCCAATAATCAGTGGCGGCCCGTCCATAAGGAGCGCAGGGGCGCCGCCCCCCTAATCCATGCGTCCGACCCATAATCTACATGCAGGGCGCCAGACGCATAAATTCCAATAGGGTTTTTTTTTCTTTTTAGAAGCACATGATTAGCCTGAGGCTCTAATTGACTTTAACCACTTCATTACTGGGCACTTAAACCCCCTTCGTGCCAAGACCAATTTTCAGCTTTCAGCGCTGATGCATTTTGAATGACAATTGCGTGGTCATACAACACTGTACCCAAATTATATTTTTGTCATTTTTTTCCCACAAATAGAGCTTTCTTTTGGTGGTATTTGATCACCTCTGCGATTTTTATTTTTTGCGCTATAAACATCAAAAAACAAATTTAAAAAAAAAAACACAATATTTTTTACTTTTTGTTATAATAATATCCCAATTTAAAAAAAAAAAAAAAAATAAATTTCCCTCGGTTTAGGCCGATACGTATTCTTCTACATATTTTTGTTAAAAAAAAATCGCAATAAGCGTATATTGATTGGTTTGCGCAAAAGTTATAGCGCCTACAAAATAGTTTTTTTTTTTTTTTTTTTTTTTTTTACTAGTAATGGCTGCGATTTGCGTTTTTTTGTCAGGCCTGCGATATTGCGAGGGACGTATCGGACACTTTTGACACAATTTTGGGACCATTCACATTTATACAGCGATCAGTGCTATAAAAATGCACTAATTACTGTATAAATGTGACTGGCAGTGAAGGGGTTAACACTAGGGGGTGAGGAAGGGGTTAAATTTATTCCCTCATTGTGTTCTTACTGTGTGGGGGGAGGGGACTGACTGGGGAGGTGACCGATGCTGTGTCCCTATGTAAAGGGACACAGATCGGTCTCCTCTCTCCCTGACAGCACGTGGAGCTCTGTGTTTACACACAGAGCTCCACGTCCTGCTGTGTCACCGACGATCGCGGGTGTCTGGCGGACATCGCGGCCGCCAGGCACTCGCATCGGCTCCCGAGCGATGCGCCGGGCACGTTGTGTCCCCGCTGCGCGCCCCCAGCGGTGCGCACGGGAATCACAACAACAGGACGTCTAAAGACGTCCACTCGGCACTTGAGAGCCGCGCTGTGGACGTCGTTCGTCTATAGCGCGGCCCTCTAGTGGTTAAAAAAGGGTGGGCTTCAGGGGGGCGCAGAGCACTGCGCCCTGAGCCCACCCAGTTGTGTGAAAATAGCAAATTATCCGTCTCCCGCAGGGGGTGATTGCCTCCTTCCCTTTCTGCCTCCCGCAGGGGGTGATTGCCGCCTTCCCTTCCGTCTCCTGCAGGGGGTGATCGCCTCCTTCCCTTACGCCTCCCGCAGGGGGTAGATCGCGCCTTCTCGTCCGTCTCCTGCAGGGGGTGATTGCCGCTGGAATATAATTATTTGTTTTAAATGTAAAGAAAGAAAGTCTTTTTTTTTTGTATTATGAAGAGGGCGCAGGAAGGAAAAGTTAGTGAAGGTCCACTTTTAGGTATATACATTTGACTGGCTGTCAATCTCCTGTGTAGCGGGGTCACACTATCATGGACTATATAGTGTGAATCCCCACTGGAGTTCTAGTTATATTTGTATATACATGTTGACATCTATTTTAGAAGCCATGCATTGTGGGATCGGAAGTATTGGGAGATATGGACTCCATTGACACTTAGGCTGCATTCACACTATAACGCGGCGTACGCGGCGTATTTTGCCGCGATTTGTAAACTTTTTTTTTTTACAATACATTTACATTGATGTCTATGCCGAACGCCGAAAGCCGCCTGAAAAAAAGGGTCCGGGACTTGTTTTCAGGCGGCAGGCGTACGGCGTTTTGGCGTTCGGCGTGAGATGTGAACCATCTCATAGACATCAATGTAAATTCGCCCCTCCAGCGGCACAAGCGTCGCGCTTCAGGCGTATATACGCCTAGGTGTGAATGCAGCCTAAGTAGAAAGAGACTACATTTCCCACAATGCCCTGCCTTCTTGGAACACATGACACCTCCGCACAGACTTATGGGAGAGGCTATTTAAAGTGAGGGAGGAGCGGATTTCGCTCGCTCAGGACTTGCATCTTCTCCTCTGCGGAGCTGTGGAGAGCAGAAAAGCCGTGCTACTAGGCCTGAAGCCTGGGCCTGGACTCTCTGGAAGATTATCCATCCTGAGGGAAGCAAGACTAAGGCCCCGTACACACGAGAGGATCGATCCGCTGGAATTGATCCGCGGACCGGCTCCAGCGGATAGATCCCCTGGTGTGTACGATCCAGCGGATCTGTTTCCGCGGATTTTTGTCCCCAGGGATGGATTTCCAGCGGATCAAAATTTCTTGACATGCTAAGAAATCGATCCGCTGGAATCCAGTCCAACGGATTGATCCGCTGGTCTGTACAGACTCACCGGATCAATCCGTCCGAATCCATCCCCCGCATGCGTCGTAATGATTCGACGCATGCGTGGAATTCCTTATATGACAGCGACGCCACACGTCACCGCGGACGGAATTCCGCGGGGATTTTGATCTCATGGTTAGTGGTGGATTTTGATAAATCCTCTCGTGTGTACCCGGCCTAAGAGTGCTCAGCTCGTGTTCCAGGAGACCGGAGAAGCCGTCCAGCTGACAACTGAACCAGTGGAGAGTCTGATACCGGAGGTCTCTTTGCAGCGGAACAGTGATTGATCAGCGCGCCTTTGAGGGGAATTCAGGCGGATCGGGCCTGTTGGGTGAGAGGGCACATGTTCAAAACTTTAAACCTCACTTCAGCTTTTAACCGGGTGTGCACTCCATGAATTGGAGCCACATATTGGATCTCTGACTGAATCAGAGAGGCCTAGTAACTTGGGGGTTGTACCTGCGAAATAGACTGACTCTGACGAGCGATCAGTCTATCAGCATTGGTGACTGTCCTACCCTGTTTGACTGAGTTTACTTCCTCGTTTACCCTTTTTGGATTACAATTTAAAAGTGCACCAACGGCCGCAACGTAACTTTCGTTCTTAAAAGACTCTGGGGATCTGTTTAACCACTTCAATACCCGCCCATTGTCATTTAACGTCCACAGATGGGATCTCCCATCCTGGGTGGACGTCAAATGACGTCCTGGGCTTTGCGGGTGAATATCTGAATGATGCCTGCAGCCAGAGGCATCATCCAGATATCCTTTTGTTCTGCCGGCGATTCTGCGCAGCATAAGAACGATCATAGCGGCGGTTCCGCCGCTTGATCGTTCTTACAGGCGGCGGGAGGGGACATCCCCCCCTCCCGCCACCATCCGGTGCTTCTCCGGGCTCTCCCGTGCCATCGGGGGCCCGGAGAAAGAATCGTCCGGCGCTCGCAGGAAGCATAGAGATGACTGGTGACCAGATGGTCACCAGTCATCTCTATGACCATCGGAGGACCCGGGCGCGATGTGATGACGTCACGCCCGGGTCCCCGTAAGTAAACAAAGCCGCGTTTGCGGCTAGTAAGCAACAGTATTCATGAGATCGGTGAATTTTTTTTCACCGATCTCATGGTTTCCAGCCTGGAGGAGAGATGTGGGGTCTTATTGACCCCGCATCTCTCCATAAAGAGGACCTGTCACACACATTCCTATTACAAGGGATGTTTACATTCCTTGTAATAGGAATAAAAGTAAAAAATAAAAAAATAAAATTAGAAAAGAAGTGTAAAAAAGAAAAAAATAAGTTAAAAAATAAATAAAAGAATAAAAAATAAAATTAAAACGCCCCTGTCCCCGGTAGCTCGCGCGCAGTAGCGAACGCACACGTAAGTCCCGCCGACATATGTGAACGCCGTTTAAACCACATATATGAGCACGGGCGTAGGAACCGGGGGGGACGGGGGGGACGCATCCCCCCCAGGAAATAATGCGGGGGGGACATGTATGGTAAAATCCCCCCCAGATGTGACTGCGCTCACTATACTGTGTGCCCGCTGGCGCCGACTCACTGGCTGCCGCGTGCGCTCCTGGCTGGCTCCCTTTCCTCCGGTGCATCTCCTCGCCCCCCCCCCATGGAGGATGATTTGGTTCATTCCATTTCCACCGCCGTGCGCCGCGTGACGTCACGCCGGCGGCCGGAGGTGAGAGAGGGAGGAGGGAGGAGGGAGCGAGAGTGACTGTCGGCGCCAGTCAGAGTACAAGCTGTGACTCACGGTCACGAGGAGCCTGCTGCTGCGCCTGGGCCTGGCCTGCCGTACTAATTCTGATTACAGTAAAAACTGTCTGCAAGAAGACAGAACCTTCATTAAAAGTAAGAAAGTATTGGGGAGGGAGTGAGGGGGGGGGGTGTTGGACTGAGCTGAGGACCTCAATGTTTTTTTTTTTTCTTAAGTCAGAGAAGGCAAGCTCAAAATAACAAACATTTTTTTAAACTGCTATATTTAAAAAATTATGGTCACCTTAGCCTGAGGTGACCATAATTTTTTAAATAAAAAATAGCAGTTTAAAAAAATGTTTGTTATTTTGAGCTTGCCTTCTCTGACTAAAGAAAAAAAAAAAACATTAATTGCAGCCTCACTGTGCCACCAAACGCAGTCACTGTGCCATCACATGCAGCCACTGTGCCATCACATGCAGCCACTGTGCCCATCAAACGTAGCCACTGTGCCCATCAATTGTCGCCACTGTGCTCATCACACGCAGCCACTGTGCCATCACACGCAGCCACTGTGCCATCACATGCAGCCACTGTGCCTGTCAATTGTCGCCACTGTGCTCATCACACGCAGCCACTGTGCCATCACATGCAGCCACTGTGCCCATCAAACGTAGCCACTGTGCCCATCAATTGTCGCCACTGTGCTCATCACACGCAGCCACTGTGCCATTACATGCAGCCACTGTGCCCATCAAACGTAGCCACTGTGCCCATCAATTGTCGCCAATGTGCTCATCACACACAGCCACTGTGCCCATCAATTGTCGCCACTGTGCCCATCAATTGTCGCCACTGTGCTCATCACACGCAGCCACTGTGCCCATCAAACGTAGCCACTGTGCCCATCAATTGTCGCCACTGTGCCCATCAATTGTCGCCACTGTGCCCATCAAACGCAGCCACTGTGCCCATCAATTGTCACCACTGTGCTCATCACACGCAGCCACTGTGCCCATCAAACGTAGCCACTGTGCCCATCAATTGTCGCCACTGTGCTCATCACACGCAGCCACTGTGCCATCACATGCAGCCACTGTGCCCATCAAACGTAGCCACTGTGCCCATCAATTGTCGCCACTGTGCCCATCACATGCAGCCACTGTGCCACCATTTTTACTGATGCCATGTGGGTTAATTTTTTAAATAAAAAATAGCAGTTTAAAAAAATGTTTGTTATTTTGAGCTTGCCTTCTCTAAAGAAAAAAAAAACATTAATTGCAGCCTCACTGTGCCACCAAACGCAGTCACTGTGCCATCACATGCAGCCACTGTGCCCATCAAAAGCAGCCACTGTGCCCATCAATTGTCGCCACTGTGCCCAAACGCATCCACTGTGCCAATCACACACAGCCACTGTGCCCATCAAACGCAGCCACTGTGCCCATCAATTGTCGCCACTGTGCCACTGTGCCACCATTTTTACTTATGCCATGTGGGTTGATTTTTAGTAATGCCATGTGGGTTAATTTTTACTGATGCCATGTGGGTTGATTTTTAGTAATGCCACGTGGGTTAATTTTTACTGATGCCATGTGGGTTGATTTTTACTGATGCCATGTGGGTTGGTTTTTACTTATGCCATGTGGGTTGATTTTTAGTAATGCCATGTGGGTTGATTTTTGCTAATGCCATGTGGGTTAATTTTTACTGATGCCATGTGGGTTAATTTTTACTAATGCCATGTGGGTTGATTTTTAGTAATGCCATGTGGGTTAATTTTTACTGATGCCATGTGGGTTGGTTTTTACTGATGCCATGTGGGTTAATTTTTACTGATGCCATGTGGGTTAATTTTTACTGATGCCATGTGGGTTGATTTTTACTGATGCCATGTGGGTTGATTTTTACTAATGCCATGTGGGTTGATTTTTACTAATGCTATACCGGTTGATTTTTACTGATGCCATGTGTTTTACTAATGCTATGATGGTTTATTTTTTTATTGCTGCATATTGCTCTTCGCATTACCCTCTCTGGATTGCTTAAGGGCTCTTTCACGCGTCCATTCCGTTCGTCCGTTTTTTGGACGTCCGTTAACGGACCGCAATGCTTCCCTATGGGCTAGCGTCCGTTAGCGGATGAGCATCCGCTAACGTCCGTTAGCATCCGTCTGCGTTCAGTTCCGTTTTTTTGGACGGAAGAAAACCCTATTTTTCTTCCGTCTAATAAACGGAACGGACGAAAAACGGACGTTAACGGATGATCCGTTTATCATCCGTTCCGCTAACATCCGTTTTTCTATGTAAAAAGCCACAAAAAAACAAAAAAAAATGGATGGAAAAACTGATGCAAAAACTGATGAAAAACTGACGAAAAACTGATGGAAAAACGGATCAACTGATGAAAAAAAAACTGATCTGAAAAACTGAACAGACGTGTGAGGCTGGGTTCACACTACGGTTTTCCCGTCCGTCAGCCGCATACGATTTATATGAAAAACCGTATGCGGCTGAAACGGACGGGAACGTATGGAACCGCACATATGTACGTTTTCCATTGACATTAATGTTAAAGGAAAACGTATGCGGTTGCCATACTGTTTTAAAAACGACCGCAAAACCGTGGTTGAACACGGTTTTGCGTACGTTTAAAAAACGTTTTGCCAGCAAATCGTACGCACCCGGATGCATCTGAGTGCATACGATTTGCAATGCATTCTCTATCTATACGTTTTCCCGTCCGGGCCCGTACGTTTTCAATACTGAAATCGTATGCGGCTGACGGACGGGAAAACCGTAGTGTGAACCCAGCCTGAAAGAGCCCTTAATAGTTTGATCTATTGGCTTGAGATACGAATATACCTGGCGAGTAAAAATGCTGTCCCCCCCAGATTTGTAAGGGTTCCTACACCCATGTATATGAGGTATCGCCGCGTGCGTAAGGCCCCATACACACCATAGAATCCATCCGCAGATAAATCCCATCAAATGGGTTTCAGCGGATAGATCCTATGGTGTGTACACGCCAGCGGATCTTTATCCGCGGATATATCTCCCCTGGGATGGATTCCAGCAGATCGGATATTCGCTGAGATGCACAACAAATCCATCTGCTGGATTCCATCCCAACGGATGGATCCGCTGGTCTGTACAGACTCACCAAATCCATCCATCCGAAGGGATGATTTGACGCATGCGTGGAATTCCTTATATGACAGCGTCGCGCACGTCGCCGCGTCATAATCGCGGCGACAGCGCGACACGTCATCGCAAGAGGATTTCGGCGCGGATTTCAATGCGATGGTGAGTACACACCATCGCATGAAAATCCGCCGAAATCCAGGAGAGGATTTATCCGCGGAAACGGTCCGCTGGACCATATTCGCGGATAAATTCTATCGTGTGTATGGGGCCTTAGAGTGCCAGCAACAAATCTAGAACTAGATCTCCTCTGTAAATCTAAACTGGTAACCTGTAAAAAAAAATTAAAGCGTTGCCTATGTTGATTTTTAAGTACCGAAGTTTGGCGCCATTCCATGAGGATGCGCAATTTTAAAGCGTGACATGTTAGGTATCTATTTACTCGGTGTAACATAATCTTTCACATTATACAAAAAAATTGGGCTAACTTTACTGTTTTGTTATTTTTTTAATTCATGAAACAATTTTTTTCCAAAAAAAGGGCGTTTGAAAAATTATTGCGCGAATACCGTGCAAGATAATACGTTGCAATGACCGTCGTTTTATTCCCTAGGGTGTCTGCTAAAAAAACATATATAATATTTGGGGGTTCTGCGTAATTTTCTAGCAAAAGAATGATGATTTTTACATGTAGGAGAGAAGTGCCAGAATAGGCCCGGTATGGAGGTGGGTATAAAAGCCCTGTATTGAAGTAGTTAAGCCAGGCCTGGTAGAAGGAGTCCTCCATTAGCTGTTCTGCAGAACTGCCCACTAGGGGAGCTCGCGAGCATAGACCATTAAAAGTCCATTATAGAGTTTATTTTGCTTAACCATTTCTTTTAATGTTTGCTGACTCTCACAAAGGGCCCTTTGCAGAGTTCTTGTGTGTTAATACTTGTGTATAATCAATATGCTATTCAAACCCTTTTCAGTTGCTTTACCATATGCACAGTAAAGCTCTGGGCCCGGTACAAGGCAGGGGCGGAGAGGGCGAGTGAACTGGGCGCTACCATTTTGTATAGGAGGGGGGCGCAGTTCTGACACACAGGCAGCCGCAGTACACTTGTGTCTGTGTCATCATAGACTAGTCAGAACGGGCAGCGGCAGTGGCACTGTACAAATTGTGTGCCATCACATGCAGCCATTGTGCCAACACACGCAGCCACTGCCATCAATTGTCGCCACTGTGCCCATCAAATTCAGCCACTGTGCCCATCACACGCAGCCACTGTGCCCATCACACGCAGCCACTGTGCCATCACACGCAGCCACTGTGCCATCACACGCAGCCACTGTGCCATCACACGCAGCCACTGTGCCATCACATGCAGCCACTGTGCCATCAATTTTCGCCACTATGCCCATCAAACGCAGCCACTGCGCCATCAATTGTCGCCACTGTGCCCATCACATGCAGCCACTGTGCCATCACATGCAGCCACTGTGCCATCAAACATAGC
Organism: Rana temporaria; assembly: GCF_905171775.1. Lineage (NCBI taxonomy): Eukaryota > Metazoa > Chordata > Amphibia > Anura > Ranidae > Rana > Rana temporaria. The sequence goes on along the minus strand of NC_053493.1, from coordinate 82,698,749 downwards.
CACTGTGCCATCAATTGTCGCCACTGTGCCCATCACACGCAGCCACTGTGCACATCACACGCAGCCACTGTGCCATCAATTGTCGCCACTGTGCCCATCACACACAGTCACTGTGCCATCAATTGTCACCACTGTGCCTATCAAACGCAGCCACTGTGCCATCAATTGTTGCCAGTTTGCCCCATCAATTGCCGCCAGATTCTTTCTTAAAAACGGGGGGGGGGGGGGGGCGCACTTTGCCACCTTCGCCCTGGGCACCAAATGGCCTTGTCCCAGCACTGAGTAAAGTTATTCTTTGGTTTGAATATTGTAATTGTGTGACGTGTGTTTACTCTGGAAATCGCCCACAGGAGAAGGTAATAATATTATTGAACTGTTTTTGCATGTTTCATGTGAGCTATTGTGGCCTCAACCAAGTAGGGGTCACAATACTTTTGCAGTTATCTGGTGTGCCAAGGGAGGGTTCAAGCTAGTTAAAAAGGGGTGAATCAGTTATTGAGAGTAGATCCCAAATCTAACCAGCGGCTCCTCCGGCGGTAGCGCTACACCTGTATAGCAGCATGCAGACTAGCAGAGGAAGGTGCAGGACTGGGAGCCAAGAGGGAAAGCCTAAGGAGCAGCACCCAGAAGATCACAGCTGTCATTGTATGTAAAGCAAACTACTACAGTGATTGTCATTTGTCAGCATCCTTAAGAATACCAGATATGGAAACTTACATTAAGGAAAAGTGGACCGATGTAAGTTCCACATTAAGAAGATTGTGATCCACTATGGCTGTGAAGGCACGCATAGCAATGACATGATATATCGGTCATATGGATGAGGTCTGTGTTATATTATGGTTACTAGAATCACATCTGCTTTATATGTTTCGATGTATACAGGCCGGTAAAATGAATTTTGACTTCCCAGTAATAAAGCAAATGTGTATTAGATTGTAAGCCCTCCTGAGCATAACCCTTCTAACCCACTTGTATTGAATTGTGTGGTAACTGTCTCCCTTCATGATATAAAATGCTGGATTGGGATCAGGTTAGTATAAGACTGGAAGGGATGCCGGGGGTCGGGAGTGCAGGGACTATGATATAGGTGTAACTGCACATTGCTTCTATGTAATGTTTGTAATTTAACCGCTTGCTGACCGCCCACCGTAGTTTTGCGGCTGCAGGTCGGCTGCGCAAAATCACGTAATATAACGTGATTTTGCATTGCGGCCACTAGGGGTGCGCGCCCCTGGTGCCGATGCGAGTGCCCGGCGGGCGCGATCACCGCCGGGCACACGCGATCGCTCGTTACAGAGCAAGAACCGGGAGCTGTGTGTGATCAAGCTGTGTGTGTGTAAACACACAGCTCCCGGTTCTTTCAGGGGAAGAAATGACGGATCTATGTTCATACTATGTATGAACAGCGATCTGTCATTTCCCCTAGTCAGTCCCACCCCCCCTTCAGCTAGAACACAATAAGGGAACATAATTAACCCCTTGATCGCCCCCTAGTGTTAACCCTTTCCCTGCCAGTGACATTTTTACAGTAATCCAATGCATTTTTATAGCACTGATCGCTATGAAAATGCCAATGGTCCCAAAAATGTGTCAAAAGTGTCCGAAGTGTCCGCCATAATGTCGCAGTACCGATCAAAACCGAAGATGGCCGCCATTACTAGTAAAGAAAATTATTAATAAAAATGCCATAAAACGATCCCCTATTTTGTAGACGCTATAACTTTTGCGCAAACCAATCAATAAACGTTTTTTGCAATTTTTTTTTATGAAAAATATGTAGAAGAATACATATCGGTCTAAACTGAGGAAAAACATTTTTTTTTTAATATATTTTTTGGGGGATATTTATTAGAGCAAAAAGGAAAAAATTATTTTTTTTTTTCAAAATTGTTGCTCTATTTTTGTTTATAGTGCAAAAAATAAAAACCGCAGAGGTGATCAAATACCACCAAAAGAAAGCTCTATTTGTGGGAAATAAAGGACGTCAATTTTGTTTGGGAGCCACGTGGCACGACCGCGCAATTGTCAGTTAAAGCGATGCAGTGCCGAATCGCAAAAAGTGGCCCGGTCATTGACCAGCAAAATGGTCCGGGGCTGAAGTGGTTAATATCCTGCTACATATTCAGGTTCTGCTCAGACCATGACCATCTGATAGAACACAGCATACACTGACCAGCCATAACATTATGACCAGTGACAGGAAAAGGGAATATCTTGTTACAATGGCATCTGAAAATTGGTGGGATATATTAGGCAGCAAGTGAGCATGTTGTCCATAAAGTTGATGTGGTGAGAGCGATCTCCCGGCTGGGCCTGTCAGTGTCACTCAGCCACAGACAGAAGACAGAGCAGCCTGAGCGGCTGAAAGGAGTACGCAGGGCCATCTTAATAGCATCATGGGCCCCTGGGCAAAGTAATGCTCTGGGGCCCCTACAATGATGACAGTGCAGGTAAACAGACATCAAGTAGGTAGGAGGCAGACTGCCTCCCCTGTGTATCTATCACTCTCAGTGCCATCATGGGGCCCCCAATTATGGGGGCAGTGTGGGCTCAATGACCAGCTGCTTTGGGGAAAGTGCAGGGGCCCCCCATGCAGCTAGGGCCCCTGGGCAGTGCCCAGGTGTGCCCTCTCATTAAGACAGCCCTGGGAGTACGGCCGCTGTGGCCACTTGGGCTGCTCTGTCTTCTGTCTGTGGCTGAGTGACAGGTGGATGTGATGAGGTCCCTGTCTGTGCGAGGTGGAGGACTCTAACAAAGTCCCGCCTCTTAGATAGACAGGACACTGATCCAATGATACATTGAATCAGTGTGACGTGTATCATAGGAGGCGGGACTTTATTACAGTTGCCGCCAGGATATTCGAATCCGTTTAAGAGCTCTGTGTGATCAAGCTGTATTTCATGGGCACTGGTAAGCCTGCATTTAATTGGCACTGATCAGGCTGCATTTAATTGGCACTGGTAAGGCTGCATTTATTTGACACTGGTATAGCTGCATTTAATTGCCACTGGTATAGCTGCATTTAATTGCCACTGGTATAGCTGCATTTAAATGGAACTGGTAAGGCTGCATTTAATTGCCACTGGTAAGGCTGCATTTAATTGCCACTGGTAAGGCTGCATTTAATTGCCACTGATCAGGCTGCATTTAATTGGCACTGGTAAGCCTGCATTTAATTGGCACTGATCAGGCTGCATTTAATTGGCACTGGTAAGCCTGCATTTATTTGCCACTGGTAAGGCTGTATTTAATTGGAACTGGTAAGGCTGCATTTAATTGGCACTGGTAAGGCTGCATTTATTTGCCACTGGTAAGGCTGTATTTAATTGGAACTGGTAAGCCTGCATTTAATTGGCACTGATCTAGCTGCATTTATTTGGCACTGGTAAGGCTGCATTTATTTGCCACTGGTAAGGCTGTATTTAATTGGAACTGGTAAGGCTGCATTTAATTGGCACTGGTAAGGCTGCATTTATTTGCCACTGGTAAGGCTGTATTTAATTGGAACTGGTAAGCCTGCATTTAATTGGCACTGATCTAGCTGCATTTATTTGGCACTGGTATAGCTGCATTTAATTGCCACTGGTAAGGCTGCATTTAATTGGCACTGATCAGGCTGCATTTAATTGGCACTGGTAAGGCTGCATTTAATAAGCACTGGTAAGCCTGCATTTAATTGGCACTGATCTAGCTGCATTTAATTGGCACTGGTAAGGCTGCATTTAATTGGCACTGGTATAGCTGCATTTGATTGGTACTAGTAAGGCTGCATTTATTTGGCACTGGTATAGCTGCATTTAATTGGCACTGGTAAGGCTGCATTTAATTGGCACTGGTATAGCTGCATTTGATTGGTACTAGTAAGGCTGCATTTATTTGGCACTGGTATAGCTGCATTTAATTGGCACTGGTAAGGCTGCATTTAATTGGCACTGGTATAGCTGCATTTAATTGGCACTGGTCAGGCTGCATTTGATTGGCACTGGTAAGGCTGCATTTCATTGGTACTGGTAAGGCTGCATTTCATTGGCACTGGTGAGGCTCCATTTAATTGGGGGGGGGGGAGGGGTGGATCTGTGCCAGAGCGAAGCATAACCTCCCTGAAATTTGTTTTTGCAGGTTGGGATGTCTGAAGATAATGTTATGGCTGATCGGTGTACTTTCTGCAGTCTCTAATGCCATGAAATACCCACAATGGCTTTTAGGTCACATGAAAGTGTTTTTCTAGTTCATGCCCAAATGTATTTTTTATTTTTTTTGCTAAATAATGTGATTTGTTGATTCTGTCATGCAGCCTATTGATTTATGTGGAGTGTGGCTGTAAATGGCAGGTCCTATTGGGCAGTATATAGAGCCAAACACTTAGACATGCTATGCTTATCAGGAAGAAAAGAAGTCAATATGTTAGCGGAAAGCCATTTTGTGGTGAGCCATAAACATTATCAGCTGGGATTTCCTCCACAATAGGAAAATCATTTGTATCATTATATTGGGTATGTGTTCTGTGAGTAGATTTAGCGGCTAATGCTTTGTATATGAAGTGTTTTATGGTCATCTAACAGTAATGTGGCCAGCACAGAGCTATGGGCAGATACAAATCACGTACAATTGTGGGAAGATCAATTTCAAGCTTGTGTTTACTGCCTGCAATTCAAGGGAACCTGGAAGCCATTTTATACATTTTAAAGCCCTGTAAGTAGGCACGACGGACTTCCCGCTGTTATCTTTTGTTAGCCAGAAAACCCTCCTGTGTGTGCGCTTTTATACTCAGTCCTGTCTTCCATGATTTCAGGGCTAATAATGATCTTCGATATTTTTGTATTTTGGACAGTTTTAACCTTTTTTTCATTGCAAAAACAATAAACCACATCAAGAAAGCTACCACCATCCCACGTAGATATGAATTATGGTGATCAGATTTTCCAAATGAAATCTGGGGCACCGCACCGCACTATGCACGCTGCTATTAGCCCCTCTCCTCCCCCAGTCCCACCCACATCAAAAATGTGCATTGTCTGTAGGGTATCCCCAGATTTCATTTTGAAAATTTGATCACCCTAATTCATATCTACGTGGGATGGTGGTAGCTTTCGTCATAGACATCCGATGGTCCGTCACTGTAGGCTCCTCCCCCACATGTATCGTCACTCGTCACGTGACTTAGTCATAGTCAGGAGTAAGTAATGCACAGACTGCAGGGGTCAGGAGTAAGTAATGCACAGAGTACAGAGGTCAGGAGTAAGTAATGCACAGAGTACAGAGGTCAGGAGTAAGTAATGCACAGAGTGCAGAGGTCAGGAGTAAGTAATGCACAGAGTACAGAGGTCAGAAGTAAGTAATGGACAGAGTGCAGAGGTCAGGAGTAAGTAATGCACAGAGTACAGAGGTCAGAAGTAAGTAATGGACAGAGTGCAGAGGTCAGGAGTAAGTAATGTACAGAGTACAGAGGTCAGAAGTAAGTAATGCACAGAGTGCAGAGGTCAGGAGTAAGTAATGCACAGAGTACAGAGGTCAGGAGTAAGTAATGCACAGAGTTCAGAGGTCAGGAGTAAGTAATGCACAGAGGTCAGGAGTAAGTAATGCACAGAGTACAGAGGTCAGGAGTAAGTAATGCACAGAGTTCAGAGGTCAGGAGTAAGTAATGCTCAGAGGTCAGGAGTAAGTAATGCACAGAGTGCAGAGGTCAGGAGTAAGAACAGCACAAAATGACTACCAAACAAATATTTCCTCTTCCTCCCAATACAAGCCCCTGCCTCTAATGACATAACCACTTCCAGTACTAGGGATGAGCTTTGTATTCAAGTCGAACTCATGTTCGACTCGAACATCATATGTTCGATCGTTCGTCGAAATACAAACAAAACGTGTCATTCGCGCCAGATTCGAGTTGCGTTTCACAGACCATAATTCACTGCGGCATCGCTGGCTGATAATTGGCCAAGCATGCACTATGACCCGCATGCTTGGCCAATCACAGCTTGCAAAAAACGGAGAGCCATAATTGTCCAAAGTCAGGGTGGCTTTGGCCAATTATGGCTCAGGGGGTTTAGTACACGCCCCACACTATAAAAGGCCGCCTGCAGGTCGGCCTTGTGTAGTGTGTTGCGGTGGTTGAGAGGACAGAGAGAGTGTCATTTTTTGCAGGTAGATAGAGCAGGCAGGCTAGTCAGTTAGTGTTACAGTGTGTAGAGTAAGCATATGCAATTAGCGCACCTCCAGCTGTTGCAAAACTACAAGTCCCATCATGCTTTTGCCTCTGGGAGTCATGCTTGTGACTGTCAAAATCTTGCTATGCCTCGTGGGAATTGTAGTTCTGAAACAGCTGGAGGTCCGCTAATTGCATATCTCTGAGGATATATATACATCCCAGGTGTTGTACATATATTTATACACTGTATAGTTTAGCTAGATCAGTTCTTCCTAATTTACTGGCAGGCAGGCGATTGTGCTAGCTGCAGTATTCTTACGTGGTTTATTGCGTGTGTCCTCTGTAGTTTGCACCTAAAGCTACTTGGTGTGTACTGGCCGTGTGCTCTGTAGTTTGCACCTAAAGCTACTTGGTGTGTACTGGCCGTGTGCTCTGTAGTTTGCACCTAAAGATTCAGGAGCAGTGATTTTAATGATGCTTACATTTTTTAATTTAAGCATCATTAAAATCACTGCTCCTGAAAAAACGACCGTTTTTAAAACTTATTTACATTGATACATGTTCCCTGGGGCAAGACCCGGCTTCTCAAAGACGTTTTACGACAATAACTTGCATATTAGGCTTTAAAATTAGCACTTTTAAATTTGAACGTTCGAGTCCCATAGACGTCAATGGGGTTCTAAATGTTTGTGCGAACGTTCGGTCCGTTCGAAGGTTCTGGTGCGAACTGAACGGGGGGGTTTGGTGTTCGGCTCATCCCCATCCAGTACAAATTAACCCCTTCCTCCCTGAGTTGTACTTACCAGATCTTGGCATTGCGTTGCATCTGCTGGTGAGTTCCCTGAGTTCTGATTCCTCCACTGCCCACACTTGTTTCCTTCTATATGTCACTTATGCAGCTTTGGCTTCTATCTCTGCTTGCCAACTATCTGACCTGTAGCACAGAGTAAACTACAGCAAAGTCAACCACAATAGCAGCACCCTTTAGCAGTTGTGAACCCCAATCCTCCACCCCCCCCCCCAGCACACACACACACACACACAATCACACATTACAACTGTAGACATCATTGGTTGCACCTTTGTATTTGATCTGTCCCAGTATATAACCCATAGCAATCAGTCAGAGTTCCCACCAGGAGAGACTGGGGGCCAGATTCACAGAACAGATACGACGGCGTATCTCCTGATACACCGTCGTATCTCCTGATACACCGTTGTATCTCTTGTTCTATCTATGCAGCTGATTTATAGAATCAGTTCCACATAGATAGCCCTAAGATCCGACAGGTGTAATTGACTTACACCGTCGGATCTTAGGATGCAGTACCTCGCCGCCGCTGGGTGGAGTTTGCGTCGGGTATGCAAATTAGCTGTTACGGCGATCCACAAAGGTTTTTCCCGTCGTTACGTCAGAGCAAGTCTTAGTTTCCTGTCGCAAAGTTAGGGGTGCTATTAACATGGTGTAAAATGACTCCACCATGTTAAAGTATGCTCGTCGTTCCCGCGTCGCTTTTGAATTTTTTTTTTCCCGGCGTAAGTACGTTACGCACGTCGCGATTCACAAACACGCCGGGCCGCCGTAAGTTTGCGCAAAGCACGTCGGGAAAATTGCGAACGGAGCATGCGCAGTACGTCCGGCGCGGGAGCGCGCCTAATTTAAATGGTACCCGCCCCATTTGAAGTTTACAGGTAAGTGCTTTGTGGATCGGGCACTTACACTGAAAACTTGCGGCGGTGTAACGTAAACGGGTTACGTTACACGGCCGCAATTCTACGTGAATCTGGCCCTGGGTTCTTCTAATTAGCTTCTATTTTACCACACCCAGAGGGGCTAGCTTCTAATAGGTTACTATGGGATACCATGCAATTTCTAAATGAGGAGCTCCCTTTTGTGGCTCAGAAGTGTCCCTTGAAATTCATTTCAGAAGACTTCAGTGTTGATGCTGCAATCACTCCTGTGACTGTCACTCAGCACTACCGACAGCTGGAGAACTCAGCCAAGCGGATTCCCAGGCCAAGGACTCTATCAATTCTACAGAGACACATCTGGGGACACTTTTTCCCAGCCTCCTGAAGACAGTGACTGTACCTGGAATTCTGGGATATGTGGTCACCATATATATATAAATGTAAATACATAAACTGATGTTGGTAGGTCATGTAATTTTAAAAATGGAAAACTGAAATTGGTTAAAATTGGTATATGCCAATACAGTAAAACCATGGATTGCGAGTATAATTCCTTCCAGAAACATGCTTGTAATCCAAAGCACTTGTATATCAAAGCATTTTTTTTTACAGGGTAAAAAAGAGAAGAGAGGCACATCTAAGTGTAGCAATAAGTTGCTAAATGTTGTACCTTCATTAAATGTAACCATATTGCTACACTTAGGCCTTGTACACACGGTCGTTCCAAACCGATGATAATGGTCCGACGGGCCATTTCCATCGGTTCACCGCTGAAGTGGCCTGATGGTCTGATGTGCGTACACACCATCGTTCCAAAAACCGATCGGGTCAGAACGCGGTGACTTCAAACACACAACGTGCTGAATAAAACGAAGTTCAATGCTTCCAAGCATGCGTCGACTTGATTCTGAGCATGCGCAGGTTTTGAACCGAAGCTTTCTGTACTAACCATCGGTTTGGACCGATCGGGCAGCGGGCCATCGGTTCGATTTTGAAGCATGTTTTAAAATTTTGGACCGAGGGACAACAGACCGATGGGCTATACACACCGTCGGTTTGGACCGATGAAACTGAACCTCGGTCCATTCTCATCGGTTTTGTCCGACCGTGTGTACGAGGCCTCCTGTCTTCTCTTTTATACTCAGTTGTGACATGAAGCCACTCTTATATCAGGACATTGCTTGTATATCAAGGCAAAATTTATTAAAACATTTTGCTCATCTTGCAAAACGCTCTCAAACCAAGTTACTCTCAAACCAAGGTTTTACTGTATTCGTTTTTCAAGATCGAGTACGATTACTGGTTGACACTTTCTCTCAAGTACTTGCCGATACCAATTACCGATACCTATTTTGCCCTTGAATGCATTTAAACCGGATTCCCATATGTGCGGTCCTGTTTTGACATCTGGATATCAGCCCCCTCCGGTGCAACTTTGTTCAGCGATTCTGGTGAAAATCGTCAAAGTGTATGGAAATCGCACCTGAATGAGCTCCAAATCATACCAGACTCTTTTTAAAAACATGCTGCGGTTGGCCTGCTCATATCTGAATCGGCTCCATTGAAAAGCCTGCAGGTTCACATGTTATGTGAATCGCATGTGGTTCAAAATGCATCCAGTTCACATATTTGTGAACCGGGTCCTTACAGTCTACAGACTTGAAGGTATCGGTCTTAGTATCGGAGCATTGCACGAGTATAAGTACTTGGTATCGGCAACGATACCGATTTCAATATTCGGTGCAACGCTAGTTAAAAGTCTGCCTGAGCCTTGCACGGCATCCCCTAGTTCCAATGTGCATTGCTTCTCCATACATACAAAGGGGCAGATCCACGTACCTTTGCGCCGGGCGCAGCGTATCTAAGGTACACTACGCCGCCGTAACTTTATGCTTTTTTTCGAATCCTGAAAGAATTTGCGCCGTAAGTTACGGCGGCGTAGTGTATCTTTGGCGGCGTAATGGCACGCCATTCAAATATCTGTGATGGGGGCGTGTTTTATGTTAATACGTCGTGACCCGACGTAAACAACGTTTTTTTTTTAACTGCGCATGCGCCGTCCGTGGGGGTATCCCAGTGCGCTTGCTCGAAATTAACCCGGAACAAGCCAATGTTCACGCCAGTGACGTCATTCTATGCAAATCTCTATTTGCGAACGACTTACGCAAACAACGTAAAAAATTCAAAATTGTACGCGGGAACAACGACCATACTTAACATTGAGTACGCCTCATAACAGCAGCTTTAGCTATACGCCGGAAAAAAACAAACGCAAACGACGTAAACAAAATGCGCGGGCCGGTCGTACGTTTGTGGATCGCCGTAAATAGCTAATTTGCATACTCGACGCGGAATTCGACGGAAACGCCACCTAGCGGCCGCCGAAAGGTTGCAGCTTAGATTCGATGGTGTACTAAGACGTACGCCTGTCGGATCTAGGCGAGATGCCGTCGTATCTTGTTTTGAGGATACAAAACAAAGATACGACGCGCAAAATTTTCAATTACGTGGCGTATCAAGAGATACGCCGGCGTAATATCTTTGTGGATCTGCTCCAAAGTATTTATATTTATCTGCAGTGTTTAGTAGAGGTACAGTACCAATTTCTCTATAAGAAAACATTGATTGTCCTTTAACATGCTGAGAACTGCTATACACAGCATAATTGTTTCCTTTACCAGCAGCCTTTCAGTCTACTTCCCCTTTATACAGGTCATAGTTGGGAAGCCCCTAATTATCCACCAATAGGGAAATACTGTTTACTTTTAGCAACATTCTTTTTACCATTATTTCCTTGAACTAACTCAATCCCAGTATTTATTTATCTTCAATCATTTGTTCCCCTTTTATTGCATTAAAAAATTTAGCTGTACTACTCACCTTTAGCACACTGTAGAGTTGCCCTCTGGCTCCATGTCCTTCTTTGACCCTACTAATCTCCGAATTTCTTGGTTGAAAGCTTTTTACTGAAAATGTAGCTTTATGTTGTGTCCTAAAACAGTGATCTCACCTAATGCCTCGTACACACGATCGGAAATTCCGACAGCAAAAGTCCGATGTGATCTTTTGAACGGAAATTCCGACCGCGTGTATGCTCCATCAGACTTTTGCTGTCGGAATTTCCGCCAACAAAAGATTGAAAGCTGGTTCTCAAATTTTCAGATGGAAAAAAATTCCTGTTGGAAAATCCGATCGTCTGTAGCAATTCCGACGCACAAAATTCCAACGCATGCTCAGAAACAATTCGACGCATGCTCCGAAGCATTGAACTTAATTTTATGGCTCGTCGTAGTGTTGCAACATCACCGCGTTCTTGACGGATGAAAGTTCTGAGAACTTTTGCGTGACCGTGTGTATGCAAGCCAAGCTTGAGCGGAATTCCGATCGTGTGTACGCGGCATAAGCGATGGGAAATCCCCTCTTAAGACAGTTGCCATAAGAACAGGTTGAAAAATTCCCCTCATCTCCTGTTCATGTGAAACTAAAATTTTGGATTTCCTCTAAGGCCCCGTACTCACGACCAAACATGTCTGCTGAAACTGGTCCGCGGACCAGTTTCAGCAGACATGTTTGGCCGTGTGTAGGCCCGAGCGGACCATTTTCGTCCGCCCGGACATGTACGGTCGTCTGTACAGACCTACCGTACATGTCCGGCCGCCCGCCATCCCTCGCATGCGTCGAATGACTTCGACGCATGCGTGGAAGCCTTTTAAAGGCAGGCCGCCCACATCGCCGCGTCATTGTCGCGGCGACACCGCGGACACGCCCCGCGTATTGTTTACGCGCGGACCTCTGTTCGATGGTGTGTACGGCCATCGAACAGAAGTCCCCGGGCAGTCCCCGGGCAGACATGTCCGATGAAAACGGTCCGCGGACCGGTTTCATCGGACATGTTTGATTGTGAGTACTCGGCCTAACATTCAATCATAGAGACAATGGTCAGCAGGACAAATAGGAAAGGTGAGTTTACCCAGTGAGGACAGAGACAGCAATACAAACCTAAAAGGAGGTCTAACCCTTCCACATTCTATCCAAAATGTAAAAAATAAAAAGATTTGTATAGTCCGATTGGCAATCCTTTTTACTCAGACTGCACAGCCTGGGTGTCTTCATGGCCGTCTCATGGGATTCCTGCCCTGGCTTTTGAGGGACAGTTTGCCAGGATAAGGGAGGAGAGAAGGAACCTGATTGGCTGCTTTTCTGAGGCCAACCAGGTTCCTTTTCTGAGGCCATATTTGGTAAAAATACTGCTATGCAAAAAACTGAAATAAATCGCAATTACATCTAATATCTTCTTGTGGTGAACATGTCTAAATAGCTGTAAACCATTCAGTCGGTAAACACCCAAAACAATAAATTGATGTACAAATAATAGTGCGCTCATTCAAATAAATACATCTTAGTAACCAATAATCTTCCCTTCTAAACAATAATAATGAAAAAAATCTTAAAATGGGATAATGAAATTCAAAGGTCCAAAAAGTGAAAGAAAATCAAAATCCTGTGATGATTCTGAGAGGATTGAATGATCCTCTCACTGACAAATAATTAATTCAATCTGTGCCACAAAACACTTTGTATCCAGATTCACGTAGGGCGCCGCATCTTTAAGGCGGCGTATCGTATTTACGCTACGCCGCCTTAAGTCAGAGAGGCAAGTACTATATTCACAAAGCACTTGCCTCCTAACTTATGGCGGCGTAGCGTAAATGGGGCCGGCGTAAGCGCGCCTAATTCAAATGAGGATGGGGGCGTGTTTTGTGTAAATGTTTGGTGACCCGACGTGATTGACGTTTTTTACGAACGGCGCATGTGCCGTCCATGTACATATCCCAGTGTGCATTGCTTCAAAGTACGCCGCAAGGACGTATTGGTTTCGACGTGATTGTAAATTACGTCCAGCCCCATTCACGGACGACTTACGCAAACAATGTAAATTTTTCAAATTTCGACGCGGGAACGACGACCATACTTAACATTGGCTAGGCCAGCTATTTGTTGGAATAACTTTACGGCGGAAAACGCCTTACTTAAACGGCGTATCTTTACTGCGACGGGCGCACGTACGTTCGTGAATCGGCGTATCTAGGCATTTACATATTCTATGCCAAACTCAACGGAAGCGCCACCTAGCGGCCAGCGGAAAAATTGCACCCTAAGATACGACGGCGCAGGCCGTCGTATCTTAGCTAGGTTTAAGTGTATCTCAGTTTGAGCATACACTTAAACTTACGACGGCGCAGATTCCGAGTTACGTCGGCGTATCTACTGATACGCCGGTGTAACTCTCTCTGAATCTGGCTATCGGTTTGCAATGACCTTCACCATCCACCTCTATGTGAATTGGCCGCTCACCTTAGGGGGAAGACTCTTATGCCTTGTACACACAATCAGAATTTCCGATGAAAAATGTCAGATGGAATTTTTTCATTGGATATTCCGACCATGTGTGGGCCCCATCGCACTTTTTTTCCGTCGGAGTTTAGAAATAGAACATGTTTTATTTTTTTCCGATGGGAAAAATAAATCCTATCGGAAATTCCGATCGTCTGTGTGGAACTCCAACGGAGAGAAAAACACGCATGCACATCATCAAGTCGATGCATGCTCGGAAGCATTGAACTTAATTTTTCTTGGCTCATTTTGGACGTTCGGACTTTGGTCTGACAGTGTGTATGCAAGACAGCTTGAACGGAATTCCGACAGAAAATTTAATCGGATTTTATCCCATCGGAAATTCCGATCGTGTGTAGAGGGCATTAGGGGCTATTCAAGCCTTATGTTTAACTATGAGGAGATCCTCGATTCTCCTGAACACCAGCTCCAATAGTGGGAACAAACACCTCGTATGTAAAACAATTCTTTATATGCTCTGAATATATAGAAAACATTTATTGCGCAATACCATTTAAAATCAGATTCATTAAAACTTGTATAAAGATGTGCACTCACATTTTCCACATCTTGAAATTATTGCAATATAAAATCTCCAGGTTGAGAGCTCCTTGTCTCCTCACTGCTAATTCTGAGTGTGCGAAACACCGAAAGGGACGTCACCTGGCTCCACCCGATGCGTTGCGCCACTTGTCATGTCACTTCTTCAAGGGATAGGAGCCTATTGATGAGCGCCAGCGTTTAAGAGTCCTGCTATGCATGTCGGTAACCAAGGTGACAGGTGTATCATCGGGTCATGTTCCCTCTTTCTCTTTGAAGAAGTTGTTTGTTTCACCCATCTTCAGACATACACTGATTTCTCAATGGGAAGGTCTGCACTCATCATAGGCATCATTCTCTGTTCTATGTACATATTTAAGCCCCACTCACTGGATCCAGGAGGGAGTCCCACAGGAATCTGAGTGTGCGGTGCTGACCTGCCAGGAAGAGGAGAGAGCGGCAGGGTATTACGGCACGGGCACTATAGAAACAGCACGGATCGTGCCCTTTCTTTAGTGCGCATGCGCCGATCATGTCGGAGCCCGCTTCTAAGGTGAATATCTCCTAAACCGTGGAAGTTTGGGAGATATTTCAAGCACCCTCAGGTAAGCCTTAAAGGAACACTAAAGGCAAACTTTTTTTTTTTTTAAATAACAAACATGTTATACTTACCTCCACTGTGCAGCTCGTTTTGCACAGAGTGTCCCCTAACCCTGTCTTCTGGGGTCCCTCAGCGGCTGTCTCGGCTCCTCCTCGCAAAAGCTTTCCACCTTCATGCGAGCGAGCTCGCATAGTGGAAAGCTTTTGCGAGCGAGCTCCCGGGCCGTGATACAGCGGCAGGCATAGCCGCCGACTGTATCTCTCGGCCCCGCCCCCCCGGCGCGCCACGTCATCCGCTGTGATTGACAGCAGCGCCAGCCAATGGCTGCGCTGCTTTCAATCCACCCAGCCTGGCCAGGCTGGGAACCGAAGATGATCACGTGGACGCGTGCGGGACTTTCGAGGGGTCAGGTAAGTAAAACAGGGGTTCGGGGGGGGGGGGGGGGGGCAAATGTAATGTCTTTTTCCCTTTTACTTCATAGAAGGGGGAACAAGGTTTTCGAGCATTAAATGTGACATGGATCATGGATAAAAGTCTTGGAAGGCTCCAGTAAAATAAACTTGTGCAGATACAGTATCTCACCTCCCGCTGTCCTCTGAGATTTGTATGTCTGACTATAGAAAGAGAGACCAACAGCCGCACATGAATTTCATCACCATGTTTGCAAAACCAGCCACTGGCAAGGAACTGAAGTAAACTTGTCCTTAAAGTCACCATTTGGAAGAAGCTCAGCTCCAGAAAGAGAAGAGTGTATTCCAGCATGTGTGTTCCTAACAGCAGAATAGCCCAACAGCTTCCCAGCTGGGAAGGGCTGAGATTCAGGGAAAATCAAAGTAAGGTACAAGAAACCTCTGAGTCATATTTTCTGCAAAGATTTTTCCCAGAAATGTCTTCTCAACAGTGATTTTATGTTTTGTTCATGTAACAAGTCGTATACCAGTCGTGATGGAGCGTGACATTGAAAGCAGTTGCCATGGATTTTAAAATGAAGGAAAACATGGCCTTAAAATAATAATGATATTAAACATTATTGTATATACACTGTGCTTTTATACTGGAGAAATTTTTGCCTGTTTTGCGTCAGGTCAGTTCAATCTACGGTGCTAAATAATATTTCCATGTCCAGTCCTTTTAAAGGGTCAGTTCCAGTTAGCCCAATGCTAATATATCTGTATATGATGCATACAAACTGGTGAGTTGGATCTTTTAATTGGCTTGGTGTAAGCATGATGTCACATTGGCACTAGAGACTGAGTCACATGGCACAAAAAAGATTGTATCCCCTGACTGGACTTTAAAGGCACTGAAGTGTAACTTCTGTAGAAAAGTATTGTTTATTGTTAAAGTACATACCGTATTTATCGCGGTATAACACGCTCCCGCGTATACCGCGCACCCCTAATGTTGCCCCGAATCCTGTGGAAAAAAAGTTTTTTTTGTACTTACAGTTTTGGTGTCTTGCGCGGCGGCCTCGTCGGGTCCGGCGTCTGTCTGCGGCTTCGGGTGTCCTCTTCGTCGGGTACGGGTCCTTCTGCGGCTTCCAGGGGTCCTCTTCGTTGGGTCCGGGGTCCGTCTGCGGCTTCGGGTGTCCTCTTCGTCGGGTCCGGCGTCCTTCTGCGGCATCCTCGCGTCCTCCCTGCTCGTTTCCCGCGCCGAGTTTGAATACTGCGCCGACATATACCGAGCGCAGTACACTCGTGTATCGTCGGGCAGGCTCGGCAACTCTCGCGCTGACGTCCTGTATGCTCAGGACGTCAGCGCGAGAAGTGCCGAGACTGCCCGAATATACACGAGTGTACTGCGCTCGGTATATGCCGGCGCAGTATTCAAATTCATGGCGGGAAAGCGGGTATCGGCGTATACCGCGCACCCACGATTTTGCCCTGATTTTCAGGGCAAAATAGTGCGCGGTATACGCCGATAAATACGGTACATAATAGTAAGAGTCGGTTCACACTGGGGCGACTTGGGATCCGACTTCATGTCGCCTCAAGTCGTCCCAAGTCGCGCTGTAGAGAAAAACAATGTAAGTGAATGGGAGCGGTGTTAATACACACTACTCAAGCTCCGACTTCAGAAGAGGTTCCTGTACTACTTCAATCCGACTTGTAAGCGATTTGTACCCATTGATTTCAATGGAAGTCTGATCCAAGTCTGATCACTGTCTTAACTGAAGCGACTTTCCAGGAAGATAACATATATTTCTCAGGCAAACCTCTCCCTCCCCCTCCCTCCCCTAGAGCTGATTGTTGTTTGATTGGCCACTGGAAAGTCTCCTGTCCTGGAGACAACTTCAAGTCGTGTTGTAAATCGCCTCAGATCGCCCTGTGGTTCATGCTCAAGTCGTGTTGGAGTTGCCGCTGAAAGTCGCGTTGGAAGTCGTGTCTCCCCAGTGTGAACCGACTCTAAAGGATAAAAGTAGCACATAATTGGAATGTTCACAATACTGCATATGAGTTTAAGTCAAACGATAACCACAACAATTGACACAATTTCTTGGTAAGTCACCCAACGTTTCGGAGCGTCGAGTCTCCTTCTTCAGGGGTTATATAGAAGAATCGGTCATGTGTTTTTAATATATGAAAAGATTAAATTTAAAGCATTGATGCTAATATACATAGTAACAATATCCATTTGTAAAAATAAATCTATGTGGTATCTATACTTACATATTTACTAAAACTCGTTTATGCATAAAATTCCACGAAGTATTAAAAACAAGAAAAAAAAAAAAAACAGAGTTGTGTCCTGGATATGCTGGTCTACGATAATCCATTAATGGGGGCCCAAACGGCCTGGGACAGGGTTGTCACCCAATAATACTGAAGCCGAAGGTGTGCAAAACCCTGTCAATGGAGAGCAGTAAATGAATTTAAATCTCAATTGCAGTCTAGACATTAAGTTACACGTGTAAGTAACCAATGGCACAGCCTTTCAAGTACCTCTGTGGAATTGCGGTGGGCAGACATCTTGCTTGCTCCGCTAGCGAGGGAGCGTTTCCATAGGGAATGACAGGAAGTCTCTTAGAGATTCTCATGCTGGCAATTGGACGCTAGTGCACAGATCACCCATGTGGCATGCTCTGTTCCTCATACAAAGAAATTAAGGGTGCCGCTTCAGGCTCCAGTAGGTCCTCCTCATCTGCTATCAACTGCTGGAAGTGCAGGCAGGTAAAGGGTTCATCTCAGCTCCATAGAAATCAATAAGGTAAGAAAGGAAATGTCCGGAGCCACATATCACACAAAACCCTTCTGCTAAAAGTAGAAGCAGCCTCAACCTAGACTCTGTCCAGTCCAGGCCACGTCCCAAAGCGTTTTGCCCTCCGTGGGGCGAGGCCTGGACAGAATGTAGCCTGAGGCTGCTTCGACTTTTTGTACAAGGGTTTTGTGTGATCTTGGAATTTTCTTTCTTACCTTAATTTCCACCTCCTGTGCATTTTTTTTTTATTTTTTCAAACCATTCTTATCTTTTCAAAGGGTTATCCTCATTAAACATACTCACACACAAAACATCTCAAATGTTGTTCTGTTGTGATCTACTGCACACCCAGTGCCATGCTGCCATCTTTCTTTCCTGCCTCATCGGGAGCCAGCTATCTACTCCTGCTTCTTGCAGCCGCCTCCTGATGACAACCCGTGGTGTATGTGCAGTAGATTGCCCTGAAGTCTGGGATGTGTGACGTGAGTATTCCGGGAGGTTCCATACAGCTGAGGGCTAGGTCATTCTCTCCTCGGCGAGGTCAGTTACATTTAAAAAAAAAAAAAGTAATTTACTAGACAATTTTAGAATGTGTGATTGTATGTAAAAAAAGAGTTGAGGAGTAATGGAAAGTAGAAAAAAGTGTGAAGATTCACTTTAATGCCGCGTACACACGGTCATTTTTCGGCATGGAAAAAAAAAACACGTTTTTAAAAACGTCATTTAAAATCATCGTGTACAGGCTTCACATCGTTTTTCGGCTTCTGAAAAACGTCAAAAAAAAAATTCGAGCATGCAGCATTTTTTAACCACTTCCCGACCTCCGCATGTAAATGTACGTCCACAATATGGCACGTACAGGCACATGGGCGTTAAAGTACGTCCTTGCCTATTAGCGGGTGGGGGGTCCGATCGGGACCCCCCCCCGCTACATGCGGCGGTCGGGTTCGCTCGGGGAGCGATCCGGGACCACGGCGCGGCTATTTGTTTATAGCCGCTCCGTCGCGATCGCTCCCCGGAGCTGAAGAACGGGGAGAGCCGTATGTAAACACGGCTTCCCCGTGCTTCACTATGGCGGCGCATCGATCGTGTCATCCCCTTTATAGGGGAGACACAATCGATGACGTCAGTCCTACAGCCACACCCCCCTACAGTTGTAAACACACACTAGGTGCACCCTAACTCCTACAGCGCCACCTGTGGTTAACTCCCAAACTGCAACTGTCATTTTCACAATAAAGAATGCAATTTAAATGCATTTTTTGCTGTGAAAATGACAATGGTCCCAAAAATGTGTCAAAATTGTCCGAAGTGTCCGCCATAATGTCGCAGTCACGAAAAAAATTGCTGATCGCCGCCATTAGTAGTAAAAAAAAAAAAATTATAAAAATGCAATAAAACTATCCCCTATTTTGTAAACGCTATAAATTTTGCGCAAACCAATTGATAAACGCTTATTGCGATTTTTTTTTACTAAAAATAGGTAGAAGAATACGTATCGGCCTAAACTGAGGGAAAAAAATGTTTTTATATATGTTTTTGGGGGATATTTATTATAGCAAAAAGTAAAAAATATTGCATTTTTTTCAAAATTGTCGCTCTATTTTTGTTTATAGCGCAAAAACTAAAAACCGCAGATGTGATCAAATACCACCAAAAGAAAGCTCTATTTGTGGGGGAAAAAGGACGCCAATTTTGTTTGGGAGCCACGTCGCACGACCGCGCAATTGTCTGTTAAAGCGACGCAGTCCCGAACTGTAAAAACACCTTGGGTCTTTAGGCTGCATATTGGTCCGGGGCTTAAGTGGTTAACGTAGTTTTTTAAAATGTAGTTTTTCGGGTTGTAAAAAATGATCGTGTGTGATCTAAAACAACGTTTTAAACTCGCGCATGCCCAGAAGCGAGTTATGAGATGGGAGCGCTCCTTCTGATAAAACTTCCATTCATAATGGAGTAAGCACATTCATCACGCTGTAACAGACAAAAAAGCGCGAATCGTCTT
This sequence comes from Rana temporaria, assembly GCF_905171775.1. NCBI lineage: Eukaryota > Metazoa > Chordata > Amphibia > Anura > Ranidae > Rana > Rana temporaria. The sequence continues at coordinate 82,679,171 of NC_053493.1, read as the reverse complement.
TTACTAACAAGGAATCCGCTAAAAGCAGCCCAAAGGCAAATAGAACTTCCCCTTTAGAGTGCCGTCGTACGTGTTGTACGTCACCGCGCTTTGTTCATCTTTTTTCAAATACGATGGTGTGTGGGCAACATCGTTTTTAATGATGTTGGAAAACCGTTGTTTTTTTTTCATGACGAAAAACGACCGTGTGTACGCGGCATCAGTCCCGAAAGCACGTTTCTGCAGAGATTGGTACCTCTCAGCTGTCAAAATACCAGCAAGTCTGGCATTTACAAGCGTGGACCTGTGATCGGCGGGGCAGCGCAATAGAGTATATGAAGTACACTATATCCGTAACTGGTTAAAGAAAAAGCTATCATGAAGAGAAAGATTCCCTTGTAATTGCCATTGCAGGTGGCTGGAGCTGGAAACGTCTCAGTTTACACTCCTGGCTCATTTCACTCTTTAGCGTTAGCTAGGCAAGCCTTTGGCTCATGTTACATACACTCGCATTGTTGTCTACAACACTTGGGTCCCTCCAATTAGAGAGTAATAAAGACGATGTAAACAATAACTAATTGACAATTCATTTGTTAAAGCTCTAAGCATCATAAACAATTGATATTTTTTAAGTAAAATGCTTGATTTATTTATTTTTTCTTTTTTCTTTGTTGCATCCCAGTGCTGACGATCCCTTGCAGGCTCTTTGTAGCCGCTTCATGTCTACGTGCATGCACTCCAGTAATGACTGCAAGACATTTCTCAGGGAGGGTTTCCTGATGGTGACAAGAATGTGCTATGTCTGGGTCAGGTATGTTTAACCACTTAACCCTCGGACCATATTGGTGGTCAAAGACCAGAGCACTTTTTGCGATTCAGCACTGCGTCGCTTTAACTGACAATTGCGCGGTCGTGCGACGTGGCTCCCAAACAAAATTGGCGTCCTTTTTTTCCCACAAATAGAGATTTTATTTGGTGGTATTTGATCACCTCTGCGGTTTTTAGTTTTTGCGCTATAAACAAAAATAGAGCCACAATTTTGAAAAAAAAAATGAATATTTTTTACTTTTCGCTATAATAAATATCCCCCAAAAATATATAAAAAAAAAAAAATTTTTTTCCTCAGTTTAGGCGGATACGTATTCTTCTACATATTTTTCTTAAAAAAAAAATCGCAATAAATGTTTATTGATTGGTTTGCGCAAAAGTTATAGCGTTTACAAAATAGGGGGTAGTTTATGGCATTTTTATTAATATTTTTTTTTTTTACTAGTAATGGCGGCGATCAGCGATTTTTTTTCCCGGTACTGCGACATGGAAGGGAAGGGGTTAACACTAGGGGGCGGGGAAGGGGTTAAGTATGTTCCCTGGGTGTGTTCTAACTGTAGGGGGGATGGCCTTACTAGGGGAAATGACTGATTGCTGTTCATACATTGTCAGACGGTCAGGCATTTCTCCCCTGACAGGACCGGGAGCTGTGTGTTTACACACACAGCTCCCGATCCTCGCTCTGTAATGAGCAATCGCGGGTGCCCGGCAGCGATCGCACCCGCCGGGCACGCGCACGGGAGTCAGGGGCTCCCCTAGTGGCCGCTTAGAGAGCCAACGTTATAGAACGGGCTCTCGCGCAGGGGAGCCGACCTGCCGCCGTAGAACTGCGGCGGCTGGTCGGCAAGTAAGTTAAATGACTACTTTTAGTCTCCTTTGGAAGCCCATGTGATAGGAGCACAGCAACTTTGTCATCCCATATACAGTATATACCCGAGTATAAGCCGACCTGAGTATAAGCCAAGGTACCTAATTTTACCACAAAAAAATGGGAAAACGTATTGACTCGAGTATAAGCCGAGGGTGAGAATGCAGCAGCTACTGTAAGCGGAAAAGAGGGTCAACAATGCCCATTTGCAGCTGTGCCCATTTGCAGCCTGACCTCACTGTGCCCATTTGCAGCCTGACCTCACTGTGCCCATTTGCAGCCTGACCTCACTGTGCCCATTGCAGCCTGACCTCACTGTGCCCATTGCAGCTTCAATTCGACCATGGCAGGATCCAGTTGGTTCCCCCGGCAGGTCCCGTTACCTTTGCAGCCTGACCTCACTGTGCCCATTGCAGAATCCAATCTGTGTACCCGAGTCCGTGACATATTCAGACAGCGGCCGTGCAGTTTTAAAAACTCCTGCTCCTCCTTGTGCTGTTCCGTGATAGGCGGAACACTCGGTTTCCCAGCAAACACTGTGTTCAGTGTTCCGCCTATGACGATTGCCCTCTCATTCATGATAGACGAGAGGGCGATCGTCATAGCCGGAACACTGAACACAGTGTTTGCTGGGAAACCGAGTATTCCGCCTATCACTGAACAGCACAAGGAGGAGCGCGAGTTTTTAAAACTGCACGACCGCCGTCTGAATATGTCACGGACTCGGGTACACAGATCGGATTCTGCAGTGGGCACGGTGAGGTCAGGCGGCAATGGACTTTGACACGCTGACTCGAATATAAGACGAGGGGGTCATTTTCAGCCCAAAAAAAGGGCTGAAAAACTTGGCTTATACTCGAGTATATAAGGTAACAAGAATTGCCTGAACAAGGACCTTTGCAGTATTACCAGATATTATTTTTAATGAAGGTTTCAGGTACAAAAAATACATAAAAAAATGTGTTTTGAAATAATTGTAACATGTTAAAGCTTACATAGGATTTTAGTGATTGGCTTTGCCTATACTTTAGAAAAACTGTTAGTATCCCAGCTGCTGGAATTTGTTCTGTATGCAGTGTCAGTGTGTACAAGACAAAAACAGCTAGAATTAGCTTCCCTTTACTGCACACTTCTCATTTTATCTATTACTTGCAACATGGGAAGCACCCAGTCTTACTTCTAATGTCTGACTCATTTTATGAGCTGTCCTGTCTGAATTTACTTTGTAAGCTGCTTCAGTCTCTTCATGCCTAACCTAGAGAAGAGAGGGCCAGATTCACGTAGAATTGCGGCGGCGTAACGTATCGTAGATACGTTACACCGCCGCAAGTTTTCAGCGCAAGTGCCTGATTCACCAAGCACTTGCGTGAAAACTTACGCTGGCAGCCTCCGGCGTAAGCCCGCGTAATTCAAAGGGGCGTGTGCCATTTAAATTAGGCGCGCTCCCGCGCCGGACCTACTGCGCATGCTCCGTTTTGAAATTCCCGCCGTGCTTTGCGCGAAGTGACGTAATTTTTTCGAACGGCGGCGACGTGCATAGCGTACTTTCGTATTCCCGGATGTTTTACGCAAGACAATTTTTTTTTTTAAATTTCGACGCGGGAACGACGGCCATACTTTAAACAGCACATACGTGTGCTGTGTAAAGTTAGGGCAGGTCAAACAACGCCTAAAATTGCGACAGGAAACTATACTAGCGTCGACGTACCGAACGCGAAAATCCGTCGGGGGTCGCCGTAACTGCTAATTTGCATACCTGACGCTGGAATACGACGCAAACTCCACCCAGCGGCGGCCGCGGTATTGCATCCTAAGATCCGACAGTGTAAAACAATTACACCTGTCGGATCTAAGGGCTATCTATGCGTAACCGATTCTATGAATCAGTCGCATAGATACTCTGAGAGATACGACGGAGTATCTGAGATACTCCGTCGTATCTCCGCTGTGAATCTGGCCCTAAGTTTGCATCTTTAGTACATACTTCCCAACTTTTTGAGATGGGAACAAGGGATTAGCAAAAGTTTGTAGGTATAGGACACACCCCCTTAAAGGAGAATAATACATAAAAAATTATTGGTTAAACCCACGAGTGCTTTTTTCTTACCACTACTATTTCTTTCTACTGGCTTTTGAAATTTATAAATGAAGCCATTCAGAAATTGGATGAAAAGTTTAGCGCTGGGAAACACTTTTTTTAGTGCATTTTCCGTTCGCCTGCTCGCATTTGGCAAATGTAAATGAGTTGAGGGCAAGTGTGAAACGGGCGGACTGGGCCGACAGTGCCCTGGCTGATCGTTTCTGGCAGAAGCCTTTTTCCCAGAGAATCTGATGCACTGTAAAAAAGGCTGGACCGCTTCTGCCAGAAGCAATCAGTCAGGAAATTGTCAGGAGGATTGCCAGCCGGATGGCACAGAGGAGCAGGGGTCTGTCAAACAAAGTCCCACCTTGTTTGACAGCAGCCAGCGTTTCATATATAAGCTGTGTCACAGTGGGAGATCCATGCTCTGTGTGATCCGGCTGACAATCCTTCCGATTCCTCCCTGTGATCCCTGCTGCATTGATGGGCACTGATATAGATACACTTATGGGTACTGATAGGCTGCATTGATGGGCACGGATAGGCTGAATTGATGGGCACTGATAGGATGCATTGATGGGCACTGATAGGCTGCTTTTATGGGCACTGATAAGGCTGCACTGATGGGCAATGATAAGGCTGCACAGATGGGCACTGATGGGCTGCATTAATGGGCACTGATAGGCTGCATTAATAAAATCAGTAATACCCCTACCCGTGCGCCCGCCACTTCAGCACTGGCTCTAATCTCTGTAAGGCTCCATGCACATTGGCTTAAAAAACACTGGTTCTACAGGAGTTTTGTGTTCTGGATGTAGAAGCATCTCAATGTTATCCTATGTGTCCATGCACATTAGGATGTGTACGGCATATTTTGAGCTCAGTTTAGAAGCAGGAAAAAAAAAATCTTCTGGCTTGTGTTTCTGATTGGAACTTACTGGCAGAAAAAAATTAAAATTCTCCTAAACTCATCTAAACTTTGTTAAAAAAACGCTCTATATGAGCATTTTTTTCTACCAAGTGAACTGGAGTTTTTTTAAAGGGGAGTTCCAGCCAATATTTATGTTTATTAAAAGTCAGCAGCTACAAAAAGTGTAGCTGCTGGCTTTTAATAAACAGACACTTACCTGCTCCAGCGTTTCAGCGACGCGCCGGCCGGGGAGAGGGGGAGAGGAGCACCCGGCCGTGACAGCTTTCGGCTTCACGGCCGGGCACCCACTGCGCGAACGGCACTGCGCATGCGCGCGCGGCCCGGCGCTGCGCTGTTTGATTGGACAGGCGATCGCCTAGGACCTGTCACGTGTCCTAGGTGATCGCCTACAGGGAGGGGCTGCCAAAAGGCGATTAAGCTTAATCGCCTTTGCAGCCCCTCGGCGGAAGTAGGAAGTGGGACAGGAAGCCCCCTTCTCCTGAAGCCCCCACTCCCCCCCCAAAAAAATTACATGCCAAATGTGGCATGTAAGGGGGTGAGGAGTGGGATAAGCGGAAGTTCCATTTTTGGGTGGAACTCCGCTTTAAGCCCAGTGTGCATGAAGCCTAACTTTGTTTCTCTCCCCCCCTGTCTCTCTGATCCCAGAGCCTGTATATTTTTTTCATCTCATCTTCTTATTTATTTATTAACTATGTTTTATCTTTTAGATTTATCTGGAATTCTGTGAGTTATGTTGTATTTGTGTCTGCTAATAATTTTATTATTATATTTATTATTTTATTGTATTTTTTAGTGAAATATAGCATTAATATTTTCTTTGGGGGGGGGGGGGGCTGTCAGGTAGTCTGTACGGCAGCAGCCTTGGCTGAGACACAGCAGCTGCGCCATTGGCTCCTGCTGTCGTCAAACAAAGTCATTCAGCCAATAAGGAGAAAAGGGGGTGAGGCCGGGTCACGGCTCAGTGTCTGAATGGACACAGGACACTGTGTCTCGGCTCGGGTGCCCCCATAGCAAGCTGCTTGTTGTGGGGGCACTCACCAGGTGGGAGGGGCCAGGAGACCTGAAGAGGGACCCGAGAAGAGAAGGATCCGAGCTGCTCTGTGCTAAACCACTGCACAGAGCAGATAAGTATATAACATGTTTGTTATTTTTATTTAAAAAAAAAAACATGACTTTACAATCACATTAATGTAACACACAGAAATTACACTGTAACACATTGCTTATCTAAAAACAATTTTTTTTTTTTTTTTTATCATGCAGTGGCTGCATTTTCTATTATTTATTTATTATTATTTATTTCCTTTGTTGTACCTGATCATCCTTCCAGTAACACAATTCCTGTCCACGGGGACAACACTCACTCACTGTACTATTCCTATGGAGGAGCAGCATTTTCACCCTGTTATTATTACATTTCACAATGTTAAAAAAAAGATAATGAAAAAGCCAAATTACGCCATGTCCTTGATTTATTGTGCAGTTGTCTCACGCCAATCTCTGGTAGTGCCGTGCCACTGTTAACAAGAATATCTCTAGTTTCAGTGACACTGACTACTCTTAATTATTTGATATTTCTATAGTGCTTTTCTCCCTGGAGGGCTCATACTGCTTTTATCTGCTGTTGGAGCAGATGGTGAGGCAGCCATTTTGGGCATGTTTAGTAGAATTCCATTCTAGGGCTAATTAACCTACCAGCATGTCTTTGTAGTGTGGAAGGAAACCCAAGAAAGCACAGGGAGAAAAGGCAAACTTCTTGCAGATAATGTCCTGGTTGAGATCCCAACGGAGGACCCAAGTTAATGTGATAATTCCTAACTTCTTTATCAAATCCTCCCCATTGTATTAGCAGTAGTTGTGTAATTAAACCAATCTTCTGGTTTCATGTTTTCAGCCATTTTATGCATTGAAGAGGTTGCCTGCTGTGTCTTTCTTTTTTTTTTTTTTTCTTTTTTTTTTTACCACCTCAGCTTTTGCCAAATTCTAGAGACCAGCTCATGATTTGATGCTTCTTACGTCTCTGTTTGCAGTTTGCATCATATGTGGTGTTTTTATTTTTTTATTTTTTTTTTTTATGTATACATATGGAAAAAGTTAGTATGTGTCGCCTTCCCACTAGGGTACTAAGAACTTGTCCACACACCTTTATATTCTTCACCCAGCAAGGGTGGCTGAGACATGCTTTCCCGTAATACATTCAAACCCGACCCCCCCCCCAACCCCCCCCCCCCCACCCGCCCCGTGGCTCCCAGAAGTCTAATGCTTATCCAAGGAAAGGAAAAAAAAAAAAAGAAATTCACCAAAGTAAGTAAAATTTTGCAAATGACAGTCGGGAAATCAAACTTCGATCCGGGACAGCATATATGTACTGTGTTATCCGGAATATATAAATTAGGGACCTCTTAATCTCTCTGCATAGCTCCATGTTTTTTTGTATTCCTTCCACTTTTCCCATTTGACCTTAATGTCACTATTTGTCTCCAAGAGGCTATCCTTTAGCTCTTCCAACCTATAGGTTTCCTCCACTGCGTCAACCCAGTTCCACAAATGTGGACTTTCCATTTCGTGCCACCTTTTTGGGATCAGTCTCTTGGCTGCGTTCAGCAGATGAGGAATAAGGGATTGCTTGTATTTTTTTATACCCTCTTGACACCCATGAAAGAGCACTACCCAAGGGTCTTTCTTTAACTCCTTGCCTGTGATCTCCTTTATTTGCTTTAAGATTGTGTCCCAGAAAATTTGTATTTTAGGGCATGTCCACCATAAATGGGCCATAGTTCCCCTTTCAGGGCATCCACGCCAGCACTCCGCGGGCTGGGCGGCATTAATTTTGTTAGCTTTATCGGGTGTGATATACCACCCTGAAATGCACTTATAGTTTGCCTCGACAGTTTGTATGTCTATTGCTGAGGAATGTATTAGTTGCATAGTCCTCTGAAAAGTGTTAGTCCCTCTCGTGATTTTTAACTCCCTTTCCCATTTTTCCAGAAACGGTGCCTCCCCCCGTGACCCTATCTTGACCAGTATCCCATATAATTTCGTGATCGTGCCCTTAGAAATCTTAGATTTACATATCTTCTCCAGTTCTGTCAGCTCCGCCACCGTCCGCAGAGGGCAGGGGAGGCTCCGTGTAAAGTGAGACAGCTGAGAGTAATGCCACCTATCAAGATCCCAAAAATCTGTTCTAGACTTAAGATCTTCATAGGTCATTATCTCCCCGTCTTTTATAATATCCCCTAAGTGAACCGTGTCCTTCCTAATCCAGTTCCCTCCTATTTTTTTTTCCCCAGGTGCAAAGTAAGCGTTTTCTTTCAAGTTAATTAGTGGAGAATTGAATTCCCTTTCGAGTAGTGTCTGGGTCCGATCCCACATTCGTAAAGTGTCCCGTGTTATGTCGTATGCTTTGTGATCCAGTGCTCTGTATTGTGCAGGAATCCAGATAGAGTTGCTCAGCTGTGTGTTAGCTTGTGCGTTTTCAATTTGCACCCATCTTTTTTCTTTCCTATCACGCGCCCATTCCACCGCACGAGACAGAACCGCCGCCTTATGATAACTTTTAATATCTGGCAGTGCCAGCCCTCCCTGAAGCTTACCCTGTTTTAGGATGGATAGAGATATTCTGTGCTTTTTCTTATTCCATGCATAGTTTAGTAAGAGGGAATTTAGAATTCTCAAAAATTGCTGAGGCAAGGCAATTGGGATTAATAGGAATTTATATAGTATTTTTGGGACTACAACCATCTTCAGCATATTAATGCGTCCGATCCATGATATAGGTTTATTTTCCGTTCTTTTTAATTCATTTTTAACCTCATTTAATAGTGGCACATAATTTATTTTATATATCTTCTGTACTGTGTTGGCGAGTTTAATACCAAGGTATTTTAATTCTTTTTTCCATGGGTAAATACAAATTTCTTTGACTCGAGCTTCTTCGCTTTTACTTAGGTTTATGTTTAAGATTTCAGATTTTGTAGCATTGACTTTAAAGTTGGAGATAGCGCCATATTGTTGTAGTATCTTAGAGAGCTTGGGGATGGATTTGACCGGATTAGTTAAATAAAATAAAATATCGTCGGCAAAAGCCGAGAGCTTATGTTCCTCCTCTTTTATTCTAACGCCGTTAATTTCTGGGTCATTTCGAATGGTGGCTAGAAGAGGCTCCAAGGACAGGATAAACAAAAGGGGGGACAAAGGGCAGCCCTGTCTTGTCCCATTTTTCATCTCGAAGGAATCTGATAGCATGCCGTTTATTTTAATTTTGGCAGAGGGATGGTAATATAGTGTGTTAATCCAGCGGGTCATCCTATTCCCTATTCCCATAGCTATAAGAGTCTCCATCATAAGCCCCCAGTCTACCCTATCGAATGCTTTTTCGGCATCCACTGATAGGAAAAGACCTGGGGGCGCATTCTGCCTTATGTTCTGGAGCAGGAGAATCGCTCTTATGCTGTTATCTTTGCCCTCTCTGTTGGGGATAAAACCTACCTGATCGGGGTGCACCAAGGAGTGCATCACCCCTTTCAGGCGTTCTGCAAGGATTTTGGCAAACAGCTTAGTGTCTGCATTGAGCAACGAGATTGGTCTATATCCCGAACAGAGAGAGCTATCTTTCCCCTCCTTCAGAATTATCGCCACCGTGGCCGCTATTGCTTCCCTACTAGCTTCGAATTTGGACCCTAGACCGTTGAAATATTTACACATCTTCGGTATTAAGATGTTGCTGAATCTCTTATAGTATAGGACCGAAAATCCGTCCGGACCGGGACTTTTCCCGCTCGTCGTGTTTTTCAGAGCAATTTTAATTTCTTCTTCAGTTATTGGAAAGTCCATATTTAAACTTTCTGCCCTCTCCAGTCTAGGAAGACCTGCTTTCTCCAGAAAATCGTGAATTTTAGCCTCTTTTTCACCTGTCTGCCACCCCGACTGTTTTATTGTATATAATTCCTCATAGTAGTTTTTAAAGGTATCTGCAATTTCTCTAGTTGTATGTACCAATTTCCCATCTTTCCTTTTAATTTTTTCAATGTAGTTTCTGGTTTTCTTTTTTTGGGCCATTTTGGCTAAATGCTTACTGGATTTGTTACCCCATAGATACCTCTCTCTGGCAATGCAGTTTAGTTTGTTCCTTGCTTCTTGTTCCATAATCTCCTTGAGCGCATCTCTTTTCACAATTAGATTATGGTAATTCTCTTTTTGCCCCTGTTCCTTGTGTTTACGTTCTAGTATCACTATCTCTTTGATCAGGGTGTCAGATTTGCGTTTTCTCTCTTTTTTTACCCTGGCACCCTCAGCGATTAGTATCCCTCTAATATATGCTTTGTGTGTCTCCCAAAGAGTTGCACTTGAAATCCCGTCAGTATCATTAAAGAGGAAAAATTGTTTTAGTTCCACCTCCACCCTACTTGCCCCTTCTTCATCGCGAATCAGACTATCATTTAGGTGCCACACTGACCGTTGGCTCTTTTGTATGGAGAGTTTAATTTTCATGGTCACTGGCGCATGGTCTGAGACAGTCATGATTCCAATGTCCGTCTCAGTAATCATGTCAAGCAGCCTGTGATCTACCAAAATGTAGTCTATTCTGGTGTACGTTCCGTGGGGAGGAGAAAAGAACGTGTAATCCTTTGTATTTGGATGGAATATCCTCCAAGCATCTACTAATTGACTGTCATGGATCTTGTGCTTAATTTTTTGTAACTGCACGTTCGTTGTCTCCTTCCCCCGGGACGTACTATCTTCTTTCGGGTTCATAGCAAAATTAAGATCCCCCATCATGATTGTGTACCCCTCTGCAAAATTTTTCAATTTGCCCAAGATTCTACTTAAATAATGGGTTGGATGCACATTCGGGGCATAGATATTTGCTAGGGTGTAGGCGGTGTCCCCAAATCTTCCTTTTAAAAATAAAAATCTCCCTTCCGGGTCTGTCAGCCTCGCCTCCAGAGTAAACGCGGTCTCTTTTGCGAAACCAATTGCTACGCCTCTTGAACGTTTAAAGATGGAATCCCCATAGAACCAGGAAGGGTACCTAGGTGAGTATAACTTTACGTTTGAATTTATCGACAGGTGAGATTCCTGGAGAAAGACTACATCCGCTCTGTATAGTTCAATCTCTGCTAGCACCTTCAATCTTTTAGTAGGCGAGTTCAATCCCTTCACATTGTAAGTTAAAAATTTTATTTCTGTCATTTCCTACCACTGAATCCTTTCCCTAAACTTTCCAAGAGATCTACTGGGAGCCACGTTCCCTGTCCCAACCCCTTTTTGAAAGGGGAGAGTGCCCTCTCTCCTTCCAAACCTCCCCTCCCCAACCCTCCCATCTCCCCTCCCCCCTGCCCAGGCCTAAACATTGCCTCTGAACCGTAGGGGTTTTCACACCCCACTACCCGTCGGTTCTTCAGGAATGAGGTGAGGCCTCCCAACGCCCAACCCTCCCATTTACCCTCTAGGAATAATCCCTAGGGGTTGTTCTTATCTGGGTAGGGTTGCGGACCTGCTCTCCTAACCCTCCTATCTAGTCCCCCCCCTCTAACCTCCCCCACTTCCCACAGATCCCGCCCCTCCTACCCCCCTCTGATGAGGACTGGAAGGAAGGGGAAAGAAAAAAACAAAAAGAAAAATTGGAGAGAAAAAATAAAGAGCAAAAAGAGAATACTAAACAGAGGACGAAAATAGAGGGAGAAAAGCCAGAGCAATCCGAGGCTATTCCACCCATCCGGGTAATTCCAGAGCGGGCATATCAAATTTGCGGCAAAAAGATGGCAAGTCCTCTGGGAATATTAATTTTGCTGATACCCCATCTTTATAGCCAATCAGACATGCCGGGAACCCCCATTGATAGTTAATATTAAACTGGCGCATCTGTTCAAGCAGGGGTTTCAGGTGTCTTCTTCTGGCTAAAGTTTCCCAGGCTAGATCAGGAAAAATCTGAATCTCAGCTCCATCATGGCTCAGGGGAGGCTTCCTTCTCAGTTTTGACCATACCTCAGCTTTGTCTTCAAAATATCTGAACCTTACTATAATATCCCTAGGCCATTTCCCTCCCCCCTCTCTAATTCTTCCTATGCGGTGGACCCGTTAAATTTTTAGGGGTTCCTCCGCACCCTTTTCCAACAGGGGGAGGAACAGATTGTTGAGAATTTTTCTCAGATCTTCACCTTTCTCCTCCTTGATAGATCGTATTCTTAAATTTTTCCTTCTATTTCGATTCTCTTGGTCTTCTAATCGATATTGTAGTTGCCTCTGATTTTGTTTCAGTGTATGGTATTGATTTTTTAATTCATTTAATTCTGAGTCCTGTTGTTCAATTTTTGCCTCAGCTTTCTCCACTCGCTCCAACATATAAGTTATGTCCGTTCTTAATGCGCTAACTTCTTCTCGTATTACATTTTCCAGTCTCTTTAACATCCCCTCCAATTCTACCTTTGTGGGGATATGGGTGTCTGTACGGGGGTCCTCGATTTGGCTGATTTCCTGTTCACCCTCCGTTGACGTATCTACAATTGGAGGGATCCCCCCCCCCACGCCCTTTTTAATTCCACCCGTTTTTTCTGCCTTTTTTCCCAATGCTGGGCTTTTGGAGCTCCCATCCGGGGTCATGTAGTGTCTAATGGTGGAAGTAGGAGGGTTGTCTTTGGGAATTTTCGGGGCGTTTCCCCTTGTTGATTTATTCATATTGTATTTTTTTGTTACTCTGATACGTTTCCCCAGTTTGGACGGCGGGTATTACCCCTTTTGATTTTTAATGTCCGACCGTAACCTACCGTATTAAGTATACTGGGGCATAATTTATAAGCCTCCAGTGATTGTGATATATCATATAAAATGGTGGGTGTTTTGTGTGCAATTACCCTCCGCTAGTTTCTCTGCAGGGGCACCACCACCAAATCCCAAATTAACCTCCCTTACTGCGTTCTATTGCCGGGCTCTCCAGTTACCCCAAAAACGGCAATCGTATTACAATGAGCTTGCCCAACAGTACCTGCCCAGACAAACCGCGTGCAATGGTCCAGGGTAGGTTAAGGGTAGGTATAGTATCTCAATTAAAGTCCAAAATTCCCCACGGTAGGCCGAGCCTCCCCCGACCAGCGCCCTCCGTGCGCACTGGACAATAACCCCCGGGCCGCGAAAAACCAACACCGCCAGAGAGCACAAAAAGGTACAGTCAGTTTTATGCCTTTGCATGGGGGTTTGTCATCTGTGCCAGTTTATTGGAGGAATACTCTGGTATTCTCTAACACTGGTATGTTTATTTTCCTATTTAATTTAAACTTGCAAAGTATCGCTGTGCTAGTTGCGGGGTTTGGATGCTTACCCTCTTTGCCATACACCCGAAATCCAGCCTCAAAACAAATTTCACAGCAGTAGACCACTTGCTGTGTGCTGTTCAGGGACTGGGGTGACCGGGGGGAGCGTTGCGATCTACAGGAATAGGCACAGTACAAAGATAGGGAGTCATAGAACAAGTCCTGCGATATGTTTCATCCATCAATTGCTCCCTTCTCCATATTAACCCGTCATCATTGTATCAGTGTATCAGTGTATCACAATCCTGTTTCAAATACCCAGTCTGTGGTGTATTTCAATTGCAAAGTATTTAGGAGGAGCACTATACAGTAAGCGATGATTTATGTAACAGAAAAAGTTCTTACCGGTCCCATGTTGTTTACCTTGTTGGTCGTTCTGGATTTAAGCCTTCCCCGCAGCTGGAGCTAGTAGGGCAAGAATATTACCTGACTGTGGCCGTGCTTCCTAAAAACAGAGGGGGGTATCGGCATCCGCGGGAGGGGCGAGGGACAGGGCACCCTCTGACACGTCCGCACTGAGCGGCGCTTCCTTGCTGTGGCTTCCCAATCAGCTGGTGAGCGGGGGTAAGAGAGAGCGAGGGGGGCCTCGGCTGGGCGGCAGGAGGAAGACAGGAGAGAGGGACGCATGGGGTGTACCGTCAGCGGTCTAGCGGCTCAGCAGTCTCACGCCCTGCTTCGTAGCCACCACCGCTGGGACACCCTTGGATCCTCCGGCGTCCTCCATCTCCAGTCAGCTAGCTAGGTCCGTGGCGTGGGCTGCTCCTCCCTCAGCGTGCGGACCTCACGTACGCCGCGTCATCCCAGCTGGTCAACGTGCCTGCTGTGTCTTTCAACGAGTTGCTCAACAGGAACTTGCCATGTCTTTCAGCCAAACATTGGCCATAAAGAGGACCTCTCTGATCTGGTCACATGAACTTTCTTCCTTAGGGCTCATTTAGACAGGAGCTGAGATCTGTCATGTGTACATGAGCTGAGATCTGTCAACCCACAGAAGTAGATGCGGATGCAGCAGCTGCATGGACACAGATGCAAATAAAAATTTGACAGGCAAGCAGGAGTGGGTGACAGACCATAATGCAGACAGTGAGGGATATATACTAAAACTGGAGAGTGCACAATCTGGTGCAACTCTGCATAGGAACCAGGGATTTTTTCAGGGGTAACACAGGGGAATGCAGTTCTGGCACCTCCAGCAATTAATGTATGTGTAGCGCCTGTGGTTACTTCAAAGTACCGGTGCTATTTAAATTTAGAGGGAGATCAGAGTGTTAATTGAATTCTAATCCAGTTAATGTGTTCAAACTTAGGTCTCTGTCTCAGCTTGGCTGTGCTGTGGGCTCATTCTGTTGTTGCTGGGGTGCTCTTCCCACCCCAGGGCAGTAGGTGGCAGCAGTGGAGTCAAGATTTGGGTGCTTTTCCCCAGCAGCCAATCAGGAGGGTTGGGCCTCGCTGTGCATGCTGGGGGAGGGTATTTATGGGGCAGATGCCATTTGTTCTGGGTCTTCTTCTTCAAGTGCGGCACCCACCTTTAGGGTGACTGCACCACGGCGCCCCCGCGTTATGGCCTACCGGGCTGGGGCATGCGTGCCACGTGGTGTTCCTGGTTCTGGGACCATGTTGGTCCAGAACATTCGAGCTGTGGCAGGGAGCCCAGTGGTCGACTGGGTTCCCAATCTTCAAGATCCCAAGCGAGGTAGCTGTTCAGTCCATCTGAGGAGAGCCAATGAGAGGCTGGCGATCCAATAGGGTCTCGACAAACCACCGGGGATCAAGGTATCCAGACACTGAGAGGCTGGTCACCTGTCAGTCGGTACCTGAAAGTAACTTGAAGGAGATCCAGGCGTAATTCTATCAAGGAGGCTCATCTCCGCAATCACAATCAGGAAGGCCTGTGGCAGAGGACTTTCCCTGAGTTCATTCCAGGAGGGTCTGTGGCAGAGACTTTTCCTTAAAGGTTTGAGCGATACCCTGGCTGCCAGGCCAGTGAGAGAGGCCTGTCCATGTACGCTATTCCCACTCAAGCAGGAGTGGCGCAAGAAGTGTTACACGTGGGAGCAGGACTGTTTTCCCTATTGCTACGCCTGAATCTGCTATTCTTCTTTTAACTCTACTTTCTTCACCACAAGTTTCATTGTTTTTACCCGGCTGGGTAATAAAGAGCACAGCAAAAGACACCTGTCATGGACATTCCATTACTACTGCTATATGCCTCATACACCCCTAGGAATTTGGAGAGCCACACGGTAAATGTGCCACCCAAAACAAACCAGCAGCTCCTCCAGGGGGTAGTGCTACATATGTAATAGCAAGGGGTGCTGGGGTGTGCTGGAGGGTCTATTGATGCTGGCTGCTGGGGAATCTATTTTTGCATGGAGGTCTATTGTTGCTGAGTAGGTTTAATGTTGCTGATCGGGGTGTTATTTTGCTGGGGGGTTCAATTCCTGCTGGGAGGGATCTACTGTTGAGGGAAAGGTCGATTGTTGCTGGCTCCTGGAGGGTCTATTGATGCTGGTTGCTGGAGGTCTATTGTTTCTAGGGTGGTATTTTGTTGCGGGGGGGTCTATTGTTGTGTGGGGTGAGGTGTATTGTTGCTGGGGGATCTGCTGTTGCTGGGGTGGGGTCTCTTGTTGCTTACTGCAGGGTATCTATTTTACTGTCTTCCTTGTTATCATTAACAAATTCAGTGCAAATCACTTAGTAGCACAAGATGATACTTGGTTCTGTATTCTCTAAAAGGGTTGTTACTGGGAGGTGGAACCAAGGGACAATATTTAGAGGTGGGTTGGGAGCAGAAAAGAAGCCCAAATAAAAAAATGTCCTCAGTTTAGGTCTATATGTATAAAAAAAACCACAATAAGCATATATTGATTGGTTTGCGCAAAAGTTATAGCATCTACAAAATAGGGGATGGAATAATGGCATTTTTATTATTATTTTTTGTTTTACTAGTAATGGCGGCGATCAGTGATTTTTATCGGGACTGCGAAATTATGGCGGACACATTGGACACTTTTGATAAATTTTTGGGACCATTGACAATTTTACAGCGATTAGTGCTATAAAAATGCACTGATTACTGTAAAAATGTCACTGGCAGGGAAGTGGTTAACACCAGGGGGCAATCAAGGGGTTAATTGTGTTCCCTCTGCATGTTCTAACTGAAGGGGGGTTGGGACTTACTAGGGGAAATGACAGAACGCTGTTCATACAAAGTATGAACAGACAATCAGTCATTTCTCCCCTGAGAGAACCAGGAGCTGTGTGTTTATACACACAGATCACGGTTCTCGTTATGTCACGAGCGATCGCCGGGCACTCGCATCGGCTCCGTGGGTGAGCAGCGGGTGTGTGCGTGTGCCTCCAGCGGCGTGCACGGCCCTAGTTGCTACAGGGTGAATCGACATAACATAACGTTGTTTCGCCCAGCCAAACCATGCTGCAGCATTAAAACTGCGTCGGCAAGCGGTTAAAATTATGCGCTGTATGGGCCAGATCCACAGACAAAGTACGCCGGCGTATCTACTGATACGCCGGCGTACTTTCAAATTTCCCGCGTCGTATCGTTGTTTTGAATCCTCAAAACAAGATACGACGGCTTCTGGGTTAGATCCGACAGGTGTACGTCTTCGTACGCCTTCGGATCTAAGATGCAATACTTCGGCGTCCGCTGGGTGGCGTTTTCCGCGTCGGGTATGCAAATTAGCGATTTACGACGATCCACGAACGTACGCGCGGCCGTGGCATTTTCTAACGTCGTCTGTAGTCGGCTTTTTCCGGCGTATAGTTAAAGCTGGTATTTTGCGGCGTATATATAGAATTGCCATGTAAAGTATGGCCATCGTTCCCGCGTCGAAATTTGAATTTTTTTTTTTTGCGTAAGTCGTCCGTGAATAGGGATGGACTATGGTCCTAGCGACGTCATTTAGCGCAATGCACAGTGGGAAATTTCGGGACGATGCATGCGCAGTTCATTCGGCGCGGGGACGCGCTTTATTTAAATGAAACCCGCCCCCAACCCACCCAATTTCAAATCCGCCGCCAGAAATACACTACGCCGCCTTAACTTAAGGCGCGAACTCGCTGAGGATTCGAAAATACGCCAGGTAAGGTACGGCGGCGTAGTGTATCTCTGATACGCTGCGCCGATGCAATTGTATGTGGATCTGGCCCTTTGTATCTAAATGTGACATTTTAGCCGCCTGTTTGAGTGAACCCTTATGAATAAAGTTTAAAGGGATCTAAGTCACCCTGAAAACTCATATCATTAAAGCGGAGGTTCACCTAAAAGTGAACCTCCGCTTTTCGGAACCCTCCCCCCCTTTTCGGAACCCTCCGGTGTTTGGCACCTTTCAGGGGGGAGGGGGTGCGGATACCTGTATAATACAGGTATTTGCACCACTTCTGGGTATAGACTCCCGCGGGAGTCTTGCCCCTTCGCGTCACCCCCTGTTGTGTTCTGGGAAACACACAGCTCCCAGAACGCAGCGGCGACCAGTGAGGACGGCGCAGCGCGACTCGCGCATGCGCAGTAGGGAACCGGGCAGTGAAGCCGTAGCTCTTCACTTCCCGATTCCCTCACCGAGGATGGCGGCGGGGGAAGCTCGGCTTCGGCTGCCGACGTCGCGGGCAACCTGGACAGGTAAGTGTCCATTTTTTTTAAGTGAACAGCTGCAGTATTTGTAGCTACTGGCTTTTAAAAAAAAAATTCCAGTGAACCTCCGCTTTAATAACTTATGCCGCATACACACCATCACTTTATGTGATGAAAAAAAACGACATTTTCTGTGAAGTAAAAAATGACGTTTTTGAAACTTCAATTTTCAAAGACGAAGTTGCCTACACACCATCGTTTTTCTCACAATGTTCTAGCAAAGCGAGGTTACGTTCACCACGTTTTTCCATTGAAGCTTGCTTTATAAGTAGCTTCTGGGCATGCGCGGATGAAAAAACTTCGTTTTAAACGACGTTTTTGCTACACACGGTCAATTTCTGTGAAGTAAAAGTTGACGTTTTGAAAAACGACACATAAAATTGAAGCATGCTTAAATTTTTTTTGGTCGTTTTTTAGAAGACATAAAACGACGTTTTCCCCCACACACGGTCAATTAAAGTGACGTTTTTAAAAACGTCATTTTTTTTCATCACATAAAACGACCGTGTGTACGCGCCATCAGATTAGCCAGTGAAGGGCATCACCTAACTCCAAACTTTCTGCAAGCTTGTCATGAGAATGGAAAGCACATCCCGGGTGCTTTCTTGTTACTTCGAATTGTTTATGTGTCAGACAGCTGTGGGGTTTCCGAAAACCTCTTGAGTTCCCCTCAGTGGGTGAAGCGTCTTCTTAGGAAACCAGGAGCCTGTCATTTAGTGTCGTGCTGAGCTCATGCTCGGGTCTGGGACGGCCTCCAGTCTCACTACTGTTTATAAGCGACTTTCTGTTTTAGCCTATTACCTCAGCATGCAGTCAGCGTTCCTCCCAGTTCCTGGAGACATGACAGGGAGTAGCAGTTCTCTGACTTCCTCAGTTTGTTTTACACAGAAATACACCCCTTTATGTGACGACATTATGATAGATGATGGGAACGGTGACTGTGATGTGCCACTGGCGGCGTCTCAAAGGAAGGAGGGACTCCACGTCGATGACAGCTACTGCGGGGAATAAAAGGGCTGTCCTCTTAAAATAATTCCGCTCTCACACGGAGTGCAGTAGTCAGCAGGGTCATGGTTACTGCAGTCATGTCGGCGTAGACCACAATGTGTTACTATGTTACGTAAGGATAGGAAGAGTGGTTACATTTCTTTTAAATATTACGCGTACAATTTCAGCTGAAACACAACTCAGGTTTCCCGCTGTATCAACAAATGTGATCAGAAAGATCGTAAGACTAAAGCTGGCTGTGCGCTAGGAGAATTTCCTTCCCAGGTTTTCATTTTAAGAACGTTTGTTTTTCTAATTATTAGTGGGGGTCAAATCAACCTTCGATTTACACTATAGCAGGGGTATTGACTTAAAATTCCCGGAGGTCCAGTCACTAAAATTTTCTTTCAGCAGAGATCTGAATTGCATATTTGATTCTAAAAAGGTATCTTTTTGTGAGCGCTAAAATGGTTTGGTGCAGCGAAATTCAAAAATAGGGTCAGGGACTTATTTTTCTGCGTTTCTGCATGTAAGACAGTCCATTGAAATAAATGGGCTGCCTACACACAGAACACACGTAACAGTGATGTTCTCAGTCCCTCCTGCACAACCCCACCCTCCAAATCACAGCCCCTTCACATTACATTTCTGTCCCCTTTACATCAAGATCCCCCCTTTACATCACAGTCCACCTTCACATCACATTTCTGTCCCCTTTACATCAAGATCACCCCTTTACATCACAGTCCACCTTCACATTACATTTCTGTCCCCTTTACATCAAGATCACCCCTTTAGATCACCCCCCCCCCCCCCTTCACATTACATTGCTGTCCCCTTTACATCAAGATCACCCCTTTACATCACATCCCCCCTTCACATCACATTTCTGTCCCCTTTACATCAAGATCCCCCCTTTACATCACAGTCCCCCTTCACATCACATTTCTGTCCCCTTTACATCAAGATCACCCCTTTACATTACAGTCCCCCCTTTATATCACATATCTGTCCCCTTTACATCAAGATCACCCCTATACATCACAGCCCCCCTTCCTTCACATCACATTTCTGTCCCCTTTACATCAATATCACCCCTTTACATCACAGTCCCCCCTTTATATCACATTTCCATCCCCTTTACATCAAGAACACCCCTTTACATCACATCCCACCTTCACATTACATTTCTGTCCCCTTTACATCACAGCCCCCCTTCACATCACATTTCCATCCCCTTTACATCAAGATCACCCCTTTACATTACAGTCCCCCTTCACCTCACATTTCTGTCCCCTTTACATCAAGATCACCCCTTTACATCACAGCCCCCCTTCACATCACATTTCTGTCTCCTTTCCATCAAGGTCACCCCTTCACATCACATTTCCGTCCCCTTTACATCACAGTCCCACGTTCACATCACATTTCTGTCCCCTTTGCATCAAGGTCATCCCTTTACATTACAGTCCCCCTCTTCACATAACATTTCTGTCCCCTTTACATCACGATCACCCCTATACATCACAGTCCCTATTTACATCAGATTTCTGTCCCTTTTCCATCAAGGTCACCCCTTCACATCACATTTCTGTCCCCTTTACATCAAGATCCCCCCTTTACATCACAGTCCCCCTTCACATCACATATCTGTCCCCTTTACATCACAGTCCCCCCTTCACATCACATTTCTGTCCCCTTTACATCAAGATCACCCCTTTACATCACATCCCCCCTTCACATTACATTTCTGTCCCCTTTACATCAAGATCCCCCTTTTACATCACAGTCCCCCTTCACATCACATATCTGTCCCCTTTACATCAAGATCACCCCTTTACATCACAGCCCCCCTTCACATCACATTTCTGTCCCCTTTACATCAATATCACCCCTTTACATCACAGTCTCCCCTTTATATCACATTTCCATCCCCTTTACATCAAGAACACCCCTTTACATCACATCCCCCCTTCACATTACATTTCTGTCCCCTTTACATCACAGCCCCCTTCACCTCACATTTCTGTCCCCTTTACATCAAGATCACCCCTTTACATCACAGCCCCCCTTCACATCACATTTCTGTCTCCTTTCCATCAAGGTCACCCCTTCACATCACATTTCCGTGCCCTTTACATCAAGGTCATCCCTTTACATCACAGTCCCACGTTCACATCACATTTCTGTCCCCTTTGCATCAAGGTCATCCCTTTACATTACAGTCCCCCTCTTCACATCACATTTCTGTCCACTTTACATCACGATCACCCCTATACATCACAGTCCCTATTTACATCAGATTTCTGTCCCTTTTCCATCAAGGTCACCCCTTCACATCACATTTCTGTCCCCTTTACATCAAGATCACCCCTTTACATCACAGTCCCCCCTTCACATCACATTTCCGTCCCCTTTACATCACAGTCCCCCCTTCACATCACATTTCTGTCCTCTTTACATCAAGATCACCCCTTTACATCACAGTCCCCCCTTCACATCACATTTCCGTCCCCTATACATCACAGCCCCCCCTTCACATCACATTTCCATTCCCTTTACAACAAGATCCCCCCTTTACATCACAGCCCCCCTTCACATCACATTTCTGTCCCCTTTACATCACAGTCCCCCCTTCACATTACATTTCTGTCTCCTTAACATCAAGGTCACCCCTTCACATCACATTTCCGTCCCCTTTACATCACAGCCCCCCCTCCACATCACATTTATGTCCCCTTTACATCAAGATCAACCCTTTACATCACAGTCCCCCCTTCACATCACATTTCTGTCCCCTTAACATCAAGGTCACCCCTTTACATCACATTTCTGTCCCCTTTACATCACAGCCCCCCTTCCACATCACATTCATGTCCCCTTTACATCAAGATCACCCCTTTACATTTCTGTCCCCTTTCCATCAAGATCCCACCTTTACATCACAGTCCCCATTCACATTACATTTCTGTCCCCTTTACATCACAGTCCCCCCTTCACATTACATTTCTGTCCCCTTTACATCAAGATCCCACCTTTACATCACAGTCCCCCTTCACATTACATTTCTGTCCCCTTTACATCACAGTCCCCCCTTCACATTACATTTCTGTCTCCTTTACATTAAGATCACCCCTTTACATTACAGTCCCCCCTTTATATCACATTTCTGTCCCCTTAACATCAAGGTCACCCCTTCACATCACATTTCCGTCCCCTTTACATCACAGCCCCCCCTCCACATCACATTTATGTCCCCTTTACATCAAGATCAACCCTTTACATCACAGTCCCCCCTTCACATCACATTTCTGTCCCCTTAACATCAAGGTCACCCCTTTACATCACATTTCTGTCCCCTTTACATCACAGCCCCCCTTCCACATCACATTCATGTCCCCTTTACATCAAGATCACCCCTTTACATTTCTGTCCCCTTTCCATCAAGATCCCACCTTTACATCACAGTCCCCATTCACATCACATTTCTGTCCCCTTTACATCAAGATCACCCCTTTACATCACAGTCCCCCCCTTCACATCACATTTCCGTCCCCTTTACATCACAGTCCCCCCTTCACATCACATTTCTGTCCTCTTTACATCAAGATCACCCCTTTACATCACAGCCCCCCTTCACATCACATTTCTGTCCCCTTTACATCACAGTCCCCCTTCACATTACATTTCTGTCCCCTTTACATCACAGTCCCCCCTTCACATTACATTTCTGTCTCCTTTACATTAAGATCACCCCTTTACATTACAGTCCCCCCTTTATATCACATTTCTGTCCCCTTAACATCAAGGTCACCCCTTCACATCACATTTCCGTCCCCTTTACATCACAGCCCCCCCTCCACATCACATTTATGTCCCCTTTACATCAAGATCAACCCTTTACATCACAGTCCCCCCTTCACATCACATTTCTGTCCCCTTTACATCACAGCCCCCCTTCCACATCACATTCATGTCCCCTTTACATCAAGATCACCCCTTTACATTTCTGTCCCCTTTCCATCAAGATCCCACCTTTACATCACAGTCCCCATTCACATCACATTTCTGTCCCCTTTACATCAAGGTCACCCCTTTACATTACAGTCCCCCCTTTATATCACATTTCCGTCCCCTTTACATCACAGCCCCCCCTCCACATCACATTTATGTCCCCTTTACATCAAGATCAACCCTTTACATCACAGTCCCCCCTTCACATTACATTTCTGTCCCCTTTACACCACAGCCCCCCCTTCCACATCACATTCATGTCCCCTTTACATCAAGATCACCCCTTTACATTTCTGTCCCCTTTCCATCAAGATCCCACCTTTACATCACAGTCCCCATTCACATCACATTTCTGTCCCCTTTACATCAAGGTCACCCCTTTACATCACAGTCCCCCCCTTCACAGCAGTGTCTTTAACCTTCAACCACCTTCACATCACCCCCCCCCCCCCCCCCATTAATATCACCTCCCCTCCATATAACCCACTTCACTTTCCTGTCATCACACCTCCTTCTCCACATTCCTGTGCTGACCACCCCTTTATATTCCATATTCCTATCCTCACCCCCCCCCCCCCCATTTTATCACCCCTCTCCATCTTAGAATTCCTGTCTACTGCCCCCTTTACATTCCTCCCCTCACCCCACATTTATATCATTTTCCCCTCCCCTTTATATCACCCAACTCCTCCTTTCATTCCTGTCCTCACCCCCCCCCCCCAACCCCTTTACATTCCTGTCCTCACCCCCCCCCCCCAACCCCTTTACATTCCTGTCCTCAGACCCTCTTATATCACCCCCCTCCTTCAGATTCCTGTCCTTGGCCCCTCTTTATATCACCCTCTCCTTCAGATTTCTGTCTTTGGCCCCCCTTTATATCACCCCCCTCCTTCAGATTCCTGTCCTTGGCCCCCCTTTATATCACCCCCCTCCTTCAGATTCCTGTCCTTGGCCCCTCTTTATATCACCCCCTCCTTCAGATTTCTGGCTTTGGCCCCCCTTTATATCACCCCCCCTCCTTCTCATATGTAATACAAACTTTTAAGGCTCCCTTCACACAGGCCTGTAGCTTACCCATGTATTCGCAAATTTGTGCAACTAAACCCCTGTTTTTAAACGCATACTGTTAGACAGGTTAATCTGGTTGGTCGCAGGCTGGTTGGTAAGTAGAGCTTGGAATTTTTCCAAGGATGTTTCCTTGGCTTTTGTTTGATATACTACAGTACACCTCTGCTAGGGCCATGCTTACCCACATAGGGATGGACAGGTGATCTGCCTGCCCATGCACACTGTTTGCTTTTGGGGCTGTGCATGTCAAATGGGGAGCAGAGGCCATACAGCCAGTTGCTGTGTGCCAACTGACATGGGACTATCGGCATGGGCATGCTCAGAACACCTGTGCCTCCTTGTGCAGGTAATCACTGACCTCTCAAGGGTGTATGCCTAAATGCGCCCGTGTGAACAAGTCCTAATAGCGCATGTGATTTGGGGAAATACATTCATTCAAAACTTTAATGTTAAAAGCAAATTAAAGTTTTAAGCACTTTCAAAGACATTTGTCAAGTCATAGAATATACTGAATATTTTCATATACATGTTTGAATAAATATTCATACAAATGTTTGTTTGAAAATCTACTAGTGTATGCCCAGCTTTAGTCCTATATACTGTACAGCCCTGTACAGCAAAGCTGTATCCAACTTTTTAACAGGATGGGTAATTGTCCGAATGACAGAGAGTGACTGTTAAGCCTCACACACACAATCAGATTTTCCGACAAGAATTGTGTAATTTCAGGCTTTTGTCGGAAAATCCGACCGTTTGTATGCTCCATCGGACAATTGTTGTCGGATTTTCCGACAACAAATGTTGGATAGCATAATTTAAAATTTTCCGAAAACAAATGTGTGATGTTGGATTATCCGATCGTGTGTACAAATCCAAAGTACAAACACGCATGCTCAGAAGCAATGCTAACCATAGCACAACATTAGCAGAAGTTGCACAAAGTGTGGCGCTAGAGAGCTGAAAAACCACGTAGTTTCGTATTTGTTGGCTGACAAAGTTTTGCCCTCTGTATGCAGAACAAGTTCACAGCCAACGCCCTTCGGAGAAAAGTCCTACGCTTTGTCCGACGGAAATCCGATCGTGTATATGAGGCTTAATGCTGGCCATAGAAGGATCAACATTTGTCTGGCTCAGCAGGAATAGGCTGAATGTTGATCCATCTATGGCCAGGCTGGTTGTACTAAAATGAATCTATGGATTGACTTCAGGACAAGCAGTCTCTCTGGTTTTTCTTGTGCAATTACTGCCGGCGGCTATGGCTGCTAGCAGTGACCATAATATTCTGACAGCGGGGAAACTTCCTGCTGTCAGAATACAATAACTCAGTAGGACAGGAGGAATTCCCCCATCAACACAGTCAGTGATTATTTCTTTTCCCTTCAACCTCTATGTTTAAAGGAAAGAAAACAACATAATCTATGGCTTGTTTTAGTTTCAGTTTACTAAACAGGCACAAAGTTAGAAGCAAGTATGCAAAGCAGGGTCAGAATGTCAAAGCATACATACACTGCATAGTAACACAAAACAGATAATAGAAGCTCCATAAACAGCAAAGTCTCTTTGACTCAGTCAGCGTAACATGGATTCCTAGCATTGTCACCGTGAGACTCGAGAGCAACAGAGAATTTAGCTGTGAATCATTTCTTCAAATAAACTGTACAGAACACAAACAGCTACTTCACTTATTTTCATGAACAGCGTCCCCCACAGTGAAGTCAAATAAGCCCTACTGTCTCTTTTGTTGCCAAAATTAATATAATACCAGGGCTTATTTTTGGGGAAACACGGTAAGAGAGAACTCTGGGGACTCTGACATAAGGGATGCTTTGGGAACCCTGATTTAAGGGGGAACACTGAGAACTCTGATGCACGGAGAGGACTCTGATGTAAGGGGGAACACTGAGAACTCTGATGCACGGAGAGGACTCTGATGTAAGGGGGAACACTGTGGCCTCTAGTGCAAAGGGGAACGCTGATGTAAGGGGTGCTCTGAGAACCCTGATTTACCTTAGTGTACTTACTTACTTAGTGGCAGGAGAGAGAAAGAGAGAGACTTCAGTCACAGACAGGGATAGATGGTGAGCTCACTTACCCCTTGGCAGTCAGCACCTCTCATCCAGCTGTATCTGAGGCTGCTGGACTTTAAATTTCCCACCCACACTTTCCTTTTCTGAGGCACAGTGCCGGGAATTGGAGTGTGGGCAGACACAGAGGGGTAGGGTTGGGGGGAAGAGGAGCAGATTGAGCCCTCTCTCCTCTCCCGTCTGTGTGTGTGTGTTGGGGGGGGGGATTGTTAGAGCTGGCGTTGGACAGTATGAAAGAGAGACATTCTGGGCTTATGACAACTGCAGCCAGCAACCCTGCTGGGAAGCCATAGTCTGGTCTGAATAGTGTGTCCGGGTTTTGAGCAGTCTGAAACCCGGATATATGATTTCAAATCTGAACTGTTTGGGTGAATTCTGGACATGTGGCAACCCTACTACATGTTCATATTTGTAATTCACAGTCCCTCCATACCTTAGGTCAGCAGTTCTTAACTTGGAGTCCATGGACCCTTACGTGGTCCATGGATGGGCTTTAGAGGGTCAATGAGGGTCAGATAAAAAAATAACATTTACATTTAATATACAGTGGTTACCTATTGAAAGAAATTAAAGAAAATGCACCCTGCCACTGCTTATAGAACGGACTACTAAGTGCCTTGACTTGTTGTTGGCCCATGTTTATCATTGGCCAATCCCCAGACGACGTCCAATCGTGACGAAACGTGTAGGATGGAGCCTGCGACGGTAACGTCTTTACGTTTCTTTGCTCTCAGCAAGAGGATGGGCAAACGAAGGAACATAGGAAGTGAAGTGTAGCTTCTAATTTTAATCTGTAAGTGTGATTCTTTTGTTTCATTAAATTCTATTTAATGAAGCAAAAATATACTGCACTGTGGAGGTTTCTATTTTTTTGTTTTTGGAGCAATATCAGCGCTTATCTGCCATTCCAGTTATTGCCTTGGTTTTGGGGGGACCGATTTCCCTACGTTAGGTGAGACTAATGGTCTAGTAGTCATCGCCATCTGGTAAGCAGGCCATCTTTATCTTACCTTGGGTGTGGAATTGCACTTCAAAATTTCTTCTGCAGTTTTCTCTCTGCATCTACACGGAAGGGTGTTAATTACTTGTCAATTTACGGACTGGAATCTTAATGGGACTCTGCTTTAGTTTTCACTTTTTCACATGATACTAAGTCATACATTTTTTATTAGCGCTGCACTTACTTTGTTTATTTTTCCATGTTTATTATTTACATTTGTATCACCATTCTCCACACAATTATCATCTTGTGCCACTCCCTATTAGCAATGGATTAGGATGTTGCTAATTCTCATTTTCTAGTAACCGCTTACCAACCGCGCATTGTAGCTTTACTGTTACAGACAGCGCTGACCGGCTGCGCAGAATCACATATATATATAGATAGATATATATATATCTATATATATAGATAGATAGATATATCTATATATATATATATATATATATATACATGATTTTTCTTTTCCAGGTAGGGGCATATCATTGCCACTAATCACTGTAATAATGGCACTGATGATGGCAGTTAGTTAGAGCTCCCCAGTGTCAGTTAGTGTCAGATAACCCGCAGCACTATCGCAGTCCTGTCATAAGTCGCTGATTGCCACCATTACTACTATTAAAAAAAAAAAAATTCCACTATAGTTTCTATACACAATAACTTTCATGTAAACCAATAAATATACACTTATTGGGATTTTTTGTAGCAGGATCATAGGCGTGCACAGGGGGTGTGCCAGGTGTGCCTGGGCACACCCTAATCACTCTGTGTCCATCCCTCCTACTGCTCAGGCTTCCACCTGTGTAGCGCTTCCCTCCTCCTCTCTTCCCCCTCGGTTGCTGCGGGGGCATGTTTCAGGGTGGAGAGTTTGGGAAGGAGCTAATCGATATGTCATTTACCGGCCCCTTCATTTTCTAAATGAACACACTCAATCAATTAGACATGTGCAATTAATTTCCTTTCTGAATACGATTTTTGGCAAAATTCTGCATATTAGTTCATTCAGATGCTTCCGAATTGCTATTTGACAAATTTTTTCTAGAACATATTTTCTACAAGAACGAAAATCTGAAAATTTGAAAATCAGACGATCAGAAAGAACAAAAATCTAAAAAAACAAAACAAAACGAAAATCCGAAAAAACACTTGGATAATTTAGTTTTCCGTATTTTCTATTAAAATTAAATTAACTATTAATATAGTTTTTTTTTATTATTATTATTATTATTTATTAATAATAATAAATAACAATACAAATAAAAACTATAATAGTTATAAACAATTATATTATAGGTATTGGAATTTCCTTTCAAATTTGGCTAACTGTTGTAGTGAATGTAACCAATACAAATTTATCCGAAGTTACAATTGTATTTAAAAAAAAAAAAAAAAGAATGCTGCATCTAAAGAAATGGAATGTAACGAATATGAATGCATCCGAAGTTACGAATTTTCGAAATAATGACTGCTGATCATAACGAATGATCCAAGAAACGGAAAAAAACGAATGAAACGGAAAAAAAAGAATGAATTTTTCAGCAGTGCACATGCCTACAATCAATCAAACTGTGTTTACTATGCTTCAACGTGTAAAAAGAACAGGAAGCCGTTCAGCACAGAGCACTTCTCATGTATTCACTGTCCAGAAAGTCATGCGTGTTTGAGCTTTGGGGTACACACCCTAATGCAGTAGGCTGCGCACACCTATGAGCGGGATACATTTTGGGTTGGCCAACTCAGTATTGAAACGTACAGACTAAGACTGGGATACCATTAAAATGAATGTGCGTGTAAAGGCAGGTGTCACAATACTTTTGACAATATAGTTGTAGATTTATTGTATGCAAAGTTGTGTTTATGTGAATATTCCTGGGGAGGGGGTTCATATTTTGCATCCCTCCTAAGGACGCTACTGTGGCCTATACCTATATCGTTTGATCATTCCTTTCCGGGGGATGTTTTTGCACACATGGAATGAAATGAGTAGTCCTGGTATACATATTATAAACTGACATTCTTGTAGCAGGCCATATCCATTCGACAAGTGATATCTCATTCATGCGCACATATCCTACTAAAATATGTACACATCTTTCCGCTTCATCTGTCTGACGCTCTTTGAAGATAGGAAGGTGAATGAAAGGCCAGCTTGCTTGATCTATTGAAGTTTAAAGACAGCGGCTTTAATTTTGCCTATTTGATTACTTGCACATTACTCTAGTACAGTCTAAGCCTTCACACATGGCATCACTTAATGTAGGCTCTGGGGAGATGTACACTGAGACATGGATGAGCTGAGACAGACTCCTGATCACAGGTGGGTGAATGGAAATGACAGTTTCAGTGACTAGAACACTGTAAGCTGGGATGACTGCCCTGCAATTATAGCAATTATAGTGTTTCACCTCTGAACAGAACACAGATTCTTTGACCTCACAGAGGTGGCAGTGTCCTGGACTGGCACAGATCCTGTAATCTTCATCCAGGGAGAATTGTCATGTAGGCACACTGTCTGCACCAATGCCACTAGACAACCTAAGCATAGTCCTGGTTTGGAATTTTTTTGTATGGCTGGCTCTTCTAATACAAAGTATGATGTATAAATTATATATAAGGTTTTAGAAGGTGGACAGCACCAGCTAGTAAAAAAATGAATTAATTTTTTTTTATATATACACAGTAATACCTTGGATTACAAGCATAATTTGTTCCAGAAGAATGCTTGTAATCCAAAGCACTCGTATATCAAAGTGAGTTTCCCCATAGGAAATAATGGAAACTGTCTATGCAGTACCGCGTGTGGCCAGAGGCACCAGAGACACTTGGAAACACTCAAAGACCACTTATGCCTCGTACACACAATCAGAATTTCTAATGGGATAAAATCCGATGGGATTTTCCGTCAGAATTCCATTCAAGCTGTCTTGCTGTCAGACCAAATTCCGACCGTCCAAAACGTGGTGACGTAAAACACTACGACGAGCCGAGAAAAAGGAAGTTCAATGCTTCCGAGCATGCGTCGACTTGATTTTTTCTCCGTCGGAGTTCCACACAGACGACCGTAATTTCCCATCGTAAAAAAAATAAAACATGTTGTATTTCTAAACTCCGACGGAAAAAAGTCAGATGGGGCCCACACACGGGCGGAATATCCGATGAAAAAACTCTGTTGGACTTTTTTCATCGGAAATTCCGATCGTGTGTACAAGGCATAAGAGACGCTCGGAGACACTCGAGAACAGAGTGTTACCGAGAGTTTACAAGTGTCTCCGAGCGTCACCGGTGCCCCCGCACCTCTGGCCAAATGCGGTACTGCACACCTCAGCGGCTTGAATCCTGCTCGTCTTGCGAGACAACACTCGCAAAGCGAGTCAGGTTTTGTTTTTTAAATAGCTCATATTGCGATACGCTCGTAAACCGCGTTCCTCGCAATCGTAGGTTCCACTGTGTATATGTGTGTATATGTGTGTATATATATATATATATTAGTGTAAAACTAAATGCAAGAAGATAATTTCACAATAGAAACACATGTATGTGAATTTTTTTTAACCTTCCCCCTGCACCCAAAGGATTTATAATACTATTTGGCCTTTCACGGGATGCAGACATTCCTCCCACAAAACGTAAGCAGATCCTTGTATGCTACCGCAGAAGCATCAGAATACCTTGCTCCTGAATACTGGGTAATAAAACGCTTGCTTAGGTGGCTGCACAAGGAAGCAGCACAGGGATGACGTCATCTCTCTGCTCGCTCTGCTTTCTCCTCCTATCAGTAGGATTACTGTCAGCACATTTGCATGAAGCAGAGTTTGATTGGGTCTGAGTATTGTTCCTCTCCCTCTTCCAGTCTGAGTGCTGTATAGGATCGCAGAAGGCTGAAATCGAGACACATATAGGTCCTAACACCAGTTGAATTTCAAATACAGTACATATGTTTATTTTAAATATAACTGCATTGCATCATTCTATATCAGTCTGGAGTTCCTTACTTAGTAGGGTGTTGCTGAAGAGGGCTGATCGAAAAAAAAAAAAAATCAGATTCTCCATCCAATAAAGTGGATGGAGAAATTCTCTCAGCTGGGCCATTGCATTTGCACAGTGGGGACTCCTCACTGGAGCGCCGGATTGGAGAGGGGGTGGGAACAGCTGACTCAGGCTATCAGCAGCTGGCTCAGGCTATCAGCAGCTGGCTCAGGCTATCAGCAGCTGGCTCAGGCTCTCAGTGGCACAGTGAGAGGCTGATCCAGTTGCCGGATTAGAATCTGGGCGGATCCCAACATTGTTGTCGGGATCCCTACAGAGCCTGGACCGGCTTTGTGCTGTCAGCCAACAGTGAGTAAAGCCAAAGGCCTGCTATTGGCTAAATCTAGGTTACAGGAGTGCAGTGTTGCCAACCTACTAGATTGAAATTTACTGGCATGACACCCAAAATTTACTGGCGCAGCCAAGTTTTTACTGGCATTTTACAAAAGTTACTAAATTACATTTTTAGGTGCAAATTTCAGTATTTAGGCTACAAACAAGTACACTAGGCAAATAGCAATGTGATTTAAGGTAGATATTAAAGCGGGAGTTCACCTGAAAAAACATTTTTAACATTAGATTGAGGCTCATTTTGTCAAGGGGAATCGGGTGTTTTTTTTTTAAATCGAAGCAGTACTTAGCGTTTTAGAGATTCGCTTCCGGGTATGGTCTTCGGGACTGAGCGTTCCTATTTGATTGACAGGCTTCCGACGGTCGCATACATCGCGTCACGAGTAGCCGAAAGAAGCCGAACGGCTCTATATGATGCCTGCGCACCGACGTTCGGCTACTTTCGGAAAATCGTGACGCGATGTATGCGACCGTCGGAAGCCTGTCGGAAGCCTGTCAATCAAATAGGAACGCCCATACCCGGAAGCGGCGGAGAAGATCTCTCTCTAAAACGGTAAGTACTGCTTCGATTTAAAAAAAAAACACCCGATTCCCCTAGACAAAACGAGCCTCAATCTAATGTTAAAAAATAACTTTTTGGGTGAACCTCCACTTTAAGGTAAAAAAGCATATTTTTGTTATTTTCGATATAACACGGGCAACTAATTTAGTCACATCATCCCCTGCCTCCATCCCCCTCTGCCACCAACACCCCCCTGCCTTCACCCCCCTCTGCCACCAACACCCCCTGCCTTCACCCCCCTCTGTGGTGCCACAATCTCCCCCTGCCTCCAATCTCCCCCAGGCCCCCTGCCTCCAATCACCCCCTGCCTCCATCGTCCCCTGCCTCCATCCCCCTCTGCAGTGCCACCAACAACCCCTGTCTCCATCCCCCACCCTCTGCGGTGCCACCAACACCCCCTGCCTCCAATCACCCTCTTCCTCCAATCACCCCCTGTCTTCAATCTCCCCCTGCCTCCATTGCCCCCTGCTGTGCCATCCCAGCCACTATCACCCCCTGCCTCCAATCACCCCCCTGCCTCCAATCTGAATGCGCAGTTCCTAGCCGAACCGATTTCGGCTATTTTTACTGGCACATTCGAACAGGGGGGAAAAAGTGCCTGTTTTTACGAACTGTCCGTAAAAATACGAACGGTTGGCAACACTGCAGGAGTGTAGGACTAAGCGCACTCCCGTTACCCACAGTAGAAGTATGGCCAGAAGAGCTTTGGCCATACTTCTTTAATAATGATAAAAGCAACAGCTGATGCTTACAATATAAATTATGTAAAATAGTTCTGAAAAGAATCATGGCTAATTATTATCGTTCACCACTGACTAGGAAGTTTTGGGCGTGACAAATTAATGCAACCAGATGCCAGAAGTTTTATGGTCTTTACTGGAACCATAAATAGCCAGTTTTGGGTCAGAAATCATCCAAGTTGCATCCAGTATAAAAAAATGTACATACCTGCTGTGAGCTTCTCATGCTGTGTGTTCAGGATTCATGGAGGGTGCCAATAGCCACATCACACAGCCCCGATCACACTGAAGCACCTCTGTCTTCTGCTGGCTCCAGAGCTGTGTACTTTTCAGGAGTCGGGCAAAAAGCCACGGATCCATCTTCTCTGTTCCAGCTCCACAACCTCTGTCTGCTCTTATTAAGTTTTCATCTGTATGAAATAGAGCACTGTCATTACAGTATAAAACAATGAATCCATAGTGTACATGTTTACTATGTACTATCAGTGTTGCAATATTTCCAAACATTTCTCAAAATCCATAAATTGCAATACATACTGTACATATTCATACATCCAATATAACTCTCCCAACACAGTCCTCCACATTTTTTTATCCCTCCAAACATTTCCTGTACTCTTTTATTTATTCCATATCTCCCAAAAAACAACAACAATCCCCATACTCACCGGTGTTAACTTCATCAACTAAAACATTTTAGTCGACTAAATGAATACTATTATACACAGAGCTTTTTTTCTCAGAAAATAGGTGCAGGAACTCAACCACGACCTGTTCAGATTTCACAAACAGTAGAAGGGTCTTAAAGGGGCATTAAATACCAGAATTGCATTACATACAGAGTGCAGAGTTCAGGGGGATACAAAGCTGTCACTTGTAAACACAGAAACCAGACTTCTGTGTTTACAAGTGATTGTGGTGAGCAGGCACCAAAGGGTCTGAGCCAAAGGTGGTGGAACTGAGTTCCCCCAAGTTCCCCCTGAAAAAAAGCCCTGATTATACATGGTTCACATAAATTATTCAATATACCGAATCTTGATAAATACGAATTATTTTATCCTTAAAACACAATACCCTTCGGCATTCATCCACCCCCATTTCCATCATCTTCCCCATGCACTCATCACATTACAAAAAAAAAAAGCACCCGTCCTCTCTTCCCTCTTACTTCTCTATCATCGTCCATTTATTTTGCCTATCCCCTGATCCTGGTTTTCCCTTTATATATATATATATATATATATATATATATATATATATATATATATATATATATATATATATATATATTGTTTCATTCCTTCTGAGAGCCGGAATTCATGCCATTTTTGCCATATTGCTGGCTTTTGACTATTTATATATCCTTCTTCTCTGATCTGTCTTTCCATATGTTGTATTTCGTTCATTTCACCTATCCATTCTACTATATTTGGGCTTTTATTATTTCTCCAGTTACGAGCTATTATTGTTCTAGCTGCTGTTGTCATATAATGAAAAATACCTTTCTTAATACTCTCTATAGCAGGGGTCTCCAAACTGCGGCCCGAGGGCCAGATGTTGCCCTTTGATAGCCTTTATCCGGCCCTTGGGGCACTATTCATCCCACTGATATGAGGCACTAGTCCTCCCACTGACACCAACAATGGGACACTGAATCTTACACTGATACCAATGATGGGATACTATTCCTCCTACTAATGGGGGGGGAAACTCCTCCTTTTATTGACCACCAAACCTGAGGCCATATTTATTCTCACTGATGCTGGGCCCGTGACATTTCCTGTCCCTGCTGGCCACAATCCGGCCCTCCTAAAGTCTGAAGGACAATAAAGTGGCCCTTTGTTTGAAAAGTTTGGAGACCCCTGCTCTATAGTGTCTGGAATTAAAGATAACATGAAAATATCCATATTTAAATTCCTCTACTTCCGGCACTTTCATATATTTCTCATGAACCTTTTCCCAGAAACTTCTCATCAAATGACAACTATACAATTGAGATGACTAAAATACGACTAAAATGGCATTTTAGTCAAAAGACTAATGCCTTGTACACATGATCGGAAATTTCCAATGAAAAAAGTCAGATGGAATTTTTTCAACGGATATTCCGACCGTGTGTGGGCCCCATCTGACTTTGTTCCGTCGGAGTTTAGAAATAGAACATGTTTTATTTTTTTCTGATGAAAAATAAATCCTATCGGAAATTCTGATCGTCTGTGTGGAACTCCGAGGGAGAAAACCACGCATGCTCATAATCAAGTCCACGCATGCTCGGAAGCATTGAACTTAATTTTTCTCGGCTCGTCATGGTGTTTTACGTCACCGCGTTTCGGAATTTGGTCTGACAGTGTGTATGCAAGACAGCTTGAATGGAATTCCAATGGAAAATTCCTTCGGATTTTATTCAATCGGACATTCCGATCGTGTGTAAAGGGCATAAGACTAAAATTAAATTGAAATATGACTTCAAAATTAAAACCGGTCTGTACTCTAGTGCATGTTCATACCTTAATACCATAAATAATAACATATTATACTTTTCACTCCAGCAGTATATAATGAGTTTGGAAATTGTAGGGAAATGTTAACTAATGCATTACAATTTAATTACAACCCATTAGAGTTTAGATGACTAAAATTAGTTTTAGTGAACTAAAATGTACTGGATATTTAGTCGACTAAATACGACTAAAACAATTGCAGAAGACTAAAAAGAGACTAAAACTAAAATGCCATTTAAGTCCTAAGACTAAAACTAAATTTGCTGGCAAAATTAACACTGATCATCACCAATATTTTCTAAAATGTTTTATCTTTTCTAGCAAATTTTCCATACTTTACCAGGCCAGGTCTCCAATATTTTCTATACTTTAAAATGTTCTAACATTTCCCATACTCCACACTTTTCCAATAATTAAAGTGGAACTACACTGCACCTGGAACACCACAAACCAAAAACAATATTTAATATTCAAAGCAAACTTCCCCCTACCATCCATGTCTTCATGCTTTATTTTGCTGAGAAATTACTTTGAAAAACACCTCCTAGCATTTCTGGCCATCTTGAGTAAGGGCAGAGGATTTGTGTAGTCATTTACTTCCTGGAATCCATCTGCCCTTAGTTCATGCATGCAGGCAGGAGGATGTGAGAAGATATAAAACAGAACGTGTAACCCCCATACAAGAAAACTCCCTACCTCTCCATTTGAGCGCAGGGAGTTTTCTCGTATGGGGGTTACCCGTTCTGTTTTAGGTTTCACAGTTATGCATCTATAAAATTGTATAATGTTAATTTACTAAATATGATGTATTAATTATTCTTTGTTTCTTTTTCATACACACCTAAAGCTGATTGAACAATGATTATCTATATCCAGTAAATAAATCTATACATGCTTTCCTGAAGAAGCCGTTCTGGCGAAACATGTTGAAATAAGTGGACGTAAACTTGTATGTGATTACAGCAACTCATTGTACTCAATTATACTGTTTTCATTACTTTTATGATATTGTTTTTTCAATAATTTTTTTGTATTTTTTCATTAAATCTGAGTGAACTTTTATGTGGCGCACTGTAAAAATCCTATATCTCCAATCAAATCCATTTTCTAGTCTTAGGGATGTTGATGTCATACTTATTCAACTACTTTTCTTTGCTGATCTCTGCCCCATTGTTACAAGTTTATCGTGATAATGGACTGCCCCATTGGCCAGTAGGAATATGTAGCAGGTAGGAAGGCGTGGAAAAGCTCAGGCAATTTTAAGAATTACTAAGGAATTACCCCACAATCAACCCCCCAGCAAAGTTTCAATAGGTTGGCCACACACAGCCCAATACAATTAGTGATGCAATATACCGTATATACTCGAGTATAAGCCGAGTTTTTCAGCAAATTTTTTGGTGCTGAAAATGCCCCCCTCGGCTTATACTTGAGTCACCTTTTTGCGCCTGATCTACCGGCCAGCCATATATCCCCTGGACCCCAAACTTGGCACACATATAGCCCAACTCTATAAGTGTGCAAAGTTTATTGTCTGGGGGACCTACGACCGGGGAGCAACGGTTTTTCAAAGTCAGCACCCCTTCCATAGACTCCCATGTTAAACGGTCGTTTCCTCTGTAACTTTCGGGACCCGGTACTGGCCGGCCATAGGTCCCCTGGCCCCGAAACTTGAAACACATGTAGACCCGATTTTTCAAAGCTGGGCACCCCTTCTTTATACTCCCATGTTAAATGTAAGTCTAGTCATGGGCACAGTGAGGCATGGACACAGTGAGGCATGGACACAGTGAGGCATGAGCACAATGAGGTATGGGCAAAGTGAGGCATGGGCACAGTGAGGTATGGGCACAGTGAAGCATGGGCACAGTGAGGCATGCACATGGAAACAGTGAGGCATGCAGATGGACACCCTAGGCTTATACTCAAGTCAATACTTTTTCCCATTTTTTTTGTGGTAAAATTAGGTGCCTCGGCTTATATTCGGGTCGGCTTATACTCGAGTATATACAGTAGGTGTTAAAAGAGTAGCAATTACAAGCACTTATGAATGTTGGGAATGCTAACTGATCCATTCAGAGATTTCCCAAGATCTGCCAATAGCTTCCTACTTTCTATAAAAATCTAGCCTTTTACTGTGTTCATTCACTCAGCCGTACACGATGACAGGGTGCAGAACAAAACCTGAGCAAGAAAAGTCTGATTTCTCTTTATTCATGTGTCTGACCCCATTAGAGAAATGTTCTTTCACATCCCGTACTTTCCCTTGTTCCTGTTCCAATCACTGTACAAAGAACAGTACGTGTGGACGTCACCAAAACCGAAGGTACAAGCAATTTTACAGCGGATCTTCACTCGGTCAATTCAGCATTGACTGTTAATCCTTATACTGTTAGCATTGCTAAATAGAAAGGAAGGTCTATTATATTTACTTGTTTTATAGTTTTTCTTCTTTTTTTTTTTTACTTTTCCTCAGTTACTTCCAGGTCTAGGCAAATGAAGTCATACATCCCAGGAGTCATCAGGAGGGGAGGAGGGGCTTTTTTTTCAGGGGGAACTTGGTGGAACACAGAAGTCCGGTAGCGTAATGCAATCCTGGTATTTAAGGCCCCTTTAAGACCCTCCTACTGTTCGTGAAATGTGACTGACCACGCCCACTATTTGATGTGATTTGGAGGGTGTGTGTGGATGGAGGGGTTTTGGGAGGGTGTGGTTGAGTTCCAGCACCTATTGTTTGAGAAAAAAAGCCCTGGCTAAGCACATTCTCCTGCCTGCATGCCTGATCTAAGGAGAGATGGATTCCAGGAAATAAATGCTAGATTAATCATTTGCCCTA
Organism: Rana temporaria; assembly: GCF_905171775.1. Lineage (NCBI taxonomy): Eukaryota > Metazoa > Chordata > Amphibia > Anura > Ranidae > Rana > Rana temporaria. The sequence goes on along the minus strand of NC_053493.1, from coordinate 82,641,356 downwards.
ACTCAAGATGGCCAGCAGTGATGGGGGGGGGGTGTTTTTCAATGTAATTTCTCAGCAAAATGAAGCATGGAGACATGGATAGATTGGAGTTTGCTTTGAATAATAACAATTAATTAAATAGTGTTTTTTTCGCTCAGATACAGTCTAGTTCCACTTTAAAAGCTCTTATGCCCCATACACACGATTGGAAATTCCGACAGCAAAAGTCTGATGTAAGCTTTTGAACGATGTATGCTCCATTGAACTTTTGCTGTCCGAATTTCCACCAGCAAAAGATTGAGAGCTGGTTCTCAAATTTTCAGACGGAAAATCCGATCGTCTGTAGCAATTCTGACTCGGAAACAATTCGAGGCATGCTCGGAAGCATTGAAATTCATTTTCTCGGCTCGTTGTAGTGTTGTACGTCACCGCGTTCCTGACGGTCAAAAGTTCAGAGAACTTTTGTGTGACCGTGTGTATGCAAGGCAAGCTTGAGTGGTTCTGTCAGAAAAACCATCCAAGGTTTTTCCATCAGAAAATCCGGTCATGTGTAAGCGGCATAACACTTCCCAACATTTGTTTTTGTCTTTGTCCCTGTTAGAGAGATTGCCAATCCTTTTTTAAGAGTACACAGACAACAACAATGTCTTGACAAAGGTTCAAAAGCCGGCCATAGATTGGTTCAGCAGGAACTGGCTGGGATTTGAACCATGTATGGGCAGGCTGGATGTACCGATCGATGTATGACCATATGAGGGCCGTGTTTACCGGCACAAGGATTCAAGGATTATTGATCAACCAGCCTGCCGGATTATACATGTGATTATTGCTGAAGGCCGGAGACCGCAATGGCTTGATGGGAGGGCATCCGCCATCAAAACTGAGGGCCAGATTCTCAAAAGAGATACGACGGCGTATCTCCAGATACGCCGTCGTATTTCTGAGTTGCGCCGTCGTATCTATGCGCCTGATTCTTAGAATCAGTTACGCATAGATTTCCCTTAGATCCGACAGGCGTAAGTCTCTTACGCCGTCGGATCGTAACTGCATATTTACGCTGGCCGCTAGGGGCGTGTACGCTGATTTACGCGTCAAAATATGTAAATCAGCTAGATACGCGAATTCACGAACGTACGCCCGGCCGACGCAGTACAGTTACGCCGTTTACGTTAGGCTTTTCCCGGCGTAAAGTTACCCATGCTATATGGTGGCGTAAGTGCGGCGTACCAATGTTAAGTATGGCCGTCGTTCCTGCGACAAAATTTGTAAATTTTGCGTCGTTTGCGTAACTCGTCCGTGAATGGGGCTGGACGTAATTTACGTTCACGTCAAAACCAATACGTCCTTGCGGCGTATTAGGAGCAATGCACACTGGGAGATTTCCACCGACGGCGCATGCGCCGTTCGTGAAAAACGTCAACCGCGTCGGGTCACAGAACATTACCATAAAACACGCCCCCCTGTCCCACATTTGAATTAGGCGGGCTTACGCCGGCCGATTTATGCTACGCCGCCGCAACTTACGGAGCAAGTGCTTTGAGAATACTGCACTTGCCCGTCGTAAGTTGCGGAGGCGTAACGTAAATAGGATACGTTACGCCCGCACAAAGTTACGTGCTCCTACGAGAATCTGGCCCTGACTGTGTTGATGGGGGAATCAAGCGATTTTCATTTTCCTGTCTATGGCCCGGCTTATCCCTTCCATGGGCTATTCAAAACAGAATAAAAAGTTTTGGCTGCAACTGGGCTTTAAAGTGGAGTTTCCATCCCAAATTTTTTTTTTCATTATTGTGCTCATTAGACCTAAAAAAGTAAAAAAAATAATTTTTACTCATCTGGAAATGCCTGTTGCTATGCAGTCCCACGAAATCTGCTTTTGAAACCGCCTAGGATTCTGACATCATCTCCCTCTAATGCTCCTGGGAAATGTGTGTCATCATTTCCCAGGATGCAGTGCGCTGTCCAATTATCACTCCCCATCCAAGACTTCCAGGAAGTAGGTGCTTGTAGGATTCACAATGCCCACAAGCAAAATGACAACGGTGTAGACATAGTTTTATAAACTATCTTTTTTGAATATCTATGCGGATCGGCGGCGGATTGTAAAATAGTAAGTGACCGGATTTATATTATAAAAACGCAGGATGAAAGGACATACATTTAAAAAATGCTAATTGTGGTTGGAACTCCACTTAAAGCCAACCATATACGGTTAGAATCTCGACCGGTTCAGCAGGAACTGGCTGAGATTTGAACCATGTATGGCAGGGGTCTTCAAACTACGGCCCTCCAGGTGTTCAGGAACTACAATTCCCATCATGCCTAGTCATGTCTGTGAATGTCAGAGTTTTGCAATGCCTCATGGGATTTGTAGTTCCGCAACAGCTGGAGGGAGGCCGTAGTTTGAGGATCCCTGATGTATGGGCAGGATGAATGTACCCAAGTTGATCGATCGATCAACTCTGGTACAACTAGCCTGTAAGATTTTACATGTGATTATTGCTAACAGCTGTTATAGCCACTAGCAATAATTATTGTGTTCTGGCATAGACAACTTACCTAGGCTCACAACCCCACACGCCCTGGGAGAACACAATGGACTCACGGGAGGGATTTCCCTATCAATGTGTTGATGGGGGAATCAAGCGATTCCACGGATTGCAGGAAAGAAAATCGCTCCGTCTATGGCCAGCCTTAGTAAATATATAACAACATTTCTGTTTTCAAAACACGTACTATTCACGCTACACCAGTACTGGGCTACCTTTGGACTTGAGATCTTATCTTGAGGGTGCAATTGCAATCATCTGGGAAAATCCATGGGAATGTAGGCTATACCAAGCTATTAAAATACTAAATAAGAGAACCAAACCAAGACCATCAAAGATGGTGATAAATTGGCCGCGGCACCTTTATTGGTATAATCTATAATACAAACATTAAATATATTTAAATAATTATCTTTATTAAAATATCAATACATAAATATTTAATTTCCAATATATTTTTTCCAATCTTTCAAAAATTTCACTCAGTCATAAGACTCAAGTGAGTGCCATAAATAAAATATCAACCAAGTCCCCCCTTGATTCAAGGGTGACAGACCACATAAAAGGTGCTGCGACAAGGTTGGGGGGGGGGGGGGATGGGGAGCTCTTAACCTGTAAGGTAAAAATTGTGACCTGACCCCTACACCTGTGGGCCTTATATACCCCTCTTCAGCACGTGTATGAGTCATCATTACACATGTTTTTCCCGCCTGAACTCACATGTACTTCCCGCCCGAAAACACGTGCAAATCCCGCCTAAAATCACATTTTCCTCCTCAAAAACATGTGCCTACTGATTCCCTATTTAACCAGTTAGCAACCGCCCTATAGACGAAATACGTCTACAAGGCGGTTGCTTAACTCTGGGAGGGCGTCAATGTACGTCCTCCCAGAATCGCGCTCCCGCGCGCCCTGTGGGGCGCGCACACGGGAATCTCCGTGACCGCCGGGTCCTCCGCCCCCGGCTGATCATGGATCACGGTAAATCGCCGCTGATAGCGGCGGTTTACCACGTGATCGCTCCGTCCAATGACGGAGCGATCACTAGTAAACAAACCGGCGTCATGTGATGACGCCGGTTCCTCCCTCTCCTCTCTGTACCGAACGGTACAGTGTGAGAGAGGAGAGGGGAGAGAGCGCATGCAGCAGCAGCTGCTGCGGGCTAGATCTGTGACACATGCAGTCACAGATCCAGCCAGCCATCCATCCCTGTGCAATACTCTGCAATGCCCCAGCAATACTCTGCAATGCCCCAGCAATACTCTGCAATGCCCAAGCAATACTCTGCAATGCCCCAGCAATACTCTGCAATGCCCCAGCAATACTCTGCAATGCCCCAGCAATACTCTGCAATGCCCAAGCAATACTCTGCAATGCCCCGTCAATACTCTGCAATGCCCCAGCAATACTCTGCAATGCCCAAGCAATACTCTGCAATGCCCAAGCAATACTCTGCAATGCCCAAGCAATACTCTGCAATGCCCCAGCAATACTCTGCAATGCCCCAGCAATACTCTGCAATGCCCCAGCAATACTCGGCAATACACTGCAATGCCCCGGCAATACTCTGCAATGCCCCGTCAATACTCTACAATGCCCCAGCAATACTCTGCAATGCCCCAGCAATACTCTGCAATGCCCCGGCAATACTCTGCAATGCCCCAGCAATACTCTGCAATGCCCCAGCAATACTCTGCAATGCCCCAGCAATACTCTGCAATACCCCAAAATACTCTGCTGCAATACCCCAAAATACCCCACAATACTCCGCAATACCCCACAATACTCCGCAATACCCCACAATACTCCGCAATACCCCACAATACCCTGCAACGTTGCCTATGGGGATTCTTAGGTAGCGAAGTTTGGCGCCATTCCACGAGCGTGTGCAATTTTGAAGGGTGACATGTTGGGTATCTATTTACTCGGCGTAACTTCATCTTCCACATTTATGCAAAAGAATGAAGAAAAAATACAAAATTTACTAAATTTTATAACAGAAACAAAGAAAAATTCTTTTTTTTTACAGAATTTTCAGTCTTTTTTCTCTTATAGCGCAAAAAATAAAAAACCCAACGGTGATTAAATACCACCAAAAGAAAGCTCTATTTGTGTGAAAAAAAGGACGAAAATTTAATTTGGGTACAATGTTGTATGACTGAGTAATTGTCATTCAAATTGTGAGAACACCGAAAGCTGAAAATTGGTGTGGTTATTAAGTGGGTTTACGTGCCCAGTGGTCAAGTGGTTAAAACTAAGTAACCCAGTTTTTTATTTATTTATTTTTTATTTAATTCTTTTGTGATAGCCACAATGTAGTGGGCACTAATAATGCCCCCTTTTTCATTCTGGACCGTGCATTATTTTTCCCTGAGATTGTCCCACCTCGGGGTGTGTAGGGATCACAAAATGCCAAGGGATGTTCAAATGTTTCCCAAGCTGACCTTTTCACTCAGTCTGATCAGATGACTGTTCATAGTCTCAGTTCTAAAATGAGACGCTGCGGTGCTACATGTGGTCCGAATGTCTTTGTGTTGTGACTAGTTCTATTTGTATGACATGTTTTCCATTTTCCCTCTTCTAGAAGAGGAAGGGGTGAAAGTAAACAAAGTTATTGGAATGATTCTTTGGAACTCTGACTGACTCCCTGTAATTAGCTTTCTCCACGTGGAACTCCATGAAAATTCTCTTATCTGCAGCTAGACCATGATAATAATGGCGTAGCAGATAACTTACACCCATAAATAATAACACTGTAATTGCAGGCTTGGTGTTCCTGTATTATATAAACCAGAAAACGTTTGTGCCAAGAACATTCAGAAGCAACGTACAGACCAAGGTGTTCACAAAGATATAATTTAGGTGCGAATATAAAAACATTCCAAACATCATTCATCACAATTTACGTTTTACAGATTTAGTCATTAACAACTTCACGCAAATCTATTTGGTTTGTAAACAGAATTTCAGATTACAGTTTCTCAAGTCAGGGATGGTTGTAAATGTAGCGCCCCCTTACTTTTAGTACGGGCACTACACTAAAGATAGTGGGGAATGGGAGTTAATTTTTGCTCCCATTCACCATTTGTTAAAATTGGGCTGCTGTCATTCCGGAACTGTTTTATGGGTCAGTCTGCGTTCCAGAGGTGCGATCCCACCCCTGGGCGACAGTTGGCGCTAGAGAGGTTCTGGCGGAGCCACTTTTCCCCAGCAGCCAATTAGAGGAGTTTTCCCTCGCTGGGCATGCTGGGAGGGGTATATCTAGGGCAGACGCCATTGATTTTGGTTCTCTTTGCGAGGTCCGAGTTCCAGGTGCGGCATCCACCTTTGGGGTGCGCGCATCCATGGACCCCGCCACCATGGCCTACCTGGCCAGAGTTGCGCACCATGCGGAGCTCCATCCTGATGTTGAAAGGGGTCCCAGCGACCTGCTGGGTCCTGAACTTTGCTAGGAAGATCCTAGGCTGAAGGCTGCGCGGTGGGGGATCGGCTCAGGGAGAACCCAGAGAGAGGTTATCCAGGAGTTCTGAACGAACCATCGGGAGTCTGGTTACCGAGATACTGACAGGTACAGTGCAGCTGTCAGCCGGTGACTCTAACTGAATTTGCTGGGAGGATTCGCTCAATCCAACCATCGCTAATTGCATTTCTAAGCCTGTGGCAGAGGCCTGTTTCCTCCCAGCGATCTACAAGTGACACTTCGGCTGCCAGGCTTGTGGCAGAAGTCTGTCCGGGGGCACTTCACCCACTCTGGCTGGAGTGGCGACGAACTGATTTCACGGTTACTGAGAGCAGGATTGCTCTCTTCATATGAAAGGCCTGATACCTCTGTTCTTCTTATGCTTCATCAACCTTTCCTATCCTGCCTCATGTTGATGTTGGCCGTGTTGGGCCTTGGAATAAAGCATTCAAGAAAATCCATTTGATGACTGGACATACGCTCACTGCTTTGGCTCACTGTTATCACCCCTAGACACACTGCATGGTAACTTATTACGCCGATCCCAAAACAACCAGCGGCTCCTTCGGGGGTAGCGCTACATAAAGGTAAAAAAAAAAAAATCCTAAATAGCTTCCTTTACCTTAGTGCAGTCCTCCTTCACTTACCTCATCCTTCCATTTTGCCTTTAATTGTCCTTATTTCTTCTGAGAAATCCTCACTTCCTGTTCTTCTGTCTGTAACTCCACACAGTAATGCAAGGCTTTCTCCCTGGTGTGGAGTGTCATGCTCGCCCCCTCCCTTGGACTACAGGAGAGTCAGGACGCCCACTTACACACAGCTCCTTTCTCTATCTGCAACCTAGAAAGCGTCCTGACTCTCCTGTAGTCCAAGGGAGGGGGCGAGCACGACACTCCACACCAGGGAGAAAGCCTTGCATTACTGTGTGAAGTTAAAGACAGAAGAACAGGAAGTGAGGATTTCTCAGAAGAAATAAGGACATTTAAAGGCAAAATGGAAGGATGAGGTAAGTGAAGGAGGACTGCACTAAGGTAAAGGAAGCTATTTAGGATTTTTTTTTTTCCTCGACGGGAGTCTCAAATTGGCTCGTCAAGTTAATCGACGGGCTGGTTTTCGACGAGAAACTCGAGCGTGTTGAGGAAACTGTCGAGAAACTCGAAGAGCATGTTCTCTATTTCCTCGACGGAATGGAGAAACTTGCCTTGTCTAGTTCCTCGACAGCCTAACAATGAACTCGGCGAGGAAAACGATGTGTTTCACCCGTCGAGTTCATACGAGGCTTAAGGCCCCGTACACACGATAGAATCCATCCGCAGATAAATCCCAGCAAATGGGTTTCTGCGGATAGATCCTATGGTGTGTACACGCCAGCGGATCTGTTTCCGCGGAGAAATCTCCTCTGGGATGGATTCCAGCAGATCGGATATTTGCTGTGCTGCACAACAAATCCATCTGCTGGAATCCATTCCAACGGATGGATCCGCTCGTCTGTACAGACTTACCGGATCCATTCGTCCAAAGGGATTCCCCGCACGCGTCGTAATGATTTGACGCATGCGTGGAATTCCTTATATGACAGCGTCGCGCCCGTCGCCGCGTCATAATAGCGGCGACGGCGCGACACGTCATCGGCAGAGGATTTCAGCGCGGATTTCAATGCGATGGTGTGTACACTCCATCGCATCGAAATCTGCGGAAATCTTTGAGAGGATTTATCCGTGGAAACGGTCCGCTGGACCGTATCCGCGGATAAATTCTCTCGTGTGTACGGGGCCTAAGTGTTGGTTGACTAGAGGAACGGGGGAGGCAAGTATTCTTTCTCTTCTGTAGAGGTATGGGTTTGATTTGAAATACTTATAGTATGGGACAGGACTAGGGGTGCGCATCTTCACCGGTCTCACGATTTGATTATGATTATCTGGTCAACAATTCGATTTTATTCCACGATGCATCAAGATTACCGACGAGGTCTCACTTCCGATTGGGCCACCTAGGTGGCCCTTCCTCTCCGCAATCTTCTGAGACACATAACAGGTCCCAGAAGATTGCCCGGCTATGCAGGACAGCTCACTGAGACATGCGCACCTGGCTGTGAAGCTGCAAGCTGTCACAGCCGGATGCCCACAGTAGTATTGCCAGCGCCGTGGACAGAATGGAGTGTTCGGGTGGCCACATCGCTGGATTGTGGGACAGGTGAGTGTCTTTTTATTAAAAGTCAGAAGATACACTTTTTTTTGTAGCTGCTGACTTTTAATAAACTTCTGAGCAAAAACGTACAATGAGGAAGTGAAAAGAGCAATGTCTGCAGGTAAAGGATGCTTATTATGAAAAAAAAAAATTCCTTTACAACCCTTTAATTATTACTTTTTATTTACTGTCTTTTTTCTGGTCATTTTTATTATTATTTAATTAATTTTAAAGATATTACCCCTACGTTTTGAACATGCTAAATACACCACATACCTTATTTTATTTATTTTTATATCTCAACGTTCCATGGCCTGTAGATACAGCAATTATTAGCAGGGGTTCCTTGAGATCTTAAAGTTATTTAGGTGTTCCTCTGTGCCCAGGGATGGACTGGCCATTGGGACTACAGGGAGTTTCCCGATGGGCCGATGGCTCAGTGGGCCGGCTTCAGTGACAGCGGAATGCCGAGTCCCTCTGCTCCTCTGTCTCTCCCTCCCCGCAGCGCTCACCTGGGGGGAACAAAGAAGCAGGGGGGGGACCAGAGGGGACGACAGAGGAGCATGGGGGGAGGGGACAGACAGCTGACTCAACATCTATGGCCTGGGAGTTTCTCACATCTGCCTAATCTTGTCTCATAAGGGGGCAGCGAACTGATTCTTTGCCCCAGGTGAAATAATGTGTAGCTTTCCCACTGGTACTGCCTATAAGAGTACCAGTACCAGCCGTTCTACTCTAATAAAGTAGAACGGCTAGTGGCTGGTGAAGGGGGAGAGGGGGCTTGGGTGGGTGCGGGAGTTGTCCGGCCGCCATGGGAGAGACCTGTCAAAGTGGGCCAGTCTGGATAAAGTCCAGGGCCAAATTTCTGTCCCAGTCCAGCCCTGTCTGTGCCACTAACGCAAGGGGACCTTTTTCCATACCTCCCAACTTTCTGAGATGGGAATGAGGGACACCTATCAGCAAAAGTATGCAGGCATAGGACACTCCCCTTGCCACGCCCCCTTAAAGGAGAATTGTACAAAAAACAAGATTGGTTAAACCCACTATTGCTTTTTTACCACTACTATTCCATCATATTGGCTTTTGGAATTTACAAATGCAGAAATTTAGAAATCAGATGAAATGTTTAGCGCTGGAAAACACTTTTTGATAGATAAAAAGGGCATTTTATATACATCTGTATAGATCAGAGCAAAATGAGGCACAAATGAGGAGAATGAGGGACAGAGGGACATTGATTCAAATCAGGGACAGTCCCTCAAAATCAGGGACAGTTGGGAGCTATGGTTTTTCATTGGACCACCAATGTGAGGGGGGGGGTATTTAGGTGTTCCTCTGTGTTAAAAGGTTGAAAAGGGCTTCTTTAAACTGCAGTATGTGTACATCTTTATAATGAGATTGCCTAGACACCGGCAGATATATAAAATAGGCATAGGCGTGCGCAGGTTCACCCTGCTGATATTTCACCAAAATCCCCCAATGGGGCTCCTAAAAAATGTAAAAAAATAAAATGATAGAGTACAAGTACCAATACTTTTTTCCAAGTACTCACCGATAATCTATACTTTTTTTTTATGTCATGTGACAGTGGCACATGTGTCAGTATTTAAAATTTTTTATTACAATTTACATGTTTTACTATTTTTAGTTATGTTTTTTTTACAATGCTTTCCTTTTTTTAAGAGGGGGGGGCGTGGATGGTGTCTGTTTTTTATTTACATTTTTATAATTTTTTTGAATTATTTTTTTTATTGCAATTTTTTTTTTTTTTTTAGCCCTGTTGGAGGGATTTGGTGAAATATCAGGGGTCTTAACAGACCTCTGACATCTCCCCTTTAAGACAGAGAAATGGACTAAGGACACTGGGGATTCCCCAGTCCCTTTCTCAGCTGCACTGAAAGTGAATGGAGAGAAGACAGTGGCTCCTCTCCATTCATAAACAGAAGCATCGTAAACACAGGTTACGATGTTTCAGTTATATGAATGGACAGAGTCAGTGATCACTGACTCTGTTTATTCAGAAAAGGTAGGAGCCGGGTTTAGCGGCTCCTACCTCCGCTCTCCATCCTGACAAAGGGGGCGGAGGAGGATATGGAGGGTGACACGGAGCGCAGAGGCGGACATAGAGGGTGACACCGAGCGCGGAGGGGGAGAGCAGAAGAATGGAGGGTGACACTGAGTACAAGTACTCGGGGAAATGCTTGGTATCGGTATCGGGACAACCCTATTAGAAATAAAAAAAACTACTGCCACTGTCTACTGCCCTACAGAAAAGTCCACTGCCTAATAGCACCATCCATGTTTTAATACATTTGGGGTGCACACCCTAATGCAATAGGCTGTGCACACCTATGAAAATAGGGCAAAAAGTGTGAGGGGCCTTACCCTTACTGGCTGTTGCACTGGGGAAGAAAAGGAAAGCAGGGCTGCTCATAATATGGTGTCTGATGTCTCTTCCATCTGCAGCTAGGCGTATCATATTTTATGCTTTAGTGCTGGAAGAAGAAGACCACACAGAAAGGTCAGAGAGAGGTTGCATGAGATGTACAAAGGCACAGTTAAGACATACACTAGAAACATTACTTTAGCCTCAGACAATGGGGTTGATTTACTAAAACTGGAGAGTGCGAAATCTGGTGCAGCTGTCCAATCAGCTTCTAACTTCAGCTTGTTCAATTAGGCTTTGACAAAAAAAATGGCGTTGTACCAGAATTTGCACTTTTTAGTTTTAGTAAATCAACCCCCCCCCCCCTTCTTTTTTTATGCTGGCCATACATGTTAAACATTTACTTGTTTAGCCCAGCAGAGAAATTACGCCATTCACCCATCAATTCAGCATAGATTTACAGTGTGGGTTATTATATTATTACTGCCAGAAGAACCCGCATCTGTCAGAATACTCTTTGGGTACTTTTATGGCCAACAGATGCCAACACATGGAACAATTTTGGCTAAAATGGCTAAAATTTGAGCTGAGGGGTGTGGCAGGTAGGGTTGCCACCTCATCCCTTTAAAAAAGGAACACATATTAATTACACAGGTTCTGTGGCTAATTAAGGTGGTAATTAGACTCATTTGGTGCCTGAGGCTGGGTTCACACTACTACACTACTTTCATCCTACTTTGCTCTGTGTTCAATGTTTCCCTATGAGAGCGTCTTGTAGCGTCCTACACAAGTCGGTCCGACTTTGAAAATGCTCCCTGTACTACTTTTGGTCCTACATTGATCCTACTTCAGGCCCATTGAATATCATTGAAGTCGGACCAAAGTAGTATCCTGTTTATGAAAGTAGGATGGATGTAGGACCAATGTAGGATAAATGTAGGACCAATGTAGCAGAGCAAAGTAGGATGAAAGTAGTGTAGTAGTGTGAACCCAGCCTCACCTGCATTAAATTAACCTCAGAACCTGTGTAATTCATATGTGTTCCTTTTGAAGGCTGGGTTCTTCACACTACTACACTACTTTCATCCTACTTTGCTCTGCTACATTGGTCCTACATTTATCCTACATTGGTCCTACATCCATCCTACTTTCATGAACAGGATACTACTTTGGTCCGACTTCAATGATATTCAATGGGCCTGAAGTAGGATCAATGTAGGACCAAAAGTAGTACAGGGAGCATTTTCAAAGTCGGACCGACTTGTGTAGGACGCTACAAGACGCTCTCATAGGGAAACATTGAACACAGAGCAAAGTAGGATGAAAGTAGTGTAGTAGTGTGAACCCAGCCTAAAGGGATGAGGTGGCAACTCTAGTGGCAGGGGGTGTGTCCTATACCTACATACTTTTGGGAATAGGTGTCCCTCGTTTCCATCTTAAAAGGTTGTGATGTAGTAAGTGAGTGTTAGGAAAGAAGCATGTTACTGACATGCCAACACATAAACATTAAAGTGTTACTAAACCCAGGACCCTGCATGCACTATATCAGCTCCCCCACAGAACATGGAAATGCAATTATTTTAGTAAATATAAACTGCTAAATACCTTTTCTCATCAGCCGTATAGCAGTCTTTTGACTTCTATCAGTGTCTAGTTAAAGCCTGCAGGAGGAGTTTTTATTCTACTCTGACTGTACTATAAGGCTGCAGGACCCCTGACCCTTTGTCTGGACAGTGCTGATTGGCCCTGTGCTGATCACATGCACCCTCCCAAGAAAAAACTACTGTATATACTCGAGTATAAGCCGACCCGAATATAAGCCGAGGCACCTAATTTTACCACAAAAAATGGGAAAACGTATTGACTCGAGTATAAGCCTAGGGTGTCCATCTGCATGCCTCATTGTGTCCATGCCTCACTGTGCCCATGTCTCACTGTGTCCATGACTAGACTGACGTTTAACGTGGGAGTCTATGGAAGTGGTGCTTGGCTTTGAAAAATCTGTGCTTCCCAGCCGTATGTCCCCCAGACAACAAACTTTGCACACTTGTAGAAATGGGGCTACATGTGTGCCAAGTTTGGGGTCCAGGGCAGTGGCGGTTCGTCTATAGAGGGCGCTGGAGCGCCGCCCACTCTGGCTCTCGCACCGCCACTGAAAATAACATAGATTCATGCATTGCATGAATCTATGTTGTTCTTGCCGGCCGCTGGTCTATTCAGATGGCCGGACCTTGAGCGCCGGCCACCTGAATAACGGCAGCTGGTTGGCTGTGCGGAAGTGCATATCAGAGCCAGCGCCTCTGATAGGCTTTCCGAGTACAGCCCTCAGCCTTCCGGATGCTTATCCAGGGAACGTACGGGGGGTGCGTTCCTTGGATAAGACTGACCGGCGTCTCAGCCAATCAGGTTCACCGGTTCTGGTTATCGGTAACCTGATTGGCTGAAGTGTCATCGTGGGCGGGAGAAGACATCGAGGGACGTGGAAGGACTAGGAGGATGGCTGATTTCCAGAAAGGTAAGTGCTGGGGGAGGGGCATTTTACAGGGCACAGTGGTGACAATGGGCACAGTGGTGACAATGGGCACAGTGGGGACAATGGGGATAATGGGCACAGTGGTGACAATGGGGACAATTGGCACAGAGGGGACAATGGGCACAGTGGCGGCAATTAAAGGGCACAGTGACATCAATGGGCACAGTGTCGACAATTAAAGGGCACAGTGGTGACAATTGGAACAGTGGCAAAAATTGTTGGGCACAGTGGCTGCGTTTGATGGCATGGCACAGTGGTGACAATTGATGGCACAGTGGCTGCGTTTGATGGCATGGAACAGTGGCTGCGTTTGATGGCATGGCACAGTGACTGCATTTGATGGCATGGCACAGTGGCTGCGTTTGATGGCATGGCACAGTGACTGCATTTGATGGCATGGCATGGCACAGTGGTGACAATTGATGGCACAGTGGCTGCATTTCGTTTTGCCCCCCCAAAAACGTTGAGCACCAGCCGCCACTGGTCCAGGGGACCTACAGCCGGCCTGTACCGGGTCCCCAAAGTCCGGGAGATTATTTTATTTCTTATTTATTGCCTAGTGTCCTGCAGTCTATTAGCACCTATTTCTCGCCTGTATATATTATATTATATATATATATATATATATATATATATATATATATATATATATATATTCTTCTTTCTCTTTCTTAGCTAGTTCTCTGCAGTCTATTGGAACCTATTTCTCTCCAATTTGTTTATTTTTTTTGCCGTTCATTCGAGACTATACACATACTTTGGGAATATGTCAGTACTGGCCCTTATGATGTTCTTACACTGCTTTTAAAATAATTTGTTCTCAACTTCATTGTGTGTCTACATATATACATGTTTTTTATTATTTTGTGTATGTTGTTGTAACTATACAATGATTTTGAATGTGTCGAGTTTTCTCCGAGTTCAATTGGTTTATCAGATTTTTTTCTGGCAGTGGACTCTTTACATCAGAGGGTATTCTAGCCGGGTTTTCTTTGTAACACCAGCTGAGTACTAATTTGAATTGGTTAGTTCACCTGTAACCTAATGATGACACATTAGAGCAGTATATAGGTATTCAAGCCAAACCCAAACACTGAGGCCCCGTACACACGGGAGGATTTATCCGCGGATACGGTCCAGCGGACCGTTTCCACGGATAAATCCTCTCGAGGATTTGCGCGGATTTTGATGCGATGGAGTGTACTCACCATCGAATCGAAATCCGCGCCGAAATCCTCTGGCGATGACGTGTCGCGCCGTCGCCGCGATGATGACGCGGCGACGTGCGCGACGCAGTCATATAAGGAATTCCACGCATGCGTCGAATCATTACGACGCATGCGGTGGATCCCTTTGGACGGATTGATCCGGTGAGTCTGTACAGACCAGCGGATCAATCCATTGGGATGGATTCCAGCGGATAGATTTGAAGACATGTCTTCAAATATTTATCCGCTGGAAATCCATCGCATGGGAGAAAAATCCACGGAAACAGATCCGCTGGATTGTACATACCATAGAATCTATCCGCTGAAACCGATCCGCTGAGATTTTTCAGCGGATGGATTCTATCGTGTGTATGGGGCCTAAGAGCCCATTCACACAGGGGCGACAGCCGCTTGACAAGTCGCGTCCCGCTCTGTTCAATAGAACCGTTCTAATAGGAGCGACGCAAGTCGCTCCGACTCAGAAAAAGGTTCTTGTACGACTTTGGGTGCGACTTGGGGTGACTTGCATTGACTTCTATACAGAAGTCATTTTGCAAGTCGCCTCTGAAGTCGTCTTCAGGTCGCCTTGCCGAGTCGCCCCCAAAGTCGTGCCGCCCCTGTGTGAATGGGCTCTCAAGCATCGCACAGCTATTTTTTTTTTTTAGCACACACTATAAGACTGTAACAGACCTGGGACACCTTTCAGCAATCTAAAGAGAATAGTACATGTAAGCAGGGCCGATCCGCCCTATAGGCTCACTATGCAAGCCGCTTAGGGCCCCCCAAATTACTAGAGGCCCCGCCTGGTGAGGAGTCATTTTCGGCCCCTCGCCCTGCTTCACAACTTGCTGGCTGCATGGGAGAAAAGGTAGGAAGTCAGCACCCCCCGCTTCTCAACTTTAATGTGACATGTCATTTTGCTTAGGGCCCCAGGGAGGTCAGGATCGGCACTGCATGTAAGGCGGTATGCATAGCGCCCCCCCCCCCACCCTCCAATGGGGCCCTGTTCAGAGCCACATTCCTGTCTGAATATTGTGTCGGTTTCAGCCAGACTGAAACCCGGACACATGATTAATAACCCGGGCTGTCCAGGTGACCTGGGCAGTATAGTGGCAATTAAGGATGAGCTCCAGCGTGTTCGCATAGTACACGTACAGAGCCCGCCAGGAAGTCTGCACGGCGCTGCGCTAATCACAGCTAGGGAGACATTTCCCGATCTCTGCAACTGAGCATCGGGACGATGACTCCCTGCCTGTGATTAGCGCAGCCCTGGTGGGCTCTGTACGTGTACTATGCGAACACGCTGGAGCTCATCCTTAGTGGCAATATACCAGAAGCTGATTTGTGTGCACACCCATAAATCCACTATGTTTGCACAGATGCACTACTGGTCTCTGCCAGGTCCTAAACACTTGGGAGACGACAGTGGCGCATATGCACACATTCCAACGTTTTTTAAATGGTGGCGCAGAAGCTCTGGGTCTGTTCTGGAAGTGTGCAGTGGGCGCTCTGTCCGCACAGAAACATTGGCTGCCCAGTGCGCATATATAAAGACTGTTAAAGCTGCACAGCTTAACCACTTACCCCCCGGACCATATTGCTGCCCAAAGACCAGAGTACTTTTTGCGATTCGGGACTGCGTCGCTTTAACAGACAATTGCGCGGTCGTGCGACGTGGCTCCCAAACAAAATTGGCGTCCTTTTTTTCCCACAAATAGAGCTTTCTTTTGGTGGTATTTGATCACCTCTGCGTTTTTTATTTTTTGCGCTATAAACAAAAATAGAACGACAATTTTGAAAAAAATGAATATTTTTTACTTTTTGCTGTAATAAATATCCCCCAAAAATATATAAAAAAACATTTTTTTTCCTCAGTTTAGGCCGATACGTATTCTTCTACATATTTTTCGTAAAAAAAAATCGCAATAAGCGTTTATTGATTGGTTTGCGCAAAAGTTATAGCGTTTACAAAATAGGGGGTATTTTTATGGCATTTTTATTAATATTTTTTTTACTAGTAATGGCGGCGATCAGCGATTTTTTTTTCGGTATTGCGACATTATGGCGGACACTTCGGACATTTTTGACACATTTTTGGGACCATTGGCATTTTTATAGCGATCAGTGCTATAAAAATGCATTAGATTACTATAAAAATGCCACTGGCAGTGAAGGGGTTAACACTAGGGGGCGGGGAAAGGGTTAAGTATGCCTGGGTGTGTTCTTACTGTGGGGGGGGGGGGGTGGCCTCACTAGGGGAAACACTGATCTTCTGTTCATACATTGTATGAACAGAAAATCAGCATTTCCCCTGCTGACAGGAACGAGAGCTGTGTGTTTACACACACAGCTCCCGTTCCCCGCTCTGTACCGAGCGATCGCGTGTGCCCGGCGGCGATCGCGCCCGCCGGGCACACGCACGGGAGTCGGGGGCGAGCGGGGGGCGCGCGCGCGCGCCTCCGGCGGCGCGCGTGCGCCCCTAGTGGCGGCTAAAAGGTAGGACGTCCATTTACGTGGTCTCGCCTAGGAGAGCCACCTTGTGGACGTATAATGACGGTGCGGCGACGGCAAGTGGTTAAAGACTGGCATGCTTAAATATTTTATATTTTTGCCCTTGGTTTAGATACGCTTTAAAGGGTCACTAAAGGAAAAAAAAATCGCTGAAATGACTGTTTACAGGGTATAGAGACATAATAGTTAACTGATTTCTTTTAAAACCCTTTAAGGCTCAATGCACACTGAAGCTTTTTTTTTTAAAGCCCATAAACTGAACTCTATGTTAGCCTATGTGCCCATGCACACCTGGGCGTTTTTTAGTGTTAATGAGCTTTGGAGTTTATTGGCTTTTTTCTGTGACGTTTTTCGGCGGGGAAAACGCAAAAAAACGCAAAACGCTCAAAAACGCCGGTGCCAGCGTTTGTTGCCGTTTTTTTAATCCATTGAAAAAAAAAAAAAAAAAAGGTACACTGAAAAACACTGATTAAAGCTATTGCAAAAACGCTAAAAAACGTTGAAAGGCTCCCTGCAAAGCTACTGGCGTTTTTTTATAGCTTTTATCAGCTTCAGTGTGCATGGAGCCTTAAAAACGTTGTAAGGCTCCCTGCAAAGCTACTGCCGTTTTTTTATAGCTTTTTTTTAGCTTCAGTGTGCATGGAGCCAATGCTCAATAAGTGTACCTACACAAACATGGACGGTTATACATTAAGCTCCATAATGCACTAATAATTCAATACACAAGCAGATAAAGCATATGCAAGTGTAACCATTTCCATACATATTTTGGGGATTTTATCGCCATTTTTTTAAATAATATCACTTTTATTCTAATAGGCTTTTAAATGCTGGTTTTGTGCAATGCAGTCCTCCCTGTGAGCGTGCCAGACATCCAGGCTGCAACATGTGTGTTAATTATTACACATTACAAAGCATTCCACTGTGTAAAATCAAACTGATATTCTGCTATACCTGAGCAGACATTCAGCTGCTTGCACACAGCCCTGCTATTTCTACAAGCAAATATTGATTCAAGTCTTTTCCCACAGCCTACAGGTGCCTTTGGCACAAAGCGGGTTAATGTTAGTCCCTGGCATGGGAGAAGAATATCATTTGCCTGTGTACGCTCCTATTTGCAGCTGATCCTAGTGCCAAGTGTTTAGACCTTTTCTGATAAGGACGGCCATAAAACAAAGATGGTGGAGTTTAGCGGATTAATCTATTTGCCTGACCTTTGAGCCTTGCTCCAACTTCCCAGCAAACAGTCCTGCAAGAGGACGTAAATCAATACTTCTAATTGATTTTACGCCTATATTATTGTTAGAGAAGGTGTTTTATCCCATAAACATTACTGGCGTATAGATGTTTATATTCACAGTACAAACCTGTATAACAAGGGGGAGATTACAGAAAGCGATTAGCTTTTCCTGTAGTAATGATTGTATTTGAACACAATCTATCAGCTGCGCAAAACTCAATTCTGGATAAACATAGTCAGCAGATTTACACTACAATAGAGTGATACTATAGGTCGTGTTTTATTTGTTTTACCTCCACTGTGCAGCTTGTTTTGCACGGTGTGACCCTAAACGCTGTTTTCTGGGGTCCCCCGGCAGCTCTCTCGGCAGCTCCCCGCATCAGATAACCCCCTCTGGGAAGCGCTCTCCAAAGTTACCTTGCAGGAGCGCTCCCGAGTCCTGCTGTCGACGTCCATAGTGGCTGACTACAGCCCCACCCCCTGGCAGCCCTGATCTTCTTCTGGGGTGCCCCGTCGGCGCTCCTGGCTACTCCTCTTCATCAGGTACTTCCACAGAAACACGCTTTACATGGGGGCACCCGTGCAGGATCGCTCCTCCCCCTGCTGCATCCATTGACACAGACTGAGTGACTCGTCCCCACCCCCCTATCACTGGATTTGATTGACAGCAACAGGAGCCAATGGCTCCTGCTGCTATCAATCTGTCCAATCAGTAGAGAGACAGCATCTGATACCGCTACGCTTGTGCCCATATCTGGATCGGATCGGGCTCAGATAAGAAAAAGGGGGTTCTGGGGGGAGCTGCAGCACAGAAGGTTTTTCACCTCAATGCATAGAATGCATTAAGGTAAAACAAACCTTGAGGCTTTACAACCGCTTTAAATAATAATAGCTTAAAAATAATAAAAAATTAATTCTGATGTAGCTTTTATGTTTAAATATGCTTACTTTTCCATATTTTTTATTAGATATTAAAGCGGGAGTTCACCCAATTATATATTTTTTTCTCTTTTCCCCTTAGATGGATGCTCGTTTTGTCTAGGGGAATCGGCTAGTTGTTTTAAAATATGATCCGTACTTACCGTTTTCGAGATGCATCTTCTCCGTCGCTTCCGGGTATGGGTCTTCGGGAGCGGGCGCTCCTTCTTGATTGACAGTCTTCCGAGAGGCTTCCGACGGTCGCATCCATCGCGTCACGAGTAGCCGAAAGAAGCGGAACGTCGGTGCGGCTCTATACTGCGCCTGCGCACCGACGTTCGGCTTCTTTCGGAAAATCGTGACGCGATGGATATGACCGTCGGAAGCGTCTCGGAAGACTGTCAATCAAAATAGGAACGCCCAGTCCCACAGCCCATACCCGGAAGCGGCGGAGAAGATGCATCTCGTAAACGGTAAGTACGGATCATATTTTAAAACAACTAGCCGATTCCCCTAGACAAAACGAGCATCCATCTAAGGAGAAAAAGTGTCATGTGCGGGTGAACCTCCGCTTTAAGATTTTGCAGATTCACCTAAAGCTGGCGAAAGACGGACTGAAATTTGACCAGTTTAGCAGGGACTGACCGAATTTCAATCAAGGTGTATGGCCATCCCTGCTTGACAGAAGTCGATCATTAGATTAACTTTGTTAAACAAACAAGTTGAAAAACTTTTCTCAGTGTATTCTAACAACATGGGGTCCTGCTGTTAGGATACAATGTTACAAAGGGACAAAGTCTGTGTGGATGGAGGAATCCGCTCGTGTTTTTCTGGTTCAGCCCAATGGCTAAATGAAAAATAAATCAAGATAAAAACATTTTATGGCCTGTAAACCCACACTGATAAGAGACCATTCATACTAGTGTACTGCGGTAACGTGATAAAATATGTCCACATCCCATGGCAATGTTTGACACACAGTTGGGGTGCAGTGGCATTCGTTATCAAGGGCACCCCAAAGAACTTAGGCCATACATCATAATGTACTTGCATTCTAGCGCACTTTGACACAAACCATCTGTGCGTTGTCATGTGTTGTGTTAAAAAAGAAAAAAAAAAGTGTGTCCAATTTTCATTGCGTTGCAGTTAATTTTCTTTTTTTTTTAACAATAGATTTTTATTAAAAGTATTTACTTAACAGTACAGATTAAAATTGTCATAATAATCCTTAGTAACGAACCGAGTTACCTTGGTTCATAAGATTGTTCTTATAACAATACAATATTTGGTAGCCTCTACCAGCCTACCCCTATTGGGTTCAATCTGTAGGCATGGATAGGCCTCCAATTGAGTTAGCTATTTGTATATAAAAAATCATAAAGAAAACATAAAATTCACATATACATATATATATACACGTGGGCTGCCTTAGTAATATAGGAATACCGCATGGAGCCATACGTGTCACCGCAACATGCTAGGTATGAAAAAACATATAGTTGATGTTTTTTACACATATATCTAAATATTTTCCTTAACGCTTATCTGTCAAATACAAACCAGGATAAGAGAGTGTTTAGAGTGCAGTACTTTATAGCAACAAACTAGAATTCATAAACTTCGGTCGTTAAAGGTTAATGGACTTTGATCATCATCACCATTGCACTTTCTACTGCAAAACAGAATAAAGGTACAGTGTATATACATATATATATATATATATATATATATATATATACACAGTGTGTGTATATATGTATGTATATATATATATATATATATATATATATATATATATATATATAAATAAATTATATACATACAGGTATATACAGTATGTTATGTACTACATGTGTGTGTGTGTGTGTGTATATATATATATATATATATATATATATATATACATACATATACATACACACACACACACACCGATCAACCATAACATTATGACCGCTGAGTGAATTATGTCGTTACAGTGGCATCTGAAAGTGGCTGGAAAATATTATGCAGTAAGTGAACATGTTGTCCCTGAAGCTGATGTTTTGAAAGTAGAAAAAATGGACAAGCATAAAGATTTGAGTGACTTTGATGACAAGGGCCAATTTATAATAGCTAGACGACTGGGTCAGAGCAACTCTACTCAGTTCACACTATTAAAAATGCGATGTTCACACTACTAAAAATGCGATCTGCAGCGTTTTTTAGTTTGTTTATAGAGGTGAAACTCAAAAAATTTGAATATGGTGCAAAAGTTAATTTATTTCACTGATGCAACCTAAAAGGTGAAACTAATATATGCGACTCATTGCATGCAAAGCAAGATAGTTCAAGCCGTGATTTGTCATAATTGTGATGACTAGGGCTTACAGCTCATGAAAACCCCAAATCCACAATCTCAGAAAATTTGAATATTGTGAAAAGGTGCAATATTCTAGGCTCAAAGTGTCCCACTCTAATCAGCTAATTAAGCCATAACACCTGCAAAGGGTTCTGAACATTTCCCCGATATTATAATTTTTCAAGTTTCACCTGTATAGTGCGACTATGCTGCTATTTGCACATTCTATGGAGGCAAGTTGCACTGTGCATCCCACCAAAGTAGCACATAAACCTTCTCCAAAAATCACACCATGCTGAGTCACATTGATGAGAGCGGGCACCATTGAATATAATGTGATTTTGATGATTCTGAAGTTGCATCGGAAATCACACTAGTGTGAACTAGCATTAAAACTGCAGCTGTGTGGGATGTTCCCAGTCTGCAGTGGTCAGAACCTACCAGAAGTGGTCCAGGGAAGGAAAACAGACAAACCAGCAACAGGGTCACGGCAGCCAGGGCTCACTGATGCACGTTGGGAGCAAAGGCTAGCCCGTGTAGTCTGATGCAATAGAAGAGCTACTGTAGCTCAAACCCCTGAAAACATAAATGCTGGTTTTGATAGAAAGGTGTCAAATTAACACACTGGGGGTTATTTACAAAAGGCAAATCCACTTTGCACTCCAAGTGCAGTCGCTGTAGATCTGAGGGGTAGATCTGAGATGAGGGGAAGCTCTTCTGATTGTATCATCCAGTCATGTGCAAGCTAAAATTATGTTTTTTATTTTCATTGCATGTCCCCCTCAGATCTATAGTGACTGCACTTCCAAGTGCACTTGCAGTGCAAAGTGGATTTGCCTTTCATAAATAACCCCCGGTGCATCGCAGTTTGTAATGTATTGAGCTGCATAGCCACAGACCAGTCAGGGTGCCCCAGCTGACCTCCTTCCACAGACAAAAGCACCTACAATTGGCATGTGAGCATCAGAACTGGCCCACAGAGCAATAGAAGTAGTAATACAGTTGTTAGGTGTTGGTAGGATAGGCTTCTCTGAAAGGGAGGATATTCGAGGATCCTCTAAAAGCTAATAGAGAAGGAGATAGACGGACAGATTGGGGTAAGGCGTTCCATAGGCTTGGAGAGGCTCTGGAAAAGTCCTGGAGACGAGCATGGGAGTAGGTAATGAGAGAGCTAGAGAGCAGGAGGTCTTGAGAAGAACGAAGAGAACGATTAGGTTGGTATTTAGAGATTAGGTCAGTGATGTAGCTGGGGGCAGAGTTGTCGATGGCTTTGTAGGTAGTTGTAAGTAGGGACACCCCCCTTTTCGGTTCGCACCAGAACCTGCGAGCACACCAAATGTTTGTGTGAAATTTAGAACCCTGTTAAAGTCTATGGGACTCGAACATTTGAAATCTAAAGTGCTAATTTTAAAGGGTAATATGCAAGTTATTGTCCTAAAAAGTGTTTGGGGACCTGGGTCCTGCCCCAGGGGACATGTATCAATGCAAAAAAAAGTTTTAAAAAATGTCCGTTTTTTCGGGAGCAGTGAATTTAATAATGCTTAAAGTGAAACAATAAAAGTAAAATATTCCTTTCGTACCTAGGGGGGGTGTAAAGTAAGCATGTGAAATAGCGCATGTTTCATGTACTTAGAACTGTCACTGCACAAAGTGTCGGCTCCCGATGATTCATTCATCAAAAAAAAAGCGTGGGGGTCCCCCCAAATTCAATTACCAGGCCCTTCAGGTCTGGTATGGATATTAAGGGGAACCCCGCCATCAATTTAAAAAAAAATGACGTGGGGTTCCCCCCAAATATCCATTCCAGGCCCTTCAGGTCTGACGACATCGCTGCTCCAGCCATTCGCAGTGGCGATACCCGGAAGACACGCCGAGGCAAGATGACATCTCGCTCGGCGTGGACCAGGTAAGTTCTCTACACCTCGTTTTAAGGTAAGCATTTCATAATGAGCTAGTATGCGGTGCATACTAGCTCGTTATGGCCTTTGCCTTACAGGTGTAAAAAAAAAAATTGCGGGTATACAACCGCTTTAAATGTCTAAATAGAAAAAAATAATTAAACAGAATTTTTAGTTTACGGTGCTGGAGGTGCTTAAGGTCCACATGCAACCAATAATACTTTACTTTGTTTAAATAAATGTTCTGTCCTTGTTGTTTTAACTTTGGGTAGTAAAACATTTTCTTTCTGCCAGTAAATACCTTATACAGCTCACTTCCTGATTCTTGTCTGGTAATTAGCCTAGTCTTATGACATCATGCACAGCGTCAGCTCTCTCTCTCACTCTAGTGAGAGTTTGCCAAGAAGAGAGGAGGGGGGTGAGTCATAAGAGGGCCAATGAGAGCTGCAGAGCTGGAGGTGTGCCTCTGTGTGTCTGTGTAAATCCAGGAAGTGAACAGGCTTCAGCTGCCCACAGTTAAAATGGATGCAACCAGACTCAGTGGAGGAAGATTTCTGTAGCATATTTGTAAAGTACAGAATCACAGTTTTTATAAAATAATATGCAAAGTGGTTGGAGGGAAGATGTTTTTATTACAAATTATGTGAGCAGGCTGCAGTTCCTCTTTAAATTTCACTTTTTCTTGAAGCCAGCATCAGTATTTCTAAGGACACCCCCCCCCCCCCCCCCTTCTTTCGGTCAACAGTATGGCATTTCAATTAGTCTGTACAGGACTCCGCCATCCCAGCAGAATGCAAACGAAAATTGCTTGGTGACATGCAGAAAGGAAGCTGTGCAAAGCTGTCTCAGACACCAAGCCAACATTAACCAGCAGCCTGTGTGTTACAAGGAATGGGGAGAAAAAAAATGCAGACATACCAGACTGAGTTATAGTTTGTGCAGTCAGGGCGGGCTGAGCTACAGAGTGCCAGGACAAAAAGACCAGCTTACCAAGGCTTACAAATTGAGGACATTTAAGCAGCTGGCAATTCCCAGTAGCATGGCAGTAGACTAGGGGCATTTAAGTACAAGTGTTAGCTGAATACAATTAATTGCACTGCTTTGTGTTTTAACAAATGGAAATAAATAAGAATACAGAAAAAAAGAAAAATGATGGGATTTTAATGCAAGGAATACAAGAAGATCATCAGTAACTTTACAAGTCTGCTTGAATAAATTACTGACATGTCAGAATATACAGACACAGTATATATATATATATATATATATATATATATATATATATATATATATATATATATATATATATATATCTAGGGTTGTCCCGATACCGATACCAGTATCGGTATCGGGACCGATACCGAGTATTTGCGGGAGTACTCGTACTCCCGCAAATACCCCCGATACTAAAATAGAATACTTGCTCCCCCCTGCCGCCGCAAAGCCGCCGCCGCTAATCAGCGTGCAGGGAACATTACAGCTTTCGTTTGAATAGCTGTATCCCCGCCGCGTATAGACACTCCCCCTTGCGCAGGATTGGACGTATGATCTGTCCAATCCCGCGCATGGGGGAGTGTCTATACGCGGCGGGGATACAGCTATTCAAACGAAAGCTGTAATGTTACCCGCACGCTGATTAACAGCGGCACGTGCGGCATCATCAAGGTATGTAGGACATGGCTGCATTATGTGGGGGACATGGCTGCATTATGTGGGGGACATGGCTGCATTATGTGGGGGACATGGCTGGAATATGTGGGGGACATGGCTGGAATATGTGGGGGACATGGCTAGAATATGTGGGGGACATGGCTGGAATATGTGGGGGACATGGCTGCATTATGTGGGGGACATGGCTGGAATATGTGGGGGACATGGCTGGAATATGTGGGGGACATGGCTGGAATATGTGGGGGACATGGCTGGAATATGTGGGGGACATGGCTGGAATATGTGGGGGACATGGCTGGAATATGTGGGGGACATGGCTGCATATGTGGGGGACATGGCTGCATTTGGGGACACATTTAAAAAAAGTATCGGTATTCGGTATCGGCGAGTACATAAAAAAAGTATCGGTACTTGTACTCAGTCCTAAAAAAGTGGTATCGGGACAACCCTATATATATATATATGCATTACATTTTATAATAAAAAGAAGTTATGAGCTCCAATCAATGATTGTTCCTAGATATAAGAGGAGCATCTTATGCTATCCATACACTCATATATTATTATTTTTTTACCCTGCAGGCTAAACATTTTTTTTTAACAGATTCCTCTATTCACGCTTACAGCAAACATGAACAAATCTCCCATGCCGGGATATTGTACTCTGACAGACGCTGCCTGCAGTCGTCAGAATTCCTAAACAGTGGGTGCATTTGAATGCACAATTTTTCACCAAACTCCTTGATTTTTTTATTCTAAGCATGGGTAGGGGGCTGACTGGGCCACCCATGAAGCACATTTAGGCCACTTTATCAGTAACCAGCAAAAGTTTGCACAATGTATGGCCACCTTAACCACTTGCTTACTGGGCACATAAACCCCCTTCGTGCCCAGGCGAAATTTCAGCTTCCGGCACTGCGTCGCTTTAACTGACATTTGCGCGGTCGTGCGACGTGGCTCAAAAACAAAATTTACGTCCTTTTTTCCCCACAAATAGAGCTTTATTTTGGTGGTATTTGATCACCTCTGCGGTTTTTATTTTTTGCGCTATAAACAAAAAAAGAGCGACAATTTAAAAAAAATATATATTTTTTTTACTTGTTGCTATAATAAATATCCCAATTTTTTTTCTCAGTTAAGGCCGATACGTATTTTTCGACGTATTTGTGTAAAACGAAAAAAAATCGAAATAAGCGACTGGTTTGCGCAAAAGTTCTAGCGCCTACAAAATGGAGAACAGAAATATGATTTTTTTTATTATTTATTTTTTTTACTAGTAATGGCGGCGATCTGCGATTTTTATTGAGACTGCGATATTGCGGCGGACATATCGGACACTTTTGACACAAATTTGGGACCATTCACATTTATACAGCGATCGGTGCTATAAAAATGCACTAATTACTGTATAAATGTGACTGGCAGTGAAGGGGTTAGCACTAGGGGGTGAGGAAGGGGTTAAATGTGTATCCTGGGTGTGTTCTAACTGTGTGGGGGGAGGGGAGTGACTGGGGGAGGTGACCGATGCTGTGTCCCTATGTACAAGGGACACAGATCGGTCTCCTCTCCTCTGACAGCACGTGGAGCTCTGTGTTTACACACAGAGCTCCACGTCCCTGCTGCCTTACCGACGATCGCGTGTACCCGGCGGACATCGCAGCCGCCAGGTACACGCATCGGCTCTTCGGCGATGCGGCGGGACAGTGTTTACCCGCTGCGCGCCCGGGTAATGCACATAAAAGGACGTCTAAAGACGTCCACTTGGCACTTGAGAGCCGCGCTGTGGACGTCTTTTGTCTATAGCGCAGGTCTCAAGTGGTTAAAAGTGACACTAAACAATATCCTTATTCTCCAAAAATTATCCATAGACATCCCCACTTAATGGCTCTTTAATCTATCATGAAATAAATTCTTAGGCTGGCCATACAGGATTCGAATCATTAATGGGCAAGCTGAATGTACCAAGTTGATTAATCGATCAACTTGGGTACACACCAGCCTGCTGGATTCGCTTCCGATTATTGCAAGCGGTTGCTATAGCCTCTAGCGATAATCAATGTCTATTCCTCTGTCTATTGGCTACCTTACTGTGTTTTTTTCCCTTCTTGTTAAAACTTTTGTAAGCTCCCAAGTGTTTCCTCTTCCTCTCACATTTGTTTGTTTTGAAGGAGCAGTGCACACTAGTTGCTAGACTGCTCTATGCAAATAATCTATAGCCCATCTTGGGAGCAAGCAAGCGAGGTTGGCTACATTCCTATATACATAGTCGGCTGGTGCTCAGGGGCGGACTGACCATTGAGTCACTCGGGCACTGCCCGAGGGCCCCATGCCACTAGGGGGCCCCATCAGGGTTGCCAGGCTCAGTAAAACCAGGGACAGTATGTAAAAATCTGTTTTTTTTTACATCTGTCCCTGATATGTCCGAAACTGACATGCTTTTGATGTGAAAATCCTGAGATTTTAGCTGCCCCGCCTCTGCACTGCCTCCTGGCATGGTGGCCATCTGTAAGCCCGGGGGCCCCATAATCTTCTATTGCCCGGGGGCCCCATGAGTTGCCAATCCGCCCCTGCTGGTGCTCAAAATTTTTGGGTGGCGCAGACAAACTGAAATATTAAACCTCACACAGCTTTGCTGTGTCCATTGAATGCGGCCTGTACAGTATGGAGCAAGGATAGGCAATTAGCGGACCTCCAGCAGGTTGCAAAACTACAAGTCCCATCATGCCTCTGCATTTGGGTGTCATGCTTGTGGCTGTCAGAGTCTTGCTATGCCTCATGGGATTTGTAGTTCTGCAACCGCTGGAGGTCCGCTAATTGCATATCCCTGGTACAGTATGTGTATATAGAGGAGGTGGATGGTATTAGTATATACAGGATAGAAGATGGGTGTATACAGCTATATACACACCCACCTTCCTTCCTGTATATAAAGACCTTCCTCCATCACTGACTGCAGATATACATCATCTGTCCTGTATACAGCTATACAGCTATATATATATATATATATATATATATATATATAGTAACAGCACAGATGTATACAGGAAGGAAGAAGGTGGGTGTATATAGCTGTATACATTACAAGACAGACAGATGATGTAGTCACTTCAGTGATGATGATGGAGGAAGGTCTCTCCTCCATGCTGATCTCTGTACATATACCCTGCTCTTCCAGCCGCACGATCAGTCACCCCCCCCCCCCCCACCACCTCCATTGGCCCAGTCTGCACTGTCTGTCACTGAGTCTGACTCAGGTGGTGGACTAGAGTGGAGAGAGAAGCAGGGAAGTGTGTGCGGAGCGGAGGAGCGGCTGCTAGTGCACAAGTAGTTTACCACTTCGGCCCGGCCAAGTATTTAAGAGACGCTGCTCAGGCCTTGCTCTGCTTCTTTCTTCTATTACATCCACGACACAGAATGTGAGTGGTGGAAAACCAGAAGTGAAAACCACGCTTCCGCTTAAAGCACCGCCCACTGTCCTCCAGACCCGCCAATTACAAAACAGCAACTGGAGGAATCATTGTAGTGTGGGAGTGTTCCGGGCGCATTTCTTGTGCCCCAAGGACACTCTAAAGACAGCCCAATGGAGCTTCTCAGCTGCAATCACCTGATTGCAACCATGTCAAGCTTCCCATAGACAGCTGTGTGTCCGGCGTCTGTACACACTTAAAGGGGTTGTAAAGGTTAATTTTTGTATTTTCTAAATAGGTTCCCCTTTAAGCTAGTGCATTGTTAGTTCGCTTACCTTTTCCTTCGATTTCCCTTCAAAAAATGTTTTCTTTGTCTGAATTTCTCACTTTCTATTCCTCCTCAGTAAGCTTGACACCATCACCCGAGCCATTCTGGCCACAAGGTCTTCCCGCAGGGATGTAGTCCCAAGGGAGGGGGCAAGCACGCTGACTAACCCCCAGCCAGAATGGCTCAGATGATGGGGGAAAGCTTACTGAGGAGGAACAGGAAGTGAGAAATTCAGACAAAGAAAAAAAAAACATTTAGAAGGGAAAAGGAAGGAAAAGCTAAGTGAACCAACAATGCACTAGCTTAAAGGGGAACCTATTTAGAAAATAAAAAACAAACCTTTACAACCCCTGTAAAGGACCATTTTTCTTTTCTTTTTTTTTTTCATGACTAGCTTTTTTTTCTTCATGACGAAGCTCGCTCCTCTCCCCTGCAGCTGCCGCTAACTGACACAGGGCGGGCTTGACCTGCAGGATCACATGACTTGAACGAAGCAACTAAACAAAGATAAGTATGCAGATCTTTTTTAAACATGGTAGGCAGGACAGGTAGGAGGAGGGGAGAAGGGAACATTTTTAACCACTTGAGACCCGCGCTATTGACAAAAGACGTCAACAGCGTGGCTCTCAAGTGCCAAGTGGACGTCTTTGGACGTCATTTAAAGTGCATTACCCGCGCGCGCCCCTGGTCAAACCTCCCCCAGTCACCCCCCTCCCCCCACACAGTTAGAACACACCCAGGATACACATTTAACCCCTTCCTCACCCCCTAGTGTTAACCCCTTCCCTGCCAGTCACATTTATACAGTAATTAGTGCATTTTTATAGCACTGATCGCTGTATAAATGTGAATGGTCCCAAATTTGTGTGAAAAGTGTCCAATACCTCCGCCGCAATATCGCAGTCCCAATAAAAATTGCAGATCGCCGCCATTACTAGTAAAAAAAAAAATCAGAATTCTGTTCCCCATTTTGTAGGCGCTATAACTTTTGCGCAAACTAGTCGCTTATTGCGATATTTTTTTTTTTTTATAAAAATACGTCGAAAAATACGTATCGGCCTTAACTGAGAAAAAAAATCGTTTTTTTTTTTTTAAATTGGGTATTTATTATATAGCAACAAGTAAAAAAAAAATATATTTTTTTTAAATTGTCGCTCTTTTTTTGTTTATAGCGCAAAAAATAAAAACCGCAGAGGTGATCAAATACCACCAAAAGAAAGCTCTATTTGTGGGGAAAAAAGGACGTCAATTTTGTTTGGGTGCCACGTCGCACGACCGCGCAAATGTCAGTTAAAGCGACGCAGTGCCGGAAGCTGAAATTTCGCCTGGGCACGAAGGGGGTTTATGTGCCCAGTAAGCAAGTGAGAACAAAAGGGAGGAATGGGATGTTGACGGTGCTCAATAGAATAAACTCTAAGGTAATTAAATTTTTTATAATTTATTAAAATATCAAAACAATTAAATTCCATTCCAAAATTAGGTGCGATCTGTACATGTGTGATTGATTGGATCATACCCCTCTTTCCCAGTAAGCAAGTTGTTAACAAAGGCTAGTGTTAGGCTTAAATTCAACTTTAAATCTTCATACAAAAGAAACTGTAAATTAGTCTTTTACTGTGGAAAAAAAAAATAGTTTTTGGGAAATCACTTAACTAAAATAACATTTTATTTATATAAATGGACAAAAGGACTCTGTAAAGGGAATTATTTCAAAAGACATCATTTTTATAATCTGGCTATAGCTGCTTGTTTAGGAACAGTGAAATCGTTTTCCCCTTTATCCTCCACTGCCGTCTCAAATATTCGGTTATTACAATGATGGAGAGAAATAATGCGTAATAACAGGCATTAATACTGGGTTGTCTTGTGATTACCTGGCCTAAAAACACTGCATTTGCCTCTGTTCTCCTCTCTCCCTGTGGAAAATAATCAAATACAGTACACACTGGCTGCACTATGTT
Organism: Rana temporaria; assembly: GCF_905171775.1. NCBI lineage: Eukaryota > Metazoa > Chordata > Amphibia > Anura > Ranidae > Rana > Rana temporaria. Next base: position 82,610,776 of record NC_053493.1, on the reverse strand, counting down.
ATTATTCATTATAATTGATGCCCAGAGGCATCTGATAACTCTAGCGTGTCTGTGGTTCAGCACAGACATTAAATGGAGATCAAGTATGATGTGTTGTCAGAAATTAATATATTATTACATTACAAGGATTTATTTATGAAGCTTCAGATATATTGTACATCTCGGATCATAATAAGGCGGGATGTAAAATAACACAGGGAAATTAACAACCAGAATAATAATTAAAGTGTTTTTGCATAAACAAAAATTGATTTGTTAATAATAAAAAAGAAATGAACATCAAAGTTAGTTAATTGCTATCATGTTATCTTCCGCATTATTCCATAAATGCAAAACGTACCATAAACTCACACATCACTTGTAATAGATATGAATGACTATGCAGAGCCGGGTTTCTACACAGCCAACGTGGGCCCTGGCCTAGGGCAAGAGGACTGCCAGGGGCAACGCACAGCCACCCACACGCTATGTTGCTGAATGTCAGTAAAAATATTTCAGACTATAACAAAAGGTTGTAGACTGCTGCTCTACCTGCCCGTGCAATCCAGCTGGGTTCTAATCATTACTTTACTTGCACAGCTTGAGCTTTCTTTTTTGTTTTCTTGGTGGAATGGTGTACTGTGTGCTTGTAATTAATCCACCCTGAGTCTGTACCTTAGAATCAGAGCATAAGGCCTCATATACATGGACATTTATTAGTCCTCAATCGTAAAATCCCCAGGACTTTCTTGTGCCCGGGGAGGCAGAGGTGCTGCGCTGAGCTGCCAATAATAGTAAATGGCTGTATGCAGCTGTCCTTAAAGTGGAGGTTCACCCTATAAAAAATTTCTAACACTACATCCAGCCCAGTTGTGCATATAAAATGACACTGACCTTTTTTTTTCTTTTGCCGTCGATATCGTTTAGCCGTGGAATTCACTGCGGCTTCCGGGTAGGGAATCCCGCGGGAGTGGGCGTTCCTATTGACATGCCAATTGATTGACATGCTAAACGACGGCGCACACAGCGCGTCACGACTTCCCGAAGGAAGCTCGGCTCGGCTCTATTCGGCGCCTGCGCGCCGGTGCCAAATAGAGCCGAGCCGACCCGAGCTTCTTTCGGGAAGTCGTGACGCGCTGTGTGCAACATCGTTTAGCATGTCAATCAATTGGCATGTCAATAGGAACGCCCACTCCCGCGGGATTCCCTACCCGGAAGCCGCGGTGAATTCCACGGCTAAACGCTATCTACGGCAAAAAAATAAAAAAGGTCAGTGTCATTTTATATGCAGAACTGGGCTGGATGTAGTGTTAGAAATTTTTTATAGGGTGAACCTCCACTTTAAGTAAATGCAATTGTTTATTCATTGCCGTTTACCCACACATACACATACAGCATATTTCTAGGGTTGCCACCTCATCCCTTTAAAACCGAACACTTATTAACCACTTAAGGACCGGAAGGATTTTCCCCACCTTAACCACTTGCCGACCGCCGCACGAACTTATACGTCGACAGAATGACAAGGACAGGCAAATGGGCGTACAGGTATGTACCTTTAAATTTGCCGCCTTGTGGTCGCGCGCACCGCAAGCTCTGTGACCGTGCCCGCAGGACCCACAGACTCGATGTCCGCCGGTGTCCCACGATCGTGTCACGGAGCTGAAGAACGGGGAGATGTCAGTGTAAACACAACATTCTGGCTAAAATGAGGATCATGATTTTTTTGCTAAGAAGATAAATCACGATTCTCGCGGTGTAACATCATCTTTCACATAAAAAAAAATAATAATTGGGCTAATTATTATTTTTTTTTTTTTATTCATTGAAGTGTATTTTTCATCAAAAATTGCATTTGAAAGAACACTGGGCAAATACAGTGTGACATAAAATATTGCAGCAATTGCCATTTTATTCCCTAGGGTCTCTGCTAAAATATATATAGGGGCAGATCCTCATACAGCGGCGCATTTATGCGCCGGGCGTAGCGTATCTAAGATACACTACGCCGCCGTAACTTACTTTTTTTTTTAATCCACAAAGAATCCGCGCCGTAAGTTACGGCGGCGTAGTGTATCTTTGGCGGCGTAATGGCGCGGAATTCAAATGGCTGTGATGGGGGCGTGTTTTATGTAAATACATCGTGACCCGACGTAAACAACGTTTTTTTTTAACTGCGCATGCGCCGTCCGTGGGGGTATCCCAGTGCGCATGCTTGAAATTAACCCGGAACAAGCCAATGCTTCCGACGGTGACGTCATTCTACGCAAATCCCTATTCGCGAACGACTTAGGCAAACGACGTAAAATTTCAAATTTCTACGCGGGAAGGACTGCCATACTTAACATTGAGTATGCCTCATAACAGTAGCTTTAACTATACGCCGGAAAAAGTCGAACGCAAACGACGGAAAAAAATGCGCCGGCCGGACGTACGTTCGTGGATCGCCGTAACTAGCTCATTTGCATACTCGACGCGGAATTTGACGGAAACGCCACCTAGCGGCCGCCGAAGAATTGCAGCTTTGATCCGACGGCGTACTAAGACGTACGCCTGTCCGATCTAGCCGAGATGCTGTTGTATCTTGTTTTGAAGATACAAAACAAAGATACGACGCGCAAAATTTGAAATTACGCGGCGTATCAAGAGATACGCCGGCGTAATTGTTCTGTGGATCTGCCCCATAATGTTTGGGGGTTCCAAGTAATTTTCTAGCAAAGAATATTGATTTTAACTTAAAGTGGAGTTTCCATCCCAATTTGTTTTTTTCATTATTGTGCTCATTAGACCTAAAAAAAAAAAAAAAGAAAAAAAAAATGTTTTTCACTCACCTGGAAATACCTGTTGCTATGCAGTGCCACAAAATCTGCCTTTGGAATCACCTAGGATTCTGACATCTCCCTCGGCTCCTCAGCACGCTAATGATCCTGGGAAATGTGTGTCATAATTTCCCAGGATGCAGTGCGCTTCCCCATTATAACTCCCCATCCAAGTCTTCCAGGAAGTAAGTGCTTGTGGGCTTCACAATGCCCACAAGCAAAATGACAACGGTGTGGACATAGTTTTGAATATCAATGAAGATATAACTATCTTTTTTTAATAACAATGCGGATCGGCGGCGGATTGTAAAATAGTAAGTGACCGGATTTATATTATAAAAACGCATGATGAAAGGACATACATTTAAAAAATGCTAATTGTGGTTGGAACCCCCGCTTTAAGAAACAAATGTCAGAAAAAGATTTGGACTTTAGGTGGTTAAACTTCCTGCATTTACACACAGAAGTTTGATCTAAGAAGGAAGTGAAGCCCTGTACACACGGGCCAGAATCTCGTCAGGAAAAAAACTTTGTTTTTGAGTGTACAGACTCTCCTTTTAAAAGAACCGCGGCTCTCTTGTGACGTCATCGCGTACGACGAGCATGCGCTCGTCACATTCGATGCCACCGACGCCATCCCTACCTATGCCTAGGAAGCTACCGCGCATGCGTCAAAGTCATTTCAAGCATGCGCGGGTTTCACTCTCAGGCCTCGTACAGACGAGAGGATATCTGTTGGAAACGGTCCGCCGGACCGTTTCCAGCAGACATTTCTGCTCCCGATTTTGATCTGATGGGCTGTACACACCATCAGATCAAAATCCCAGCGGAAAACATACGCGGTGACGCGCCGTTGCCGCGACGATGATGCGGCGACGTGCGCGACCCTGGAAGGTAAATACTTCCACGCATGCGTCGAATCACTTCGATGAATGCGAGGGATGGGGATCGCTTGGACTTATCCGGTGAGTCTGTACAGACGACCTGATCAGTCCAACGGACAGGTTTCCAGCGGATAGATTTCTTAGCATGCTAAGAAATTTTTATCCGCTTGAAAACCGTCGGCTGGAGAAATCTCCGCCGAAAAATGTCCGCTAGGCCGTACACACGACCGGATTTGTCTGCTGGAACTGATCCGCGGATAAATCCCAACGGACAGATCCGGTCGTGTGTACGAGGCCTCAAGGTTTCTCGGTAGAAAAAAAAGCCAAGAATCTCACGACGAGAAAAATAGAGAACATGTTCTCTATTTTTCTCGTCTAGATTCTGGGCAGTTTTCTTGTCGAGAAACCTTGAGGCCTCGTACACACGCTCGGTATATTCGGCAAGAAAGCTCTGCCAGCAGTTTTCTTTCTGGTTCTTGCCGAGTAAACCAAGCGTGTGTACGAGGCTTTAGTTACAATGTTTCATGTTGTTAAAAACTTGGCAGACTGCCCAGATTTTTTCTTTACACACAGAAGTTTATCCCTTTGATCCAAGAAGGAAGCATTAGTTACAATGTTTCCTATTAAGAACTTGGCAGACTGTCAGGATATTTTCTTTTGACATCTGAGTGAGCAGATAAAGTCTCTCCACTTGTTGTATGAAAGAATCGGCAAACTCTGAATTGGAGATCGTCAGGGGGGGGGTGTTGAATCGAGATCAAAATTTTTTAACGATTAATTGTGCAGCTCTATGTCAGAGTCATGATAAAAATCGATGATTGCTGCCATTACTAGTATAAAAAAAAATATTAATTAAAATGACATAAAACTACCCCCTATTTTGTAGACGCTATAACTTTTGCGCAAACCAATCAATAAACGTTTGTTGCGATTTTTTTTTTTTACCAAAAATATGTAGAAAAATACGTATCTGTGAAACTCAATTTCATCGTGGGCCGCTTCAGCATTATGATTGCCCTCAAAAGGGCCGGTTGTATCTGTAAGACTAGATGTCCAGCGCATCCCCTCCTCTTACATTAGATGTCAAGAGCCACTCCACCATCAGAAGTTGAGTCCCCCACTCTCCCCTACATCAGTGCACCCCCTTTCCTTATGCTGCTGCTGGGAAGAAGCTGGATGCATTGCTTGAAAGCAGAAAGTGGGGTCTGGAGTAGGACCAGAGGAGGGCTGGAGCTCTCCTGCAGCTGCAGGAGAGGTGCGAGGGCCACAAGAAATGGCCTGGAGGGCTGGATTCGGCCTGCGGGCCTTGTGTTTGACACCTGTGGACTAAACTGAGGAAATAATTCTTTTTTTTTTATGTATTTTTGGGGGATATTTATTATAACAAAAAGTAAAAAATAATTACCAGTTTTTTTTTTTCAAAATTGTCTTTCTATTTTTGTTTATAGTACAAAAAATAAAAAAACAAAAATAAAAAATGTGTTTCTTTATGTATTTTTGGGGGATATTTATTATAACAAAAAGTAAAGAAATATTGCTTTTTTTTCAAAATTGTCTTTCTATTTTTGTTTATAGCACAAAAAATAAAAAACCTGGTGATCAAATACCACCAAAATAAAGCTCTATTTGTGGGGAAAAAAAGGACGTAAATTTTGTTTGGGAGCCACGTCACACGACAATGGGAATTGTCAGTTAAAGCGACGCAGTGCCGAATCGCAATAAGTGCTCTGGTCTGTGACTTAAAGTGGAGTTTCCACCATGACTTAAAGTGGAGTTTCCATCCCAAATTTTTTTTTTCATTATTGTGCTCATTAGACCTAAAAAAGTAAAAAAATATATATTCATTTTTTTTTACTCATCTGGAAATGCCTGTTGCTATGCGGTCCTACGAAATCTGCCTTTAAAATTGTTATATCCTCTGTGTTGTGAGAGACACAAGACTCTTGTCTGGAACAATGGATGTTTATTCAGTACAGGCTGTACCCTGGAACATGCATCTCAGGACATTACAGGTTATCTCTTTCTACATGTGCTCTCTCTAAGATGGCTACTATACCCCTTGACCCTTGTCATCACTGCTGGGTGGAGCCAGCCTTAAAGTGCCAGTACATGTGAAACCCTTCAGGTATAACAAAAATCACCTAGGATTCTGACATCATCTCCCTCTAATGCTCCTGGGAAATGTGTGTCATCATTTCCCAGGATGCAGTGCGCTGTCCAATTATCATTCCCCATCCAAGACTTCCAGGAAGTAAGTGCTTGTAGGCTTCACAATGCCCACAAGCAAAATGACAACGGTGTAGACATAGTTTTATAAACTATATTTTTTGAATATCTATGCGGATCAGCGGCGGATTGGTAAAATAGTAAGTGACCGGATTTATATTATAAAAACGCAGGATGAAAGGACATACATTTAAAAAATGCTAATTGTGGTTGGAACTCCGCTTTAAGTGGTTAACCAGTTCCCGACTGGCTTGCGTAGATATACTGTGGCACAAACGGGGTTTCCTTTAAGAGCCACCAGAGGGAATGCACACAAATCACACAAACAGAGAAAAGGAGACATGTTGTTTGTCCCTAGTAAGTAGGAACAGCGAAATGTCTCCTCTCCTACTCAGTCCTATCCCCATACAGTTAGAACACACTGAGGGAACACACATTTAACCCCTTGATCGCCCCCTAGTGTTAACCTCTTCCCTACCAGTGACATTTACACTGTAATAAATGCATTTTTATAGCACTGATCGCTGTATAAGTGTCAATGGTCCCAAAAATGTGTCAAAAATTACGATCTGTCCGCTGCAATGTTGCAATAGCGCTAAAAATCGCAGATAATCTGCATTTCTAGTAAAAAATAAAAATGCCATAAATCTTTCCCATAACTTTTGCGTAAACCAATTATTATACGCTAATAATTTTTGGGAATATTTATTATAACAAGAAGTAAAAAATCTTGTTTTTTTATTCAAAATTGTTGCTATTTTTTTGTGTATAGCGCAAAAAATAAAAACCAAATAGCACCAAAAGAAAGCTCTATTTGTGGGAGAAAAGGGAAGCAAATTTTGTTTGTGTTCAGCATTGCATGACCCCGTAATTACCAGTTAAAGCGACGCAGTGCCAAATTGTGAAAAGGCCTCTGGTCAGGAAGGGGGGGGGGGGTAAAACCTTCCGGGACTGAAGTGGTTAAAGTGGTTGTAAAGTCTTTTTTTGAACTTTTACCTACAGGTAAGCCTATAATAAGGCTTATCTGTAGGTAAAAAGAATATCTCCTAAACCTGTACGGTTTAGGAGATATTCCCCTCGCAATGAGCCACTGACTTCAGCGGCGCATGCGAATCGGGGATTCTCGGCTGAAAGCACAGCAGACATCAGACCTTGCCGTAAAGAAGTCTCCCGTGCGCATGCTGGAGCTGGAGCCGCGATACCCGGAAGACACGCCGAGTCAAAATGTCAGCTGCCTCAGCGTGGACCGGGTGAGATACCGACGCATCGTTCGGAAGGTAAGTATTTCATAATGAGCTAGTATGCGGATGCCTTTTGCTTTACAGGTATAGTAAAAAAACTTTAATGACCAGGCCATTTTTTGCAAAACAGCACTTTGTCGCTTTAACTGACAATTGTGTGGTCCTCCGACGCTGTACCCAAATACAATTTATGTCCTTTTTTCCCCACAAATAGAGCTTTGTTTTGGTGATATTTGATAACACCTACGATTTTTTTTTTGCTATAGATAAAAAAGGTTTTTTTTCAGACAAGTAAATAAACTTAAAGGGTCACTAAAGGAATTTTTTTTTAGTTAAATAGCTTCCTTTACCCTAATGCAGTCCTGGTTTCATGTCCTCATTGTTCGTTTTTGCTGTAATCCTTCTCTGTTTTGCACACTTCCTGGTTGTCTGTTTCCTTATGAAAAAAGTACTGGGAGCTTCTCGCTGTGGTCTCTAATCAAGAAGGTGTGATTACTGTGTGTCCAAAACCCCTCAGAACCAATCGGTTTCATTTTAAAAACAAACACTGCCCTGTATTGTCTCTGTGTCTCTGTCCTTCACAGAAGCATGAAACTAGATGAAAAGCGAAACTGAAAATGCAGGTACATTATATGATTGATTTTTATCTATTTTTAATCATTTTTAAAAGGCATCAGTTAACTATTATGTCTCTATACCCTGTAAACAGTTATTTCAGCAAAAAAAAATTTCCTTTACAACTCCTTTAATAAGAAGGCCTAGTTATATTAAAGCGGGAGTTCACCCATTTATTTATTTTTTTACCTTTTCCCCTTAGATTCCTGCTCGTTTTGTCTAGGGGAATCGGCTAGTTGTTTTAAAATATGAGCTGTACTTACCCGTTTTCGAGATGCATCTTCTCCATCGCTTCCGGGTATGGGTCTTCGGGAGCGGGCGTTCCTTCTTGATTGACAGTCTTCCGAGAGGCTTCCGACGGTCGCATCCATCGCGTCACTCGTAGCCGAAAGAAGCCGAACGTTGGTGCGGCTCTATACTGCGCCTGCGCACCCACGTTCGGCTTCTTTCGGAAAATCGTGACGCGATGGATGCGACCGTCGGAAGCCTCTCGGAAGACTGTCAATCAAGAAGGAACACCCAGTCCCGCAGCCCATACCCGGAAGCGGCGGAGAAGATGCATCTCGTAAACGGTAAGTACAGGTCATATTTTAAAACAACTAGCCGATTCCCCTAGACAAAACGAGCATTCATCTAAGGGGAAAAAGTCTTATGTACGGGTGAACCCCCGCTTTAATTTAGGAATGATTATTCAAATTCATGCATAAGCCCAAGGCCTTGCTTACATGGGTGTACATAAAGTAATTGTAATTGATCACTTTGTAAAACAGCCCACTCAGTTTAAAATGTAAAGAACAGGCAAAACATTTATGTATGTCGGTGTGTGTGTATGTATATATATATATATATATATATATATATATATATATATATATATATATATATATATATATAAAATAACCATTTTCTCCCTTTTTTGGGGGGGTAATTGACAATTTTTATTGCGTTTTAATATTTTCAATACAAAGGCATAAGACACAAATGAGGGGAGAAAAAAAGGAAGGGAAATTAAAAAAATAAAACTTCTCTGGGTAGCGCATTGGCGTCCAGCAAATATCAGATATGAGCCACAGTCTGTTAACGAAATAGGCTAGAATACAACTCTGTGAAAAGTGAGAACATAATGCAAAAGTAATAATAAAAGCATCTCAATCAAATATACTATTAGCAAATGTAGTAACTTATAGTAGCATGGCTTGCGTATCCATAAAAGTGAAAAAATAAAAAAAAAAAGAGTATAGGATAATACCAACCAGCTGGACTCATCTCTCCTGGGCTTTAAAATGTTTTGACTGCACAGGGCAAGGGGAATCTCAGGCAGTCACGGAGGATGTATCGGAAGATACCAACACTCCCATATTTTCCCTCCTTTTTTAAGTGATCACATTCCCTCTGCTCCCTCTGTTCTCAGCTGCATAAGAGCTGGGGGGGGGGGCAACATTACACATAGGAAGACTCTATGGACTACCACAGAGCTTACAGCACCGTGGTAGTTTATTGAGAACTACAAGCTGATAGCCGCAAAGGCTGTAGAGACTTGTCATTCTCCATTCACAGAGCACTGAGTGACGCAGCCGGGTGGGTGAAGTCCCGCACGACTGTTTTTTTTTTTTTAGTTTTGACAGAATTTGTAGGGAGAAGATCTCCACTAGCTGTTAGAGAGCGGGATAAGAGGGGAAGTGGGGGCCAGTCCTTTCATAACATGTTTCACGTTACACCATGAATATGGGTGTAACATGTTATGAAAGGTAAACTTATTCCTGAACCATGGGCAATAATACACAAGAAGGGGTTGTTATGTTTCTATAAGAGACTTTATTGTGGAAGCCCCACGCTAATGTTCAAACTATTACGTACTGTATATTATTTTTAGCAGGGGTTCCCTGAGACTTGTAAAATATTTGAAGAGTTCCTCCTGGGTACAAAGGCTTCCTTAGACCAGCATTTCCCTAAATTTTTCAGTCATAGCACCCTTTTAAAGTATGCAAAACCTCAAGGCACCTCAGTCTAAAATGTAAAAAAAGTTAATTTGACTGAGGCCCCGTACACACATCCGAGAAACTCGACGGGCAAAACACATCGTTTTGCTCGTCGAGTTCCTTGTGAAGCTGCCGAGGATCTCGGCGAGCCAACTTTTCCCATTGACTAACAAGGAAATAGAGTACATGCTCTCTTTTTGGCCCGACAAGATCCTCGTCGGTTTCCTCTGCGAAAAGTGTACACACGACCGTTTTTCTCGGCAGAATACGTCTCCCATCGAGTTTCTGGCTGAATTCTGACGAGAAACTCGGTCGTGTGTATGGGGCCTCATCAGGGGGAAACCTGAGCCTGGGACAATACACACAACCGCCCTGATGAAATTAACTTCAGAAGTCCCCCCTTCACATCAGGGGCTCCCCCCTCACGTCAGGGGCTCCCACCTCACATTAAAGCTACTCCCCTTTACATCAGAATCCCATAGCTCCCAACTGTTTTTGATAGCAGCAAACAAACAAATACTCTTGCGCACAAATGTGTTGATCAGGTGATCTAGAGTTCGATATGGATAATGTCTCAGGCCTTGCTGCCCACCAGGATAGGGATATCCTAACAGTCACACAAGAAAAAAAAAAGAGAGGGTGCACCACCCTTGTGCGTTATCCTTTGATAAGTTTTATTAAAGCGGATGTGCCATGGGAAAAAAATATTAAAAGCCAGCAGCTACAAATACTGCAGCTGCTGACTTTTAATATTAGGACACTTACCTGTCCTGGAGTCCCGCGCCGATCGCAGCAGAGGACGAGCGATCGCTCGTCTCTCTGCTGCTCCCCCCGCCATCCTCAGTGAGGGAACCAGGAAGTGAAGCGCTCCGGCTTCACTACCTGGTTCCCTACGGCGCATGCGCGAGTCGCGCTGCGCCCACCGATTGACTCACACGCTGTGTGCTGGGAGCCGAGTGTTCCCAGCACACAACGGGCGACAGACCGGAAGTCAGAAAAACCCGTCTTTTGCCCGTAGCGTGTGGCCGGAAGTGAGTGCAAATACCTGTCTTTAGACAGGTATCTGCACCCCCCTCCCCCCTGAAAGGTGTCAAATGTGACACCGGAGGGGGGGAGGGTTCCGATCAGCGGGACTCCACTTTAGGGTGGAGAACCGCTTTAAAGGAATAGATTAAAAACTCCTCACAAACATGTGAAAAGAAATCGCAATATAAAGCCTTAATCGGTCTGGTATCAACAGTCTCCAGGTGACAAAGAGAGAACACGGGAACCACTGCTGACTGACGCGTTTCTAAGGTATACCTTATTCCTCAGAGCCTAGGTCCCAACTGATTTTGAGGGACTGTCCCTGATTTGGAGCAATGCCCCTCTTTCCTCCTCATTTGTCCCTCATTTTAGTCTGATCCATATAGTTGTATATAAATGCACTTTATAAAGGCAAATAAGCTCCAAAGCTTAGTAAATGAGGTAAAGCTTAATTTGCAAAGAATACCCAATTACATGCAAGGAAAAAAAAATAACATCAGTTTTTTTTACATCCACTACCAAATACAAAAAATGAATGCAAAAGGTACCCGTTGTTTGTCTGTTTGCATCCATTTTCGTCCGTTACATTTTGTTTGGATCTGTTCCAAAAAATGGATGTTGTCCGAAACGGATGTGAACAAATGTAAATAGATGATCATCCGTTTACATTTTTCCATAGAGATGCATTGATGTCCATTTTTTATCCATCAACGGATGGATTAAAAACAGACAAACGGAACACCTATGTAAGGCCTCGTACACACGGACGGACTGTCCGATGAAAACGGTCCGCGGACCGTTTTCATCGGACATGTCCACTCTGAGATTTCTGTCTGATGGTTGTACACACCATCAAACAGAAATCCGCGCAGACACGATACGCGGTGACGTGGTCGCGACGATGACGCGGCTACGTGCGCGGCCCTGGAAGGTCAATGCTTCCACGCATGCGTCAAAATCACTTCGACGCATGCGAGGGCTTTCGGCCGAGCGGACATGTCCGGTGAGTCTGTACAGACGACCGAACATGTCCAACAGATAGGCTTCCAGCGGACATGTTTCTTAGCATGCTAAGAAACATTTGTCCGCTGGAAACCTGTCCGATCCGCCGGAAAATTGTCCGGTCGGACGTACAGACGACCGAACATGTCCGCTGAAACTGGTCTGCGGACCAGTTTCAGCAGACATGTTCAGTCGTGTGTACGGGGCCTTAGAGGCGTCTAAGGCCTAAGGCCCCTTTCACATATGCAGACCATTCATTTCATCAGTTTAGTCACATTTAAAAAAAAAAAAAAGATGATGTTTACATCAGTTAGACTGCTCATCAGTTTTTACTCCGTTTTTTTACTTCCACTATCAATGCAAAAACGGATGCTCAGACAGACCGTTTGTCCATCTACATCCATTTTTCATTTGTTCCTTTTTTTGTAAGGCCCCTTTTACATGGGCTTTCCGATCAGGTCTACCTGTCAGTTTTCCAGGCGGACCTGATTGGACCCTCCATTCATTCCTATGGAGCAGTGGATGTCAGTGGTGACATATGCGCTGACACCCGCTGCTATCGGATCCTGTCTGTGAAATCCAGATGGATGGAGACCCTATTTTCCATCTGTCTGAAGGATCAGATGGGATAGGATGAAAATGGTCAGGCGGTTCGTTTTCATCCGATCTCCCAATAGAGGAAAGAGGGGCTCTGTCAGATTCGTCTCCGCGCAGTGAGCAGAGACTGACCTGTCATCCGCCTACTCAGCGGATCAAAGTGGAGTCCATTGGACAGAACACTCGTGTGAAGGAACAGAAAGAGGGCTTTCCCCCTGTTAAAAAAAAAACAGAAGTTGGTGGATATAAACGGATGTAAATAGATGATCATTTGTTTACATCCATTTTTCCATAGAGATGCATGGATGTCTGTTTTTCATCTGTCAACGTATGTATGAAAAAAACAGGCAAACAGTCCTCATGTGTGAAAGGGGCCCAAAGCATATCTATGTTCAAAGTGTAAAACCATGTATTCATTTTCATATTGTATTTGAATTCTTTGTAGCCTACTCCTATTAATCTGAACAATCTTGAAGTCTGTAAACTTACTTTGTGAAGATCCCCACACATTTACTTCCTTGTGTGAGTAGTCACTGCTGTGTCACATATTTCACAGAGCCTGCCTTCTGAACTAAGAGGAGCTAAGAGGAGGAGTTTCAGAATTCAGTGCAGCAATCACAGCATGCAGGCAGCAAGGTACCATGGGATATGTAGTCCTTAGAAATTGAAATCAAACAGCAGAGGAGAAGCTGCAGAGCAAACATGGAATCCAGGAAGTTGTGGAAAGAGATGCTCACCAGACAGGCAGTACTCACAACATGAAAGGTGATTGTTCAAGTAAGTTTACATTAGATTGTCAAATATAACCATAGTTTGTATTATTATTATTATTACCATGCTGATGTTATGAAGTCAAAGTGTATGCAGTGACCATAGATTTTATTTAAAAAGAAGGTCCTCACAAGTGACTTAAAGAGAATATATTGTGGTTTGTCCAAGTTGTCTTCATTTATTATGTTCTGGGTTAAATATTAAATATTTATGTTGTATTTCCCACATTCAGTCAGCAACCGGAACTCTGGAGTATGCTGTCTGCAGGTTTTCTGAAGTTCAATCCCCTGCTGTCAGCTCAATTTAGAAACAGTCGATTGTATCATCTTGTCTTTAATTCATATTATTTTGTGTAGAATAATAAAGAGACAGGGGATAAAGTAAGCAGCTAGTGCTGGCTTGTCTTATTAGGAATCGGAGAATGCTCTGCAAACAAAGTGTCATGGAAGCATCCTTTATTTAAATGCTAATTACATTTTTACATTTAAAAAGTTACATTAAATATCAGTTTATAAACTTTTAAACTTAAAACACTGTGTATAAAACTGGCCCAAACTCTTCATAGTTTGCTTTTAGCCAAGCTGCCATCAGGTTGAAATGCATTCCAAAGATGGGGAGCCTTGTGGTGACCCTTGAAGGGTCAAACTCTTTGCTCCAGGCAGTCTGTAAAAAAGGCTTTCAGTCTCCACTCTTCTGACCCGTCTTCTCTTTTATCCTATTTCCTTCTGCCAGTTTGGGATGAGTGTAGTCTGATTTGCATCCTCTTGATGTTTGGTGTACTTAGTAGGTTGTGTCCAAGTATGTGATATATTTTCTAGGCTCTGTATGTTACTTACCCTCTACACCGGGGGTCCTCAAATTTTTTAAACAGGGGGCCAGTTCACGGTCCCTAAGACTGTTGGGTGGCCGGACTATAGTTTAAAAAAAATATGAACCTATGCACACATCTTATTTGAAGTACAAAAAAAACAGGAAAAAACAATACAGTATTTAAAATAAAGAACAATTTTAATCAACATAAACTTATTAGTATTTCACAGACTCCCCTCATCACAGAACCCCTCCCCATCACGGAACCCCCCCATCACCGATTCCTCTCCATTACAGATCCCCCCGTATTAGGTCCCCCCATCACAAAGCCCCCCAAAACAAACTTCTCTCCATTACAAAGCCCCCAATAACAGACCCCCCATCACACAGACCCCCAACACAAAGGGAGGGGAGAGGATAGGACAGAGAAGGAGCAGTCAGGTGGAGGGTAGGACAGAGTGGGAGCAGCCAGATGAAGGGGAGGACAGGGTGGATGCAGCCAGGTGGAGGGGAGGACAGGGTGGATGCAGCCAGGTGGAGGGCAGGACAGGGTGGGAGAGGCCAGGTGGAGGGCAGGACAGGGTGGGAGCAGCCAGGTGGAGGGGAGGACAGGGTGGGAGCAGCCAGGTGGAGGGTAGAATAGAGTTGGAGCAGCCAGGTGGAGGGTAGAATAGAGTTGGAGCAGCCAGGTGGAGGGTAGAATAGAGTTGGAGCAGCCAGGTGGAGGGTAGATCAGAGTGGGAGCAGCCAAGTGGAAGGAAGTGCAGGGTGGATGCAGCCAGGTGGAGGGGAGGACAGAGTGGGAGCAGCCAGGTGGAAGGAAGGATAGGGTGGATGCAGTCAGGTTGAGGGGAGGACAGGGTGGGAGCAGCCTCAGGTGGAGGGTAGAATAGAGTTGGAGCAGCCAGGTGGAAGGAAGGACAGGGTGGATGCAGCCAGGTGGAGGGTAGAATAGAGTTGAAGCAGCCAGGTGGAGGGTAGAACAGAGTTGGAGCAGCCAGGTGGAGGGTAGAATAGAGTTGGAGCAGCCAGGTGGAGAGTAGAATAGAGTTGGAGCAGCCAGGTAGGGGGTAAAATAGAGTTGGAGCAGCCAGATGGAGGGTAGAATAGAGTTGGAGCAGCCAGGTGGAGTGGAGGACAGAGTGGGAACAGCCAGGTGGAGGGTAGAATAGAGTTGGAGCAGCCAGGTGGAGGGTAGAATAGAGTTGGAGCAGCCAGGTGGAAAGAAGGACAGGGTGGATTCAGCCAGGTGGAGTGGAGGACAGAGTGGGAACAGCCAGGTGGAGGGTAGAATAGAGTTGAAGCAGCCAGGTGGAGGGTAGAGCAGAGTGGGAGCAGCCAGGTGGAAGGAAGGACAGGGTGGATGCAGTCAGGTGGAGGTAAGTGATATTTAAATGCTCTAGCTTACAGCAATCAATTGACAATAAAAAACGAACCTTTAGTGTTCCTTTAAGGTTAGGCACATTCGACCACAGGTTCGATAGACACAGATTGCTATTGTCAGCGTCATGTCGAATCTTCAATCTATATCAAACTGTTGTAGCAACGAAAACGAAAAAAAAGCATTTTTTTATGTCGGATCTTTTTGGATTTCGGTTCTGTGCGTTCGTTTTTGTTTGTTAAAACGATAACGAAAATACCCGAAATTCGGACGGAAATGTATTTGGACGAAAACGAATGCACATGTCTATTTTATATACAACTATATAGATCAGACCAAAATGAGGGGGAAGAGGGACAGAGGGAAATTGCTCCAAATCAGGGACAGTGCCCTTGAAATCAGGGACAGTTGGGAGCTATAAAGATTCACTGCAAATAAGTACTTTAGATACTTGATGTTTCTCTCTTTTTACCTGCAATGGCTTAGGTTGGTGACAGGGTCTCTTTAAAGCTAACTCTTGCTGACCATGTTTCATGTCACACTCATATTTAGGTTGTAACATGAAACATGATTAGAGTTCACAGTCCCCCACGCTCACTCCCCCCTTTCCCCTCAAATATCATTTACAGAATACGGGGGTTCTTCTTCCCACCATTGATACTTCAAAATATGTAGCTGAAATCAATACCAACCTGGAGCTGGAGGAATAGTCTTCAGAAGTCTGATCATGGTTGTAATGCTTGACAAGATCAAATGCAAAAAAATATAAATGCACATATTGGGCCAGATTCACGTAGATCAGCGGATCTTTAGATCCGCTCGATCTACCTGATTTAAGATCCACTCCCTCAAGTTTGAGAGGCAAGTGGGTAATTCACAAACCACTTACCTCCAAACTTGCGGCGGCGGATCCTAAATCCCCCAGCGGAATTCAAATTCCGCGGCTAGGGGGAGTGTACTATTTAAATCAGGCGCGTGAGCATGCGCCGTCCGCGGAATTTCCCGGCGTGCATTGCTCCCACTGACGTCGATAGGACGTCAGTGGTTTTGACGCTTATGTAAACGACGTCCATCTGTATTCGAGAACGACTTACGCAAACGATGTAAAAAAAATTAAATTTGACGCGGGAACGATGGCTATACTTAACATTGGCTGCGCCTCATAGAAGCAGGGGTAAGTATACGCCGGGAAAGCCGCTACGGAAACGTCGTAAGAACACTGCGTCGGGTCCGCGTACGTTCGTGAATTTGCGTATCTCGCTGATTTACATATTATTCAACGTAAATCAGCGGGAACGCCCCCGGCGCCATTTTCGAATTGAAAATAAGATCCGACAGTGTAACACAGTGTAACACTGTCGGATCTTAGCCATATCTATGCGTAACTGATTCTATGAATCAGGCGCATAGATAGGACCAGTTTAAGTCAGAGATACGATGGTGTATCAGGAGATACACCATCGTATCTCTTTGTGAATCTGGCCCTTTTGCTTTTGCAGTATGGGTGTATTTATTTGCAAAAGGTGGACTTCTCCTTTAAGTGAGGACATGTATGTATGTCCTATTTTTCATCTCCCGTAAAGCCAACTGCAATATGACTATTTATTAAAAAGCCACTCCCCCCACATCACAGTCATCTCACGCCTCTCAAAGTCAGTGGCCCGGATTCAGATAGAGATACAACGGCGTATCTCCTGATACGCCGTCGTATCTCTGAGTTCCGTCGGTCGGATCTATGCGCCTGATTCATAGAACCAGGTTCCGCATAGATCTCCCTAAGATCCGACAGGTGTAAGTGACTTACACCGTCGGATCTTAGGCTGCAATTCCAGGCCGGCCGCTAGGTGGCGTTTCGTTTTTTTCACACGACGAATATGCAAATGAGGATTTCTGCCGATTCAGAAACAAACGCCCGCCCGGCGGTTTTTTTTTACGTCGTTTGCGTTCGGCTTTTTCCGGCGGATAGTTACCCCTGCTATATGCGGCGTATCCTATGTTAAAGCGGATGTGCCATTAAAAAAAAATATTAAAAGCCAGCAGCTACAAATACTGCAGCTGCTGACTTTTAATATTAGGACACTTACCTGTCCTGGAGTCCAGCGCTGATCGCAGCAGAGGACGAGCGATCGCTCGTCTCTCTGCTGCTCCCCCCGCCATCCACGCTGAGGGAACCAGGAAGTGAAGCGCTGCGGCTTCACTGCCCGGTTCCCTACGGCGCATGCGCGAGTCGCGCTGCGCCCGCCGATTGGCTCACACGCTGTGTGCTGGGAGCCGAGTGTTTCCAACACACAACGGGCGACAGACGGATAGTCAGAAAAACCCGTCTTTCGCCCGTAGCGTGTGGCCGGAAGTGGGTGCAAATACCTGTCTTTAGACAGGTATCTGCACCCCCCTCCCCCCTGAAAGGTGTCAAATGTGACACCGGAGGGGGGGAAGGTTCCGATCAGCGGGACTCCACTTTAGGGTGGAGAACCGCTTTAAGTATGGCATATTTGAATTCCGCCGGGGGATTTACGATTCGCCGGCGCAACTTTAGAGGCAAGTGCTTTCTAAATACAGCACTTGCCTCAAAAACTTGCGCCAGCGGATCGTAAATCAGATAGGTTACGCGGATCTAAAGATCCGCTAACCTATCTGAATCTAGCCCAGTATATTGAAACTCTCAACAAAATAGGGATATTTGGGTGCAATACACATTTCTAACATAAGGTCATTTTCTCAGTTGCTTGCTGTTGACTGCTGACTGCTGCTTCACTAATTACCAGATTAATAGATTGCATCCCCAAACATCCTGTCCAGCCAGTTTTACTGTCTCTTTAGTATAAATCACAATATGGGAGTATAAATCTAAGGAGTTCTAGAAGATCAAAGTCTGCAGATATTACAGCAAACTTCCTGTGCCTGATACAGTGGTCACTAACCCCCTAACTTCAGCTTCCATAAAAACCCATCCCGAGAAAGAGAATGTATGCTTCATATACGTCTCCATCTATACGGTACATTTAGGAGGCAATTTACCTGTTCGTGTAATAAAGTATTACGGTATGTCATTTTAAGGCTAGATTCATATAATGGATTCAAGCCTTTCGCCTCCTTTCATAACCCAGTTATGTTTTACAGAGAATGAAAAATATGAAAGACAAAAAGTTAAAAATAGATACGGAAATATGTGCTGAAATAAGCAGCAGACAGACTGTGAAAACTGTAGAGCGAAATAAGGGAAAATAAAACTTGACAGTAAAGGAAGTATTCAACACAATAATCAGTACTTGCTGTAATGGCACAGACTTTATTATATACATTACAGGATGTTTCACTCCCTTTTAACTGCACCAAAAGAGTTTTGAATAGGGCCTCATATATAAGACTCACAGGCAGTGGTGTGTAGCGCTACCCCCGGAGGAGCCGCTGTTTGATTCAGGATCTACTCTCTTTTGGCTTAGCTCACCCCTATTCAATCAGCTCGAACCCTCCCTTGACACAGAAGTTTAGTGAATGAGATATTGTGACCTCTGCTGGGCTGGGGTCACAATAGTAGGCACACAATGCAACTACAATATGGCAATAAGTTACCTGAGGTTATGGACGATCCCTCCAGACGAGAAAATACACTCCACACAATGGATCTAGTTAAATGTATATATAGTGGTTTACTGTGTGTGTATATATATATATATATATATATATATATATATATATATATATATATATATAGAAAGACATAAGGAACTCGATAACTTCAGACATAGAGTTTCTTTTTGACATAACCACTATTGATAACAGTAACTCAGTCTGATCGGCAAGGGCCCTTGCTGGAGTCAGTGATGAACGTGGGTATGAAATAATAATCTAAACCTAAAGGTGGTACCACCCTTCTAAACTCAAGGTCAGTCTAGGCTCGCGAGCGCCCCTAGCGGGCAGTCCTGCAGCTTAGTCAATTTTCACGTAGCGGCCGGTTGGTGCACGTCAGAGTTTGTAATTCACTGGCAGTAGTTAGAGGAAAAGGATTTTTCACAACAAAATGTCTATGGTAATAGAATATTGCGAGGTTGTTCGCTCGTCTGTATAGATTACTTCTGCGAAACGCCGGAAGCGTTTAACTAGGCCTCTAAATTTTCAGCTACGGGCCAACACATGTCCGTGGCCTAGGAACTGGGCTGAATGTCTATGACAACCAAGAAAGTCAAACTGAGCAGGTGCCCTCTCACCCAACAGGCCGGCCTGCCTGATTCTTTCCTCAGAAGAAAGGCGCGCTGGCCAGATGTCGCTCCACGACACACCGGATCCCGGACGAGGGTGCTCCACTGCTACGCTTGTCAGCTGGGCTGCCTCTCCGATCTCTGGAACACGGGCTGGTACGCTGAGGTCTTGCTTCCGTCTGGATGGCGGGTCTCCCGGTCAAGCTAGGCCCAGGCTTCAGGCCTAACAGTGGAGTTCACTCTCTCCACCATTCCGCGCAGGAGAGAAACTGGTCCAGAGAGAGAGAGAAAAAGCGCCACTCCCCGCCCTTAAGTAACTTCCTCCAATGTGCCGAGCGAAGACGTCACATGCTTCTAGATGGCAAAGCATTGCGGGAAATGTAGTCCATTTCTCCGAAGAGTCTATGGAGTCCGTGTCTCCTGCTACTAGTAGCCCCGCAATGCATAACTTCCTGACAATTGGTCAACTTATGTACAATCTTGAATACAAGTCCAGCGGGGATGACCTGTCTTTAAACTCTAACAGGGGAAGGCCCGCTACAGGTGTATTTTGGTTTTGTTCTGCCCCAGACATAACTAAAAATGGGTGCACAACCTCTCCCCCCATTGCCCCCAACTAAATTTGTCCCTCCCCAAACGCTTTGAAATTGCGCACGCATGTGCAAAACAGTGACAATTTTAGTATCCATAGGCGACACTTTAACCACTTAAGGACCTTGCCTGTTTTTCAGATTTGGTGTTTATAAGATTAAAACTGTTTTTTTTGCTAGAAAATTACTTAAAACCCCCAAACTTTATATATATTTTTTTCTAACACCTTAGAGAAAAAAATGGCGGTCATTGCAATACTTTTTGTCACACCGTATTTGCGCAGCGGTCTTTTTGGAAAAAATTTACTTTTTTGAATTAAAAAATAAGACAACAGTAAAGTTAGCCCAATTTTTTCTATTATGTGAAAGATAATGTTACGCCGAGTAAAATGATACCCAACATGTCACGCTTCAAAATTGCGCCCGCTCGTGGAATGGCGTCAATCTTTTACCCTTAAAAACCTCCATAGGTGACGTTTAAAAAATTCTATAGGTTGCATATTTTGAGTTACAGAGGAGGTCTACGGCTAGAATTATTGCTCCCGCTCTGAGGATCACGGTAATACCTCACTTGTGTGGTTTGAACACTGTTTTCATATGCGGGCGCTACTCACGTATGTGTTCGCTTCTGTGCGCGAGCTCGTCGGGACGGGCGCTTTAAAAAAAAAAGTTTGTGTTTTCTTATTTATTTTTATTTATTTTAGAAATTTTTACACTAAAAAACAATAAATAAAAAAAAATGGGTCACTTTTATTCTTATTACAAGGAATGTAAACATCCCTTGTAATAGAAAAAAGCATGACAGGTCCTCTTAGATATTAGATCTGGGGTCAAAAAGACCTCAGATCTCATATTTAGACTAAAATGCAAAAAAAAAATTGTCATTTGAAAAAATGACAACAAGAAACTATGCCTTTAGGAAGCATTGGCGGAAGTGACGTTTTGACGTCGCTTCCGCCCTGCTATGCTATGGAGACAGGTGGGGGCCATCTTACCCTCACTCGTATCCCAGCCGAGCAGGAGGAAGGACCCGATCGCCTCCGCCGCTGCCGACGGCTCCGGTAAGCGGCAGAGGACGCGGGAGAGCGGCAGGAGGGGAGCCCCTCTCCCGCCGCCGATAACGGTGATCTTGTGGCGAATCCGCCGCGGAGACCACAGTTAGCGTTTAAAGGACCGCTCACTGAAAAGATGGATATCTCGGTTGTGGAAGCGGCTGCTGCCGTTACCGAGATATCCATCTTTTAAAAAATGACGTATATATACAGTGAACGGTCCTTAAGTGGTTAAAAGCCTTTACAGGTTACCACATTAGATTTACAGAGAAGGTCTGGAGCTAGAATAACTGTCCATGATCTGACGTTCGCAGTGATACCTAACATGCGTGCGCCGATTACTGTATGCATGCGTGCGGGACTGATATGCACGTTCGCCTTAGCATGCAAGCATGGGAGGACAGGGGCAGGAATAAAAAGAAGAACAAGCAGCGCCAATCTAAGTGCAGAAATAATTACAACATATTTTAATTCGATAGTAATGCACTCACTCAGGGCAAGATAAAAGTAGGCACATCTTTTGTCAAATCTCAGATGGACGACAGAGAGGACAGGGGCACTTTAATTTTTTTTGTTTTTAATTAATTAATTTTAATGTTGCTTTCATATTTATTAAATTTGTATCACTTTTATTGCTGTCACAAGGAATGTAAACATCTTTGTGACAGTAAAAGGCAGTAACAGGTACTCTTTATGAAGAGATCTGGGGTCTATAAATGAGACCCTAAGCCCCCATTCACATCTAGGCGTTTTAACGCCTGTAGTGCTACGCCGCTGCCGCCAGAGGGATGAAAACACATGTCCCTCTATGGAGATGGTTCACATCTCCACGCCGAACGCCGGACGCCTGACGCCTAAAAAAAGGTCCCGGACCTTTTTTTCAGGCGGCTTTCGGCGTTCGGCT
This sequence comes from Rana temporaria, assembly GCF_905171775.1. Lineage (NCBI taxonomy): Eukaryota > Metazoa > Chordata > Amphibia > Anura > Ranidae > Rana > Rana temporaria. The sequence continues at coordinate 82,588,701 of NC_053493.1, read as the reverse complement.
AGGAGATGGGAAGCATCTCCAAGGAGGGGGTCAATCTGGGGCACATCTAGGCGGACAATACCGGCGTTTTGTCGCCGCAAATTGCGGTACAAAACGCCAATATTTGTACCGCGATTTGCGGCGACAAAACGCCGCGAATTTGTCTGCCTAGGTGTGAATGGAGCCTAAATCCCTCTTCTGCACTCAAAAGCATTCAAAACACCAAGATCAGCGTTTTTGAATGCTCTTTTTTTTTTAAACTGCCGCCGATGGTACCTGAGTAAAACGGTATATCATATCATCGCATTCGGTTGATCCTTGCTTTACTTGGCTGTCCGGCCAGCCAGCGGATGCACCGGCTGTCGCTCGGGCCTCCCTCTGCTTGTAATAACAGTAATAGCGGCTAGTAAGCATTACAAGAGAGCCAACTACCAGCTCTAAAAAACAATACTGGGGTTATGCCTGCAGCTGCCAGGTGAAGCCGCCAGGTGACTCCGCCCTTACTTAAGAACTGTCAAACAGTGAAAGAGGCATTCGGCGGTCGACCATCAACGGAGGTGGAGCAGGATTTTTTTATGTTCTTTACATCGGGTGCCACTGTTTTTTTTTTTGTCTTTGTGTTTTTATTACTTTTTGACACTTTTTTGGTGAATGAGTAGGAGTACATAGCTGTGTGCTCGGATAAGGGTCTGGTATGGAGGAGACCCCACGCTGTTTTTTATTTATTTATTTTTTAATAACTGGGTGCCAGCAATTGCAATCAGGAGTCAATTTAAATGTGATTTGAGTGCTTTTTTTTCTTTAAAAGTGTCATTTTTGCTGCAGCATTTCCGATGGATGCTACAGATGTGCCATTTTACAGGCAGACTAAGGGGACCCCCAGGCACTATATTTAAAGGAATTTTTCATTTTTATTTGTTGCACTTTAAGCATCATTAAAATCACTGCTCTTGAAAAAACGATTGTTTTTTTAAAAAAAACTGCATTCATACATGTCCCCCAGGTCAGTAACCAGACCCCTATACCCGTTTTATGGCCAATTACTTGCATATAAGCCTTCAAAATCTGCACTTTTGACTTATCCTGTTTGGCTCCCATAGACTTCAATGAGGTTCGCTGTTCAAGTTAAAACATTTCCCTCTGTTCGGGAGTTCTGCTGTTCGGCCCATCTCTGTTGTCTACTAACTAAGTATAACTTCAGCTACAACTATTTTTATTCATTGTAGCTAGTCTGGGGAATGTTTCAATCCTTGTTCAGGTTGCATTGTTATGTATCTCCCTGTTAAAGTGGAGCTCCTCCCAAAAGGGGAAGTTCCACTTGTTTGCTTCCTCCGCTGCCACATTTGGCACCTTTCAGGGGGTTTTTGACAGGTACACATCCCCACTTCCGGGTGGCCTCGCCCCGGGATATGGTCCACCAGGAGTTTGGCCCCCTTCTCCTTCCCCTGCTGCCAGGCCATTTACAAAGCACAGCGCATTTTGCGCATTTGTTCAGCAGAGGACCATCTGTGAAGCTGTTAGGCCTCGTACACACGATAGGTTAACCAGAGGACAACGGTCTGAAGGGCCGTTGTCATAGGTTAATCGATGAAGCTGACTGATGGTCCGTCACGCCGAAACACCGTAGGTTAAATAACTGATCGTGTCAGAACGCGGTGACGTAAACCACAACGACGTGCTGAAAAAAATTAAGTTCAATGCTTCCAAGCATGCGTCGACTTGATTCTGAGCATGCGTGGATGTTTAACCGATGGTCGTGCCTACTAACGATCGGTTTTTACTTATGGGTTAGGAATCCATAGGTTCATTTTAAAGCAAGTTAGCTTTTTTTTAACCTATGGTTAAATAACCTATGGGGCCCACACACGATCGGTTTTGACCGATGAAAACGGTCCTTTAGACCGCTGTCCTCTGGTTAACCTATCGTGTGTACAAGGCCTAAGGCTTCGCTGCCATATCCCTTACAAGGAAAGGCAGTGGCAGCACCCAAGATCCGATTGAAAAATCTGCTGGGGTGCCGACATCGCGGGATCCACGGACAGGTAAGTGTCCTGATATTAAAAGTCAGCAGCTCCAGCACACAATAGCACCGCGGGAGGATTTCCATAGCGAATGTGTAGATGTAAGGAATAACATTTTTATTTTTTTTGGTTCAACCAGCAGGTTGTAAAAATTGATGATTATATGGGCTGCCTTAGGAGCATTGCCCCTCTCTTCCTGTCCCCTTCACCATCACAGTATCAATGTCAGCTCAACTTCCTGTTTTGTCTCTCTGAAGTGGATACCATTACCAGTCCCTAGTGTATTCTCCAAAGAAACAAACAGAGAATGCACTCCAGACACAGGAAATTCAGATTACAGCAATGTCCTGCTGTGAGTGAACAGAGGCAGCAGTAGAAACTGGACAGGGGTTCTAACCCTTCTCTACTCCATTATACTGGACTGGAGATCCACTTTAGGCTGGTTCACACGTTTGTGTCTGCGATTACAATAATTTTTTGATGTGTGTTGTTGCACATTTCAACAGGTGTCTTTAATGTGTTTTTCATGCCTTTTCATGCATTATGCTTTTTTTGTTTAGCCAATAAAAGTAAAAGAGCGTAAAGGTTGCTAAGAGAAGGGGGTTTGTTTTCATGCACAACACGAAAATGGCTGTTACATGTGTTTTTTTGTACTGTCTGTGGGGTCAAAAATGCATGTTGATGCACCAAAAAAATGCACCAGTACTATTCTTCCCAATACACAGCACTGCCGGGCACAGATGTCACCAGACTCAAAATACAATATTAAAAGACACCTAAAGCAAACATGCAAAGTGTAGATTTAGATACAGTAGATATTTTCTAATGCAGGGCTACTCAACCTTTTTTCAGTCCAGGCACCCTTTAAAATTATGCACAGCCTCGAGGCATCCCATTCTAAAGTTTAAAAACTTAAAGCGGAGTTCCGGCCACAATTTCACTTTTTAAATATAAATACCCCTGTAATACACAAGCTTAATGTATTCTAGTAAAGTTAGTCTGTAAACTAAAGTCCGTTTTGTTAGGTTGTTACAGCATTTAGACACTTTATAAAATAGAAATTGACTGGGGCCATCTTAAGTGTGGGCATCATGAAGCCAGACTGTATGACTTCCTGGATTTCAGCCTTGCAAATCTCGCACATGCTCAGTGCTGCACAAGCAGTGTCAGATCAGGTTTCAGCACCTGTGCTGTCCAAGTCACATGATTCTTTGAGACTGGGGAGTGCACAGACTCCTGGAAAGTTACACCCACTACATTCCCAGGAGTCTGTGCGGTGTAGGTTAGGAAGCATTAAGCACCTAGGTGCAGGAAGTGGGAAGATTAACTATTCTGCCTAGCAACAACACTTTGAAGGCATCTAAAAAAAAATTCGTAAAGGACTAATGACATTTTTTTAAAACTACTGATGTAATGTTATATTTATGGGTGGAACTCCACTTTAAGCTAATATTTTTACATATCGTAGCATTGGACACCCAACATTAGAGAATATTTATTGCATACTGGAAATGATTAGTATTTAGTGTTTCTCTTCTCTCTCGGTTTCTCTTTCTCACTTAGCTAACTTGACCCCAGTACTGAAAGAGAGGAGCAGAGGAGGGGCACACTAGGGTGTCCTCAGGTGCCTGATGTCCACCTTATCAACCTATGATGTCATTGGTTCTTAGACACTGGCATTTGGCCCACCCACACAGTGCCCAATGTTCTAGTGCTGCACAATAAAAACCTGTGGCTTTAACAGGAAGGCAAACCTGATCCACCCACTTGTTGGCAATTTTTGGTCAGTTTGGCAGAACTTTTAGGCATTTTGTCAAGGCACCCCTGAAGAACCCAAAAGGCACCCCTGAAGAACCCAAAAGGCACCCCAGGGTGCCAGAGCACCCTGGTTAAAAAGGGCTGGTTTAATGTATGTGGTTAGCTTTAATGTGTGTTTTCTTTAACAAAGGTGGGTTTTAAAAGCTGGTCAGAAACGAAAATTCTCAGTACATCCGATGACTTTCGAAAGTACTTGTAAATAAAGTAAGTCAATTTTGTTTACATTTAACGTTCGATTTCCCAAAATGAAAACCACTTACACTGTTAGGAATGTGTTAATTCAATTAAATATTGTCATCCTGCTTCTTCGAATTTTCTTATCACGGCAGTCGAAAACGAACATCCGTTTGGCCCCACTAAGGACAAGAAAATCAAACGAACCTTAATACGAAAAATTTAAATCAAAATTCGACAAGTGTATGGCCAGCTTTTGCAGCAGGGACTGATGTGAATTGTCCCACAGGCTCTGTAAAAGTATGTTAGTATTATGCAAGTTAACCACTTAACCCCTGGACCATATTGCTGGTCAAAGACCAGAGCACTTTTTGCGATTCGGCACTGCGTCGCTTTAACTGACAATTGCGTGGTCGTGCGACGTGGCTCTCAAACAAAATTGGCGTCCTTTTTTCCCCACAAATAGAGCTTTATTTTGGTGGTATTTGATCACCTCTGCGGTTTTTAGTTTTTGCGCTATAAACAAAAATAAAGCGACAATTTTGAAAAAAATGAATATTTTTTACTTTTTGCTATAATAAATATCCCCCAAAAATCTATAAAAAAAATATTTTTTCCTCAGTTTAGGCCGATACGTATTCTTCTACATATTTTTCATTAAAAAAATCGCAATAAGCGTTTATTGATTGGTTTGCGCAAAAGTTATAGCGTTTACAAAATAGGGGGTAGTTTTATGGCATTTTTATTAATATTTTTTTTTTCGGTACTGCGACATTATGGTGGACACTTTGGACACTTTGGACACTTTTGACACATTTTTGGGACCATTGGCATTTTTATAGCGATCAGTGCTATAAAAATGCATTGGATTACTATAAAAATGCCACTGGCAGTGAAGGGGTTAACACTGTTCCCTGGGTGTGTTCTAACTGTAGGGGGGGTGGCCTTATTAGGGGAAATGACTGATCGCTGTTCATACATTGTATGAACAGACGGTCAGGCATTAGTCCCCTGACAGGACCGGGAGCTGTGTGTTTACACACACAGCTCCCGGTCCTCGCTCTGTAACGAGCGATCGCGCCCGGCGGGCACGCGCACGGGAGTCAGGGACTAGTGGCCGCTGCGAGAGCCGACGTATAGCTACGTGCTCTCGCGCAGGGGAGCCGGCCTACCGCCGTATAACTGCGGCGGCTGGTCGGCAAGTAGTTAAAGCGGAGTTCCGTCTAAAAAATTTTTTTTAAAGTCAGCAGCTACAAATACTGCAGCTGCTGACTTTTAAAATAAGGACCAACCCCACTGCTCTGGCAAAAAAACGAAAAGAACTCTGGACAGCCGCACTCCAAAATGACTTAAAATAAAGTTGGTCTTTTAATGTAAAAAGTACATACAGGCACTGCAAACAACGGATACAGAATGGCCGACGCGTTTCACGCTGCAATTCAGCGCTTAGTCATGGCTCACTGCTCTGGGTGGAGGTGCTGGCATCTTAAGTAAGGGAATCAGGATATGAGGAGGGGCCGGACATGGCGTAGATCACCGCGGATACTGCAGCGATCTTTCACCGGAAGTGGGTCCAAATACCTGTATTAGACGGGTATCTGCTCCCCCCCCCCCACCGGAAAGGTGGAAATGTGACAACGGAGGGGGGGGGGGGGTCCAGACAGCGGAAGTTCCATTTTTGGGTGGAACTCCGCTTTAATAAAATAGATACATACAAAATTAGGCGAGCTGGTATTTATGCACCTTATAGTTATACATCACACCATCACCACCAGTCACATGGAATTAATTTGAGCTCAATTAAACATTTTTTTTATTTTATTCAATTTTATTATACTTGTTTTTTTTTGTTTTTTTACAATTATATTTTTTTTTATTAAGCATTGTTAATGGATACTATAGTACAAAATAGTTCTATTTATCGAAAACAAATGCAAACAATAAAGTGCCCAAGCTGCTCCTTACTACAATGTTTCTATATAGTAAAGCCAATGACATTCCTTTCTAGTATTGTATTACAACCTCATTGGTATGCAGAATGCAATGTTAACACGTCTTAGTCTGTCTGATCACCCCAGTGAAAGGGCCATGGCAATACAAATTTCAGTGCCCAGCATGGCTTCCGAGACTGGTGCCACCATGATTAATGGCATCCTTGTTTTATTGATTTTTTTTGGCTACCTCAACTCATATCATTTGCCTAGTGCATTAACCCATGCATTAGAGATCCTTTGCTGTTACTTTTTTTGGGAGCTTAAAGGAGGCATTTGTAACTAGGTCCCATGAATTTCAATGAAGGTACCACTAGTTCAGAGAAAATACATTAATTTACTTAATTTAAATAGATTCACTAATGAATTATCTAGCTAATTAGTATTAGCATGGACCCTGTTACTCGACATATAAACAGAATAATTAGAACAGTTTACAGTACACTTCAGTAAAACATTAAAGCTATTAATTTACACTTCATTAGGAGATTAAACCTACCAGCTAAATGGCTGCAATTTTTATCCCGGTGCTCATCGTGTAGATACGATTGCCCTGCGGACTGAAACTCAGGCCCAGATTCACGTAGATCGGCGCAAAAATGTGCGGGCGTAACGTATCTCATTTACGTTACGGCTCCGCAACTTACACGGGCAAGTGCTGTATTCTCAAAGCACTTGCTCCGTAAGTTGCGGCGGCGTAGCGTAAATCACCCGGCGGAATTCAAATTCGGCGGGTAGGGGGCGTGTATCATTTAAATGAAGCGCGTCGCCGCACCGAACGAACTGCGCATGCGCCGTCCTTCAAATCTCCCAGTGTGCATTGCTCTAAATGACGTCGCAAGGACGTCATTGGTTTCAACGTGAACGTAAATGACGTCCAGCCCAGGGCTGTGGAGTCGGAGTCGAGGAGTCGGGGGAAATTTTGGGTACCTGGAGTCGGAGTCGGCAAACAATGCACCGACTCCGAGTCCTACTAAATTTAGATTGGAATTAAAAAATAAAAAAGCAAGTTTAAATGTCCCAATTCACAAAAAGTTATAATTAATGACTTCTCTACTGTAAGAATAAAGACCAATGCATGCAGTGCCTCACGTAACCGCAAAACGAACACGTTAAGTGACCGTGAAGAAGCATGCTTTTCATGTGCTTCACTATATGGCACGCAACGCACAATTAGGAGCTGCAATACTTATACTTTCCATAGTGTTGTGTTCTGCTTTTACAGGGAACGCATGTTAGAGAACCAGTAAGTGTCCAAATAAAAAAATTCCAACAGGAGTTTTATAAAGCACTAAAAGAAGTTGAAAAGTATGATCGCTCATCAAAACTTACTGTTGAAGAAGCCATCCTTGTTTATCCAGAGATCGTTAGTGATGTGGCCAGAATAGTTACTACAATGCCACCCACCCAAGTCAGTGTCGAAAGATTATTTTCAGCCCTAAAAATAATAAAGTCTGACTTAAGAGCCTCTATGAAAGCGGATCTGGCAGAGGCAATTCTCTTCCTTAGAACTCTACATTGAATTGATTTGCATTTGCTAAGCCTATAACTACATTTCAAGATTAATATAAACCATTTCTAGGTTTAACAGACTTTGTTTTTGGTTCATTATAGATAAGCTTTGTTTTTGTTCTAAAACAACCAAATAATGTGGTTTGTATTTTTGAACTGGTAAAGATCCTGATCCTGATGTTTATGCCTGCTGCTACTATCCAGCCACTTGATTGTTTTCATTGTGTTTGTCTTTTGCTTAAACTGTGCAATACAGTAGACTGTTGGCTTCCCAGCCAGTAGTCCTGTGGTAGGTTGCGTTTCTTTCCCTCAAGGAATGTATAAAATACATTCGCATATTAATACAGAGGAGTCGGAGTCGGGGAGTCGGAGTCGGAGTCGAAAGTACATAAAACTGAGGAGTCGGAGTCGGAACATTTATCTACCGACTCCACAGCCCTGGTCCAGCCCCATTCACAGACGACTTATATAAGCAAACGACGTAACTTTTTAAATTTTCGACGCGGGAACGACGGCCATACTTAACATTGGCTGCCCCTCATATAGCAGGGGCAACTTTACGCCGGGAAAAGCCTAACGTAAACGTCGTAACTTTACAAAGTGGCACATAATTGTGACGTGGAAGGAAAATGATAAATGGTTTTCAATTTTTTTTATAAATAAATATATGAAAAGTGTGGCGTGTGTTTTCAGCCCCCCTGAGTCAATACTTTGTAGAGTCACATTTTGCTGCAATTACAGCTGCAAGTGTTTTTAGGGATGTCTCTACCAGCTTTGTACATCTAGAGAGTGACATTTTTGCCCATTCTTCTTTGTAAAATGGCTCAAGCTCTGTCAGATTGGATAGAGAATGTCTGCAAACGGCAACAGCAACAAGTCTTGCCACAGATTCTCAATTGGATTTAGGTCTGGACTTTCACTGGGCCATTGTAACACATGAATATGCATTGATCCAAACCATTCCATTGTAACTCTGGATGTATGTTTAGGGTCGTTGTCCTGCTGGACCATGAACCTTCTCCCCCAGTCTCAAGACTTTTAAAGAATCTAATGCGACGTACACACGATCATTTTTCGGCTTGTAAAAAACAAAATTTTTCAGCCTCTAAAAACATTTTTTTTTCAACTTCATCATTAAAACATCGTTGCCCACACATGATCGTTAAAAAAAAAATGCTCTAGCAAAGCGCGGTGACGTACAACACATACAACGGCACTATAAAGGGGAAGTTCCATGCGGATGACGCCACCCTTTGGGCTGCTTTAGCTGATTCAGTGTTAGTAAAAGACAATTCGCACTTTTCTGTCTGTTACAGCGTGATGAATGTGCTTACTCCATTACGAATGGTAGTTTTACCAGAACGAGCGCTCCCATCTCATAACTCGCTTCTGAGCATGCGCAGGATTTCACGTCGTTTAAGCCCACACACGATCATCTTTTAGAACCCGAAAAACAACATTGTTTAAACGTCGTTAAAAAATGCAGCATGTTCGAATTTTTTTTGTCGTTTTTCCGAAACCGAAAAATTATGTGAAGCCCACACACAAAATTACATTTTTTTAAAACGTCATTTTCTACATGCCGAAAAATTATCGTGTGTACGCGGCATAACAGGTTTTCTTCTAAGATTGCCCTGTATTTGGCTCCATCCATTTTCCCATCAACTCTGACCAGCTTCCCTGTCGCCGGTGAAGATGCTGCCATCGCCATGTTTCGCTGTGGGAATGGTTTGTTCCGGGTGATGTGCAGTGTTGTTTTTTTGCCACACATAGCACTTTGATTTTAGGCCAAAAAGTTACATTTTGGTCTCATCTGACCAGAACACCTTCTTCCACATGTTTGCTGTGTCCCCCACATGGCTTCTCGCAAACTGCAAACGGAACTTCTTATGGCTTTCTTTCAGCAATGGCTTTCTTCTTGTCACTCTTCCATAAAGGCTAGCTTTGTGCAGTGCATGACTAATAGTTGTCCTGTGGACAGATTCTCCCACCTGAGCTGTGGATCTCTGCATCTGCTCCGGAGTTACCATGGGCCTCTTGGCTGCTTCTCTGAATAATTGCTCTCCTTGCCCGGCCTGTCAGTTTAGGTGGACGGCCATGTCTTGGTAGGTTTGCAGATGTGCCAAACTATTTCCATTTTCGGATGATGGATTGAACAGTGCTCCGTGAGATGTTCAAAGCTTGGGATAATTTTTTTTATAACCTAACCCTGCTTTATACTTCACAACCTTATCCCTGACCTGTCTGGTGTGTTCCTTGGCCTTCATGATGCTGTTTTTCACTAATGTTCTCTAACAAACCTCTGAGGCATTCACAGAACAGCTGTAATTATACTTAGATTAAATTACACACAGGTAGACTCTTTTACTAATGAGATGACTTCTGAAGGAAATTGGTTCCACTAGATTTTAGTTATATCAGAGTAAAAGGGGCTGAATACAAATGCATGCCACACTTTTCAGATATTTATTTGTAAAAAAATTGGAAAACCATTTATCATTTTCCTTCCACTTCACAATTATGTGCCACTTTGTGTTGGTCTATCCCATAAAATCCCAATAAAATACATTTACGTTTTTGGTTGTAAAATTTCAAGGGGTATGAATAATTTTTCAAGGCACTATATACCCTACTCGCATGAAGACTGCTGTCAATATCAAGATACAGGAAATCAGTGCTGGGAAGGAAAACTCTTTCCATGAAATATAAACATACACATATACAGAGCTTTTTTTCTCAGAAAATAGGTGCAGGAACTCAACCATGACCCCGTTCAGATTTCACAAACAGTAGAAGGGTCTTAAAGGGGCATTAAATACCAGGATTGCATTACATACAGAGTGCAGAGTTCAGGGGGTTACATACAGAGTGCAGAGCTGTCACTTGTAAACACAGAAACCAGACTTCTGTGTTTACAAGTGATTGTGGTGAGCAGGCACCAAAGGGTCTGAGCCAGAGGTGGTGGAACTGAGTTCCCCCAAGTTCCCCCTGAAAAAAAGCCCTGCACATATATATACAGTATACTATACGTAGTAGTTAGTGAACTATTTAAACCTGAATGTTGGGTACAGTGATTCCTCCCTTGCTCTGCTGCCTAGCACATACAGTATAACACAGGGAGTGATTAATACGAAAGCATAGTGCGAAGGAGAGCTCAGACTATTTCTGTCTTCTTTGAAGTCACATGGCAGCTGCATCATATAGCACTTTTGTTTTGTTTCAATTCACTAGGAGAGATCGCATTGGTTGGTGTTCTGTACATTGCCCGGAGGCACGGAACAACTTAAAGTACAAACTTGAAGATCTCAGTGCTGGAAACTCCAACATAAAGAATACTGCTGATTGGGTATTGTAAGTCAGAAAAAAACACTAACACGTGACAAGGTGAAACATTTCCTCCAAGTTCTTGGCACTAGTTACAGGGAAGATAAAGCAATAAATAATTTCAGGGTTTCTCAGAAGACACAAAAATCACCTTTTCTCAGAATTTTCAACTCCCGCCTTACTTTTCACAAATTGACTGTGCCTGGAGCAGATGTGAAGCATAAAATAATATTAATCCTAATTAGAAAATAAATGTACCTAAGGTAAGAGAGAAATTGTGTGGCTTCTAAGTTTGGACATTTACAATCTAATATTTACATGCAATGCAATAGGATATGAGTATATGCAAAGGCTTAAAGGCTCGGACCACCTTTAACCACTTCAGCCCCGGAAGGATTTACCCCCTTCCTGACCGGGCCATTTTTTGTGATACGCTTTAACTGACAATTGCACGGTCGAGCGACATTGTACCAAAAAAAATCACAATAAGTGTATATTGATTGGTTTGTGCAAAAGTTATAGGGCTAGATTCAGGTAGGGGGACAGAAGTTTGTGCGGGCGTAGCATATGTTATTTACGCTACGCCGCCGCAATTTAGAGAGGCAAGTGCAGTATTCACAAAGCACTTGCTCCGTAAGTTGCGGCGGCGTAGCACAAATCTGCCGGCGTAAGGGCGCCAAATTCAAATTGTCAAGAGGTGGGCGTGTTTTATGTAAATAAAACATGACCCCACGTAAATTACGTTTCTCACGAACGGCGCATGCGCCAGCCGTGAACGTATCCCAGTGCGCATGCTCCTAATCACGTCGCAAATAGTCAATGCTTTCGACGTGAACGTAATTTACGCAAAGCCCATTCGCGAACGACTTACGCAAATTATGTAAACGACGCAAAATTCGACGCTGGCCCGACGTCCATACTTTTAACATTGGCTATGCCTCATATAGCAGGAGTAACGTTACGCCGGAAAAAGCCTTACGCAAACTACGTAAAAAAATCCGCCGGGCGCACGTACGTTTCTGAATCGGCGTATCCAGCTCATTTGCATATTCTACGCTGAAATCGAAGGAAGCGCCACCTAGCGGCCAGCGTAAATATGCAACTAAGATACGACGGCGTAAGAGACTTACGCCAGTCGGATCTTAACCTAATTTCGGCGTATCTTGCTTTCTGAATACAGAAAGAAGATACGCCGGCGCAGCTTTGAATTTACGCGGTGTATCAAAAGATACGCCAACGTAAATTCTTGCTGAATCTAGCCCATAGTGTCTACAAATTATGGGAAAGATTTATGGCATTTTTGTGGCATTTTTTTTTACTAGTAATGGCTTTTATCTGCGATTTTTAGCGGTACTGTGACATTGCAACCGACAGATAGGACACTTCTGACTAGTGTTGAGCAGAATATGCCATATTCGATTTCGCGATATATCTCGAATATATATTCGAATATTCGAGATATATTCGCTAAATTCGAATATTCGTGATATTTTATCGAAATTAATTGAATGCGATTTTTCGCTATTGCGAATGCGAAAATAATTGCGATTTTTTTAATAACTGCGGTAGGAGCGCTCTGATTGGCTTAGAATATTCGTGATATTTTATCGAAATATCGCAACATGCGAATGCGATATTTATTGCGCAATTTCGAGATATGCTGGAGGAGCGCTCTGATTGGCTCAGAATATTCGTGATATTTTATCGAAATATCGCAACATGCGAATGCGATATTTATTGCGCAATTTCGAGATATGCTGGAGGAGCGCTCTGATTGGCTCAGAATATTCGTGATATTTTATCGAAATATCGCAACATGCGAATGCGATATTTATTGCGCAATTTCGAGATATGCTGGAGGAGCGCTCTGATTGGCTCAGAATATTCGTGATATTTTATCGAAATATCGCAACATGCGAATGCGATATTTATTGCGCAATTTCGAGATATGCTGGAGGAGCGCTCTGATTGGCTCAGAATATTCCTGATATTTTATCGAAATATCGCAACATGCGAATGCGAAATTTATTGCAGATATTTCGAAAACTGCTGTAGCAGCACTCTGAAATCGAATATGTATGATATTTTAACCAAAATACATATTGCGATTGCGATTTTTCGATCGCGCATGCGCAATTGCGCGAACAACACGCGACCATTTCCTGGAGCCTTGCCAGTTTCCAACTTATGATCGCAGCGCAATCACACAGCAACATGGTTGGAAGCAATTTCACTAAGTCTGAGGAAAAGTTGCTGATTTGTGTAAGTATTTTGACCACTGTTATTTCATCATCTTCAACTGCATTTTAGTCTAGTTTAAAAGTTAGTATATATGATCAGATATTAGTATTTCACAAAAAATGTGTCTCCTGCTTTTACAAAACTACAAGTCCCAGCATGCCTGGACAGCTGCAGACACCCTGGTTGGCAAATGTGTATTTAGGCACTTTTCCTTGTTATTTAGCATAATGAATTTAACATTTTATTGGACATAGGACGTATGCGAACGTCCTGACTTCAGTGTCCTCAAGGCCCAAGGACGTTCGAATACATATTGCCCTTTAGATGTTGCAGAACTACAACTTCCAGCATGCCTGGGAATGCTGGCACTTCTAGTATTGTAAGTTCTGCAGGCCCACATTTTTCAGGCCTTTATGCACGGGTCTCTAAACTGTGGCACCCTAGATGCAGCAAAAGTAAAATTCTTAGCATGCACTGACAGACCGTGGCTGATGGGAGTAGTAGTTTTGCAACAGCTGGAGGTGGACTGGTCTTGAAACCCAGAGTTAGGTAACAAACCCGTAGTGTTTTGCAACCATTCTGCCTCCAGCTGGTTATTTTCTGTTGAAAAGCCTGTGGCGTGCAAAACACAACCCAAAAACTCCACCCGGTGCAAGGAAAAATTTGCACACACCTAAAGAGTGACATCACAAAAAACTGCGACGGTTGCATACGTCAGTGGTCCTCCGAAAAGGTCCCGTCTCTGACCCCCCGGGGCGTTAGGCTCCTAGGCTCCTGACAGGGAAAAGAGTTACTGTGGTCCATACAGCCGAAGCCATATGGACCCATCTCGGTCCAAGCAGCGCAATCAACACGCGAACAACACGCGACCATTTCCTGGAGCCTTGCCAGTTTCCAACTTATGATCGCAGCGCAATCACACAGCAACATGGTTGGAAGCAATTTCACTAAGTCTGAGGAAAAGTTGCTGATTTGTGTAAGTATTTTGACCACTGTTATTTCATCATCTTCAACTGCATTTAAGTCTAGTTTAAAAGTTAGTATATATGATCAGATATTAGTATTTAACCAAAAATGTGTCTCCTGCTTTTACAAAACTACAAGTCCCAGCCCAGCCCAGCATTTTAGTCTAGTTTAAAAGTTAGTATATATGATCATATATTAGTATTTCACAAAAAATGTGTCTCCTGCTTTTACAAAACTACAAGTCCCAGCATGCCTGGACAGCTGCAGACACCCTGGTTGGCAAATGTGTATTTAGGCACTTTTCCTTGTTATTTAGCATAATGAATTTAAAAAATTTTTGGACATAGGACGTATGCGAACGTCCTGACTTCAGTGTCCTCAAGGCCCAAGGACGTTCGAATACATATTGCCCTTTAGATGTTGCAGAACTACAACTTCCAGCATGCCTGGGAATGCTGGCACTTCTAGTATTGTAAGTTCTGCAGGCCCCCATTTTTCAGGCCTTTATGCACGGGTCTCTAAACTGTGGCACCCTAGATGCAGCAAAAGTAAAATTCTTAGCATGCACTGACAGACCGTGGCTGATGGGAGTAGTAGTTTTGCAACAGCTGGAGGTGGACTGGTCTTGAAACCCAGAGTTAAGTAACAAACACGTAGTGTTTTGCAACCATTCTGCCTCCAGCTGTTTTTTTCCTGTTGAAAAGCCTGTGGCGTGCAAAACACAACCCAAAAACTCCACCCGGATGCAGTGAAAAATGTGCACACACCTAAAGAGTGACATCACAAAAAACTGCGACGGGTACATACGTCAGTGGTCCTCCGAAAAAGGTCCCGTCTCTGACCCCCCGGGGCGTTAGGCTCCTGACAGGGAAAAGAGTTAGCAACGCATATCTCCCCTATACGTGTATCCTGTGTTGTTAATAATATATTCATAATTATGCAAATGATAATGGCTGCTATATTTATGCAAAAAAAAGGTGGCGACCGAAATGGCAGGATATAAAATCTTTCATGTTACCCCTGTCATTGATTAATAAGGCGAGAATGCTTCCAATTGTTGAATAGCATACATTTACGTCATATATCCATAAGGCTGTCAACAGAAGTATTACAATATACTTTGTTCTTCATCTTGCAGAAGTTCCTGGAAACAGGATACGATGAGCTGCGGAGGCAGCCAGAGAAAAGGGCTGTGGTCAGCGCCCTAATCGCTGACTTTGGCGGCCAACATGACCACAAGGCCATTGTTAAGAAGTGGTCTGACCTGAAGAGGCGCCAAATGGTTCATGTCAGACGTCTTCGGGCTAAATATCATCCAGGTAAGTTATTGTTGACAGTTATGTTTTTTTTTAAAAAAGTGTATTTTGTGCGTGAACTCGAAAGAGAGAGGAGCCGGCCTGCAGGAGTTGGGAGGCCTCCCCCAGAGGCAATCTGCCACCTTTCTCCATGCCCCGGTTGGCAATGGCGGGTGTGAGGGGGTCCTCCCAACCCAACCTCGCATAGCACACCCACCAGGGGCGGGGCTGAGACCACCAAACTCAATTCACAGGTAGCCGAGAGCGGGATCCGAACCCCTAGCTGCAGAGGTGAATCAGTTGTCAGTGCAGTGGCAATCGCGTGGAGCCACCGCAGCTCCTTTGGTGACAGTTATGTAAGGTCATATGTAATTCATGTAAGGTCAGATGTTGTTAACCAAGATGCCATGTTGTGCTAACATATATCACCACCGGCCAAGGTATTCATAGTACTGTTGAAAAAAGACATGGGGCAGCAGACAGGAACACAGAAGTTATGTGGGAACATAATTTTCCCATTGCTTTGCATGGGACTTTAAAGAAAAACCCCGACCATGGCAAGTGGGGGTGGGTAAGGTTTAAACCACCTATCCTATGTTTGTGGCTGACATATAAGTAACCTGTGTGCCAAGTTTCATATAAATATCTTTAGCCGTTTGTACGTGATGCTGGAACATACATACATACATACATACATACATACATACATTTATGCACACACACACGTTGAGTTTTATATATATAGATTACCACTAAATTCCTGTGTTAGGAGTGGGGTTGTTATAGTAATCCCGTGTGCTCCATCAGGCCCTTTTTTTAACATGAGATGGTCTGAACAAAACAAAGGAGACAAAAACAGCTCATTTTAACATGGTTGCATCCCAGCTCACGCTCAGTCCCCTGTAGTGCCCACAAGACCCTTTAATATAACATTGTCCCATTGGTTAACTGTCTATATAAATCAATTTGTATTCATATACAATACAGCAGAGTACACAGAATTTGCATACGTCATTAGAAAACATTTTTATAATATATGAACATTGTGTTATTATAGGAGCTCCAATGCCAGTTATCCGCGCCAAGCGCAGAAGGCGCCAGGCCGATGAGGAGGAGGAGGAGGATGCGGCAGAGGAGGATGCGGCAGAGGAGGAGATGGATGAAGAGGAGCAGCCAGGGCCCTCCCACTCCCCAACCCCAGCTCCTGCTGAGGAGCAAGCTGAGGAGATTCCCCCCCCCACCACCCCAACTTCTCAAGCAGAAGAGCAGGAGGAAGAGAGCGGTCCTGTGAGCCTCGCTCAGGAAGGTAAATATGTGCACAATGATTAATAACATTTCAACAACAAAATGTAGATATAAAAATGGACAACATATAAAGCGCACCTGTCAGATTGTAGAACCATAATATGGTATTGATGCTAGAAGTATACAGGTAGTGCATAATTATTAGGCAAGTTGTATTTTTTGAGGATTCATTTTATTATTGAACAACAACCATGTTCTCAATGAACCCCAAAAACTCATTAATATCAAAGCTGAATTTTTTTGGAAGTAGTTTTTAGTTTGTTTTTAGTGTTAGTTATTTTCGGGGGATATCTGTGTGTGCAGGTGACTACTATTACTGTGCAGAATTATTAGGCAACTTAACCAAAAAATAAATAGATACCCATTTCAATGATTTATTTTTAACAGTGAAACCAATATAACATCTCAACATTCACAAATACACATTTCTGACATTTAAAAACAAAACAAAAACAAATCAGTGACCAATATAGCCACCTTTATTTGCAAGGACACTCAAAAGCCTGACATCCATGGATTCTGTCAGTGTTTTGATCTGTTCACCATCAACATTGCGTGCAGCAGCAACCACAGCCTCCCAGACACTGTTCAGAGAGGTGTACTGTTTTCCCTCCTTGTAAATCCCACATTTGATGATGGACCACAGGTTCTCAATGGGGTTCAGATCAGGTGAACAAGGAGGCCATGTCATTACTTTTTTTTATTTAATACCCTTTCTTGCCAGCCACGCTGTGGAGTACTTTGACACGTGTGATGGAGCATTGTCCTGCATGAAAATCATGTTTTTCTTGAAGGATGGTGACTTCTTCCTGTACCACTGCTTAAAGAAGGTCTCTTCCATAATCTGGCAGTAGGACTGGGAGTTGAGCTTGACTCCATCCTCAATCCGAAAAGGCCCCACAAGCTCATCTTTGATGATACCAGCCCAAACCAGTACTCCACCACCACCTTGCTGGCGTCTGAGTCGGACTGGAGCTCACTGCCCTTTACCAATCCAGCCACGGGCTCTTCCATCTGGCCCATCAAGACTCACTCTCATTTCAGTAGTCCATAAAACCTTAGAAAAATCTTTCTTGAGATATTTATTGGCACAGTCTTGACGTTGCAGCTTGTGTGTCTTGTTCAGTGGTCGTCGTCTTTCAGCCTTTCTTACCTTGGCCATGTCTCTGGGTATTGCACACCTTGTGCTTTTGGGCACCCCAGTGATGTTGCAGCTCTGAAATATGGCCAATCTGGTGGCAAGTGGCATCTTGGCAGCTGCACGCTTAACCTTTCTCAGTTCATGGGCAGTTATTTTGCGCCTTTGTTTTTCCACACGTTTCTTTTGTTTGATGATCACGCTTCAGAAGCTTTGCAATTTTAAGAGTGCTGCATCCCTCTGCTAGATATCTCTCTATTTTGGACTTTTCAGAGTCTGTCAAGTCCTTCTTTTGGCCCATTTTGCCAAAGGAAAGGAAATTGACTAATAATTATGCACACCTGATATAGAGTGTTGATGTCATTAGACCACACACCTTCTCATTACAGAGATGTACATTACCTAATATGCCTAATCGGTAGTAGGCTTTCGAGCCTATACAGCTTGGAGTAAGACAACATGCATAAAGAGGATGATGTGGTCCAAATACTCATTTGCCTAATAATTCTGCACTCCCGGGATGTGTTAGACACATAACAAGTGTATACACATGATAATGATTGATTAATAAGCAAAAAAAATATTTTATTTATTTGGTAACGTTCTTTGAAATCCAAATGTTTTTTTATTATATCCTAACAGTAGCAAGAAAGATGATGCAGCAGCACGCGCTGCTAAAGAAGACACATCTGAGGATTAAGGGAAATCATCAACAAATTCGCTACCTGGTCCAGCAAAATACGCAGCTAGAGCAGCAGCAATTAGAATATCTTGCTGAGCTGGAAAGGCTTCAGAAGCTCATGCTCAGCTATGTCTGAATTAATTTTTTGATTAAAAAATGTTATTTTTTGGAAATGTTTCATTTCTTTTTGAGATCGATTTTTAGGTTTTTCAACACATCTAACTTCACATCGAACAAATCAACATCAACACATCTAACTTCATAATAAGCAAAAACATTTTATACTATCATTTTATTTAACACAAACCTAGGACAAACTAAAGCACACGGACACAGACACGACGAACACAAAATAAACTGTTGAAAAATGAACATAACAAAAGCAACAATATATATATATATATATATACAGAGAGAGAGAGAGAGCAAGAAAGAGAGAGAGAGTGCAGATTTGCTCTTGCAGACAGCCTAATGGTTGCAGTATAAAGGCCGCAAACCAGGGTTTAACATAAGGTTAATTGTTTTAGTTACACTTGCTGTTACGATCCGGTCTGGTAGCTTGAAGCGGAGGCTGTTGGTGAATCCGCTGTGCCAGAGAGGTCATGAAGCTTTACTCAGCATGGAGGCAGCAGCAGTAGTATTAAAATATAATGTAACTAGACAATGCATTTCCTGAGGAAAATGCGAGTGGGAATGCTGAATAGCTTAATTGCTGAGCCCCTTGCCAAAGACATTCACCATAACCACTACACTATCTTTAGGACACACAGCTTCTTTCTCTATCTGCAAAGTATAGAGTATGCTGACTTCCTGGTCGCCCCTCCCCCCTCAAGAGGTTTCCCCTCCCCCCCAGGTCAGTGAGGAGGAATATTGCACTGAGGTCAGGAAAGTTATTTATGGAAAGAAATAACATTACAAACGCTTTTAATTCACAGATCAAATACATGATTTAAGCCTCCAAACAAAGCTTAATAAATCCTCAACCGTACATGCGATCGATACAACGACTACACCGTTTGAAATACACGGCCCTTGTGAACGCATTGATATGAAATTTATGTTGATAAACTTAAAAATGTGGCCATGTCTGCGATTTAGAAAAGAGCGTCTTTGTGAGTTTTGCAGCAACATTTTTTAGATAATTTAACATGAGAGTCTATGAGACATAATTTCTGGCTGTTGCTCCAATAACTAAAACTAAAAAACGTATCGCAGAATTGATCACATTGCCAGAAACCAGACAAGCATAGCTACGTTTTGATATAAAAATTGTGTATGAAAAGTAGATCTTGTGGGCGTGAGACCATTTTGTTTCCCCTTTTTGTAAAGATATTTTTAATTACAAAGATCTCCAATGTTAAGGTCACATGACAGACTCTAAATCCCCTCCATAGGATTACATTATAACCTATCGCATTTTTGTGAAAAATTCGCAAAACGTAAATTGCGTTTTCAACAAAAAATTGTAAACGATGACGATCTGAAAAGTCATAGCCGGATAGCTAAATATTTTGTGACCGCTTTACAGTTTTTTCAGTGTCTGTAAGTGAAAGTATGAAGTAGCTGAAACTTTTGGCAGGGCATGTGAATTCAAAGGGGAAAAGGATGTTCTCATTGACTTCAATGTTAAAAAAAGGGTCTAAAAGCTTAAAATTTATAAAAGTGTAAAAAGTAGAAAAAAACTTGAAGAAGTCCCATCATTAGCTGAAAGAGACGAACATTTTTACAGTTGAATGGTCTCAATAGCTGAAAGTATGCCGAAGTTACGCAGAACCAAAAAACGTAAGGAATAATAAGATTACTAAATTTACGTATATCAATACTGGAAATGTTTATTAAAGCATTCACACTAATTAAGATTAATACATTTACGGGTATCCATACTGGGAATGCTTATTAAAGCATTCCCACTAAGTATCACACAGGCATGATTTACAAGCAGTAGTGGTAATAGTAATACATAGCATAAAAACACTTGGGGAATACTTTACAGCATCAGTAGTGGTCATAGTAGTCAATAGTGTACCAAAAAATTGGGACACAGGTGTCTTGACTGAGCTGTAATAGTAGTAGTAGACATTGACAATACAGTGTCAAATCACTCGGGCAAGAGGTGCCATGATGAACAGCAGTCTTAATAAGAGTATATAGGGTGTGAAATAACTGCTGACATAGGTGTATTGACTGGGCAGCAGCAGCAGAAGCAGCAGTAGTATTAACAGTAGTAGTTGATACAGAGTCATATCACATGGGCAGGAGGTGCCATGATGAACAGCAGTAGGAATAGGAGTATATAGAGTGTCAAATAACTGCTGACATAGGTGTCTTGACTGGGCAGCAGCAGCAGAAGCAGCAGTAGTATTAACAGTAGTAGTTGATACAGAGTCATATCACATGGGCAGGAGGTGCCATCATGAACAGCAGTAGGAATAGGAGTATATAGAGTGTCAAATAACTGCTGACATATGTGTCTTGACTGGGCAGCAGCAGCAGCAGAAGCAGCAGTAGTATTAACAGTAGTAGTTGATACAGAGTCATATCACATGGGCAGGAGGTGCCATCATGAACAGCAGTAGGAATAGGAGTATATAGAGTGTCAAATAACTGCTGACATAGGTGTCTTGACTGGGCAGCAGCAGCAGCAGAAGCAGCAGTAGTATTAACAGTAGTAGTTGATACAGAGTCATATCACATGGGCAGGAGGTGCCATCATGAACAGCAGTAGGAATAGGAGTATATAGAGTGTCAAATAACTGCTGACATAGGTGTATTGACTGGGCAGCAGCAGCAGAAGCAGCAGTAGTATTAACAGTAGTAGTTGATACAGAGTCATATCACATGGGCAGGAGGTGCCATGATGAACAGCAGTAGGAATAGGAGTATATAGAGTGTCAAATAACTGCTGACATAGGTGTCTTGACTGGGCAGCAGCAGCAGAAGCAGCAGTAGTATTAACAGTAGTAGTTGATACAGAGTCATATCACATGGGCAGGAGGTGCCATGATGAACAGCAGTAGGAATAGGAGTATATAGAGTGTCAAATAACTGCTGACATAGGTGTATTGACTGGGCAGCAGCAGCAGAAGCAGCAGTAGTATTAACAGTAGTAGTTGATACAGAGTCATATCACATGGGCAGGAGGTGCCATGATGAACAGCAGTAGGAATAGGAGTATATAGAGTGTCAAATAACTGCTGACATAGGTGTCTTGACTGGGCAGCAGCAGCAGCAGAAGCAGCAGTAGTATTAACAGTAGTAGTTGATACAGAGTCATATCACATGGGCAGGAGGTGCCATCATGAACAGCAGTAGGAATAGGAGTATATAGAGTGTCAAATAACTGCTGACATAGGTGTCTTGACTGGGCAGCAGCAGCAGCAGAAGCAGCAGTAGTATTAACAGTAGTAGTTGATACAGAGTCATATCACATGGGCAGGAGGTGCCATCATGAACAGCAGTAGGAATAGGAGTATATAGAGTGTCAAATAACTGCTGACATAGGTGTATTGACTGGGCAGCAGCAGCAGAAGCAGCAGTAGTATTAACAGTAGTAGTTGATACAGAGTCATATCACATGGGCAGGAGGTGCCATGATGAACAGCAGTAGGAATAGGAGTATATAGAGTGTCAAATAACTGCTGACATAGGTGTCTTGACTGGGCAGCAGCAGCAGAAGCAGAAGCAGCAGTAGTAGTATTAACAGTAGTAGTTGATACAGAGTCATATCACATGGGCAGGAGGTGCCATGATGAACAGCTGTAGGAATAGGAGTATATAGAGTGTCAAATAACTGCTGACATAGGTGTATTGACTGGGCAGCAGCAGCAGAAGCAGCACTAGTATTAACAGTAGTAGTTGATACAGAGTCATATCACATGGGCAGGAGGTGCCATGATGAACAGCAGTAGGAATAAGAGTATATAGAGTGTTAAACAACTGCTGACATAGGTGTATTGACTGGGCGGCAGCAGCAGCTGAAGCAGCAGTAGTAGTATTAACAGTAGTAGTTGATACAGAGTCATATCACATGGGCAGGAGGTGCCATCATGAACAGCAGTAGGAATAGGAGTATATAGAGTGTGAAATAACTGCTGACATAGGTGTATTGACTGGGCGGCAGCAGCAGCAGAAGCAGCAGTAGTAGTATTAACAGTAGTAGTTGATACAGAGTCATATCACATGGGCAGGAGTTGCCATGATGTACAGCAGTCTTAATAAGAGTATATAGGGTGTGAAATAACTGCTGACATAATTGTCTTGACTGATCCAAAGGAGTCATGGGAGAAAATCATGTGGTCAGATGAGACTATAATATAATTTTTTGATCATAATTTCACTAACCGTGTTCGGAGGAAGAATAATGATGAGTACCATGCCAAGAACGCCATCCCTAATGTGAAGCATGGGGGTGGTAGCATCATGCTTTGGTGGTGTTTTTCTGCACATGGGACAGGGTGACTGCACTGTATTAAGGAGAGGATGACCGGGGCCATGTATTGCAAGATTTTGGGCAACAACCTCCTTCCCTGAGTTAGAGCTTTGAAGATGGGTCGAGGCTGGGTCTTCCAACATGAGAATGACCCAAAGCACACAGCCAGGATAACCAAGGATTGGCTCTGTAAGGAGCATATCAAGGTTCTGGCGTGGCCTAGCCAGTCTCCAGACCTAAACCCAATAGAGAATCTTTGGAGGGAGCTCAAACTCCGTGTTTCTCAGCGATAGCCCAGAAACATGACTGATGTAGAGAAGATCTGTGTGGAGGAGTGGGCCAAAATCCCTCCTCCAGTGTGTGCAAAGCTGGTGTAAAACTACAAGAAATGTTTGACCGCTGTAATTGCAAAGAAAGCCTACTGTACCAAATATTAACATTGATTTTCTCTGATGTTGAAATAGTTATATTCAGCACTGTAAATACATCAGGTCCGGGGCTTCATCAGGGAATGCATGGCAAGGGACCCTTCAGCGCCCTGAACCGACGACGGGTGCCAGAAAGTCACCGCCGATCCAGGACTCATTCATCTTTATGAATGTGAGTCTGTCCACGGAGTCTGTGGACAGACGGGTCCTCTTGTCCGTGACCACCCCACCTGCCGCGCTGAATGTCCGCTCAGATAGTACGCTGGAGGGGGGGCAAGACAATAACTCCAGCGCATACTGAGCGAGCTCGCGGCAGGTGTCCAATCTGGCAACCCAGTACTCCATGGGGTCGTCGGTGCTCATACTGTCAGAAGCACCGACGGACGCCATGTAGTCTGCCACCATGTGGGCCAGCCGCTGGTGGTGACTGCTGCTGCTGCTGCTGGTGGTGGTACTGGGTCGCTCGGTTTGGAAGAACATCCTCATCTCTTCCATTAGGTCCCCTGCTCGGCTGCAGCTGGGTGCAGCCACCTGCTGGGTGAGATGAGGGGGGACAACTGGAGGCCGGGGAGTTGCCTGCTCCAACCGTCTGACAATGGCTGCCTGCAGTTCCTCCATCCGGTGCTGCCTCCGGCTGGCTGGGATGAACTGCTCCAGTTTCCCCTTGCACCTGGGATCCAAAAGGGTGGCCATCCAGAAATCATCCCTCGTCTTGATGGTCTTAACCCGGGGGTCCCTCCTGAGGCATCTCAGCATGTGGGCAGCCATGGGGAAGAGCACAGCCCGCTGTGACTCCTCAATGCTGGCCAGGTGAATGAGGTGCGACTCTTCTTCCCTGAGGCGCTGCTGGTCAAACTCAGACATGCCCAACCCCCGGACTATCGGTGCCCCCAACACCGGCTCTCCCTCCTGACCAGGCCCTGACTCCGGGACGACACCAGCAACCACCTCCTCCTCCTCTTCATCATCATCCTCCTCCTCCTCCTCCTCCTCCTGGTCCTGGCCCTGGTCTCGGTGGAGCATTGCTGACTCCTCCTGCTCCACCAAGGCACTCTCCCCAGCCTCGAGCAGGCGATCTAGTGTCCTCTCCAGCATGAACAGTATTGGCAGCACGCTATTGAGGCCAATTTGCTCACTGCTGACCATCTTGGTCGCCTGCTCGAAGGAGGACAACACTTGGCAGACCTGGTTTATCTGCCCCCACTGCGCACAGGCGATGAAAGGGAGTTGTGGTGAAGCCCTCTCAGTGCCTAGTTCCATCAGGTACTCCCTCACCGCCCTTTGCTGCTCCCACAACCTCTTCAGCATGTGGAGGGTGGAGTTCCACCGCGTCACACTGTCCACAATCAGCCTGTGAAGGGGCAGATTGTACTTCCGCTGCAATTTGGACAGGGACGCGGTAGCGGTTGGGGAGCGCCTGAAGTGGCTGGCAATCCTACGCGCCTTTGCCACAATGTCACTCAACCCTGGATAAGTGCGCAGGAACTTCTGCACCACCAGGTTGAGGACATGTGCCAGACAGGGCACGTGCGTCAGACTGCCAGCATGGAGGGCGGCGAGTAGGTTGCTGCCGTTATCGCAGACAACCATACCTGGCTGGAGCCTTCGGGGTGTCAGCCACTTCTGGACCTGAGCTTGAAGTGCTTTCAGCACTTCTTCTGCAGTGTGTCTCCGGTCCCCTAAACTAACAAGCTGGAGCACGGCCTGACAGCGCACGTGCCCCACACTTGAGTAGCTACGGGGGCGCTTGCTGGGAGGCTCAGCAGCTGCGGAGACAGTGGCTTGAGGGAGACCAGCAGTTCTCCCCTGGACACCCCGGGGCGGCACCACAAGATCGGTTGCCGACGATCCCTCACCGACGCCTCGGAGGGAAACCCAATGGGCCGTGAAGCTGATGTAGCGTCCCTGCCCATGCCTGCTGGTCCAGCCATCCATTGTCAGATGAACCCTGTCGCTGACAGCGTGATCCAGCGACAGGGTTACATTCTGCACAATGTGCTGGTGTAGGGCAGGGACACCAGTCCTGGCAAAGAAATGGCGGCTGGGGACACGCCATTGGGGTTGGGCCTGCTCCAACATCTGCCTGAAGGGGTTGCTGTCAACTATGTTGAAGGGCAGCAGATGTTGGGCAATAACCCTTGCCAGGAGCCCATTGAGGGAACGCACACGTCGGTCTCCAGGGGGGAAGGGAGTGGTGCGGTCAAAGGCGTCTGAAATCGACGCCTGGCGCCGGACGGCAGTGCGGGACACAGACGTGGAGGGTGCTGTGGAAGTAGAGGTCTGGCTGCCGGTACCAGTACCTCTACTAGAGGGAGCGGGGGGGCATGACCTGCTGGAAACAGATGAAGATGTGGCAGGGGCTGCTGTACCCTGCTCACTTGTGGTGGTGGCGCTGCTACCACCACCACGCTTCATCTCGTCATACAACGCCCAGTGGTTTATCCTCAGGTGCTGGTTCAGGGCTGTGGTACCCACCCGAGCCAAACACTTCCCTCTCTTCACCCTCACTTTACAAATCCGGCAGATGGCCACGGTAGGGTTGTCTGCCACCAGGGTAAAGAAATTCCAGACAGGTGACTTCAGCACCGCCCTCCTGTCAGATGGGGTGACGCTTACTTGCACCTGCTGGGATTCGGTGCGCACAGGTGGAGCTGCCTGCTGCTGCTGCTGCTGCTGCTGCTCCTCCTCCTGACACCTCCTGCTGCCATCACCAGTGGAGACCCTGACGATGGTCTCCCTGGTGGTGACCTGGCGCACCGTTTCACCAGGGTGCCTACCTTCCCCGTCGTCACTGACGTAGTGAGCCGACGCGTCAGATGGCAACCATGATGGGTCACCCTCTTCGCCCCCAGAGATGTCAGACCAAGGGCTGAGATGTGTTGGTCTGAGGGAACCACGTGACATGGAGCCTCTAGCCTGGCTCCGCTGTCCCCTCACCCACGCCTGGGTCTGACTAGGTGCTGCTGTTTCCTGCACCAAAACAGCAGCACCAGTTTGAAGGGATGTCTCTGGGATACTGCCAGCAGGTATCCCATCCTCCTCATCCATCCCTTCAAAAAGGTCCTGACCATCAGGACAGAGCTGGAGGTCTGCCTGATGCATGGCCTCCCCCAAGAGATCCCTCTCACTGTCGCTGTCGAACAGTAAGATGCTGGACTCTTGGGGGCTGGGGGGGGGTAGTACAGGCAACGGTGTAATGGTGGTACTACTGTGAGTCGGGACCGACGACTCAGTGGCACTGCTGTGCCCCATGTAGTCCACCACTACTTAAACCTGAGATGGCAATATCGGGCGGCTGCCCGATGGGAAGAACTCCCGGATCAGGCGTACTCCCCTTGCACCCGATCCTCTACCACTAGTAGGGGCACGAGAGGTACCCCGTGCTGGCAGCGATCCAGCACTGGGAGTAACTCCCCTACCCCTACTGCCACGGCCACGGATGCCGCTCATAATTGCTGATATGTGTGTGGGGGGGTTAAACTTTATTGGGGGGGGAAAATGTGAACAAAATGTGTTTTTGTGTATTTTTTACAAGACAGGCACGCAGACAAAGACGTACACAGACAGCTACTAAACTATAAGAAAAGTAGTACACCAGACAAGGACTACAAAATTAAAGAAAAAAAAAAAAGCACTAAACAAACACTAACTTTTTTTTTTTTTTTTTTTTTTTAAACACAAAACACAGACACTAAACACACACTAAGCTAAGCTAGATGAAATAAATGTACACTAACAGTGTGTACACTTACTACACAAAATTTAACTAAACTGAACACAAAACTTAGCTTTTATAAAAGCTCTTTAGGGAAAACTAAACAAAATTTGAACTGAGATGCCTATCAAATATCACTGAACAGCGAACCTGCAAGATCTAACAGTAACACAAGATGAACAAAACTTAGCTTTTAGAAAAGCTCTTTTATAAAGCTCAGCAAAATGTGTTCTGAAATCTCTTGCAAATATAACTGAACAGGGAGGATTGCAGGATCAAACAGTAACACAAATGAAAAAAACAGCACAAAACAGCACAAAACGTAGCTTTGAAAAAAGCTCTTGGGTCTATTGCTTTGAAAAAAGCAGTTGATATACTGGAAAAGATCCACTGGAATCACTAAATAGCAATGCTGGTGATGATCTAAATCAATCAAGAACAAAGACACAGGAAACCAGGAACACAGAAACAGCCTCCACACTCTACAGCCAGCTTCTGAATCTGCAATGAAATGGTGCTGGGAGTGAGCTTATATAATGTCCATGCAGGCAGGTTCCTATTGGTTGCTAACCTGTGACGAGTGTGGAAGGAGAACTCTGATTGGCTCTGATGCAAAAGGGCGGAGCAAATAATCGCGCAATATTCCTATTGCCGAATATTCGCATTGCGAATATTCGGCAATATAAAATGATCGCTTCAGCTACTCGGCCCAATGGCTCTAATCATACCAGCAATGCTTTCAGACGTCTATGGAGATCACTAGGATGTGATCTGTTTTAAAAATGAAACTGTAAAAATCGCTCTGATGCGGAAGATCGGGGCGAGGAAAATAATCGCGCGATATTGCGTTTGCCGAATAATCGCATTGCGATCTTTCTGGAAAATTCAATGAACGCTTCAGCTACTCGGCCCAGGGTCTCTAATGATACCAGCAATGCTTTTAGACGTCGATGGAGATATCTAGGATGTGATCTGATTAAAAAAAAAAATTGTAAAAAATCGAATATTCGGAATTGCGAATATTCACCGCGAATTTCGAAATATAGCGCGATTTCTCGAATATGCTATATTCGAGTCGAATATTCGCAATGCGAATATTCGTGAGCAACACTACTTCTGACACACATTTTTGAGCTCACTGACATTTATACAGCGATCAGTGCTATAAATATGCACTTATTACCGTGTAAATGTCACTGGTAGGGAAGGGGTTAACACTAGAGGGCGACCAAGGGGTTAAATGTGTTCCCTCGTGAGTGATTCTAACCGTATGGAGATGTGACTGACTGGGGAGGAGACATATGGTTGTTCCTACTTAGGAGGAACACACGATCTGTCTCCTGTCCCCTGACAGAACAGGGATTTGTGTGTTTACAACGAGTGCTGGCAGGTGATAGAGCTCGTCCTGGCTCCTGCAGTAGCTCAAGGTAAGAGGGGTGGCTCCCAGATACCGCACATCTGAGATGTCCTAAGGAGGTGGATAGAGTGGCAAACCTCAGCCTGGAATCCGAACAAGCCACCTCCCGACGCGTTTCGCTCTGCCCCTAGGAGCTTAGTCATGGGGTCTGAGTCCAGGCTGAAGTTGCTACTCCATCCACCTCCTTAAAACAGATGTGCAGTATCCGGGGGCTACCCCTCTTCCCTTGAGCTCCTGCTAAACCAGCCGACTTTGGTTCTGTCTATGGCCAGCTTTAGTTTACTGTTTGTGCAGTCAGTACTGCCATATAACAACATTGAAAGTCATATGAGCTTGCGGAGTTGTGGCATGTACCTTGTACTCTCACATCCAGGAGTGTGCCTGTTTGTAACTGCTATCTTTACAACTCCTGTTCTCCCATAGGAAGTTATTTTATATGATAATCGTTTGAACCTTCTACTCTTTAAATCAGAGGCAGACCCCAAGAGCACCCTGCAGCACATGCAAGATGCATATTGTGAAAGACATCAGTAAACACTACACTTGTTTTTTTTTTACTTTCCACAAACGACTTATTTGCAGCTTTTGTAACATGTCTATAGATAAGAAACTGAGACTAGAATGCAAAAACGGAAACATCCCTGACGTGGTTTGTGCAATCATTCAACTGTGGTAGTCTGAAAGGATAAAACATACGTGCAGGACGGGAGGTGTAAAGACACTGGCTGTCCAACATGCTGTGTATAGTAATTCTATAGAACATATGCATTTACAAACATACACGTTATCACACTACTACTACTTCCAATGACACAGTATTGACAAGTATTAATGCATTCAGAAAAACATTTGATTAGAATGGTAATAAGCGTAAATAATAATAAATTCTTATATAAATGATTATGTACAGTTACATTGTTCCAGGATAGCCGCCTAACCCACCGCTTTGCATATGGATTATGTGAATTTTAAACGCTGATGTCCACTGCAGCAATTTTTAATAAAGAGGTCTTTGTGAACTTTTTCAAACGTAATGCACTATGAAGCCTCTTTTTTCCTCCAATTATATCTGCTAATTATGCCATCCCTGGGAGAGCTGTGAACGAGTGGAGCTGAGCTGATTACCATTGTTCCTTTGAACCAAAGAGGACGGATCCACCTTTCCTGCACTCCTGAGTCCCATGGAATCTTTGCCTGTATGATCTCTTTCTAACAGAGATCCATCTTTCATGGTAAGGGGCCAGCTTGCCCGAATTTATCTTGTGTCTCTGCATGTGGATGTACATGTATTACCTGGAAGATTCAACCATATCACCTGTGAAGCCAGCTATTTTTCATTGATTAGTGGACTTTTATGTCTCCGGCTATCAGCACTTGAGATTGCAATAATTCCTTGATTGATACTAGCAATTTTTTTTGTAGAATTTATTTTTAATTTTAGTTTCATCAAACTTTTGTTCACCTTTGTCTTTTGGTATCCACCATATATTCATATAGTTTTGGGGGTTGCGCTACTTTTTCACTGCTTTTCATCTTTATCCCATTGCATATCCAGCACATTCCAAAATTGCAGCACCTCTTCAGAGTTTTCTCACTTTTTATATATATACATTTTTTTCATTTTATGTTTTTTGTATGAGACCATTTATATATATTTTATTCACTGGTTGTCCTAAATGGGAATTTGCGGGATCTGTCCCAAATTAACCCTTTCATTATCAGTTTTTCTTTTCACATTTGCAAATTGCAAACCATTTTAGGGAAGCGCAATTTCACTATTGCTTTACATACTGTCACCTGAATAGAAGGGTTGTCTATCCTGTCAGTGTGCCTGTTAATGTGAATGGCAGACATCTGCAAATTTAAGGGTCAGCATAAAAAATCAAAGTGTATGTAAACCCTAAAAATTAACTTCTCTTATTTGATCCCTTTCGGTCTGTTAAATTCACTATATTACCAAAAGTATTGGGCCACCTGCCTTTACACACACATGAACCTTAATGGCATCCCAGTCTTAGTCTGTAGGGTTCAATATTGAGTTGGCCCACCCTTTGCAGCTATAACAGCTTCAATTCTTCTGGGAAGGCTGTCCACAAGGTTTAGGAGTGTGAGGTCAGGCACTGATGTTGGACGAGAAGGCCTGGCTCGCAGTCTCCACTCCAATTAATCTCAAAGGTGTTCTATCGGGTTGAGGTCAGGACTCTCAGTCAAGTTCCTCCACTCCAAACTCCCTCATCCATGTCTTTATTGATTTATGCACTGGTCCAAATGATTTGGTGGAGGGGGGATTATGGTGTGGGGTTGTTTTTCAGGGGTTGGGCTTGGCCCCTTAGTTCTAGTGAAGGGATTTCTTAAGGCTTCAGCATACCAAGACATTTTGGACAAATTCATGCTCCCAACTTTGTGGGAACAGTTTGGAAAAGGCCCCTTCCTGTTCCAACATGACTGCGCACCAGTGCACAAAGCAAGGTCCATAAAGACATTAGGGTTGTTTACGAAAGGCAAATCCACTTTGCACTACAAGTGCAAACTACAAGTGCAAAGTGCACTTGAAATTGCACTGAAAGTGCACTTTGAAGTGCAGTCGCTGTAAATCTGAGGGGTAGATCTGAAATGAGGGGAAGCTCTGCTGATTTTATTATCCAATCGTGTGCAAGCTAAAATGCTGTTTTTTATTTTCCTTGCATGTCCCCCTCTTATCTACAGCGACTGCACTTCCAAGTACACTTTCAGTGCAATTTCAAGTGCAAAGTGGATTTTCCTTTAGTAAATAACCCCCAGAGATGAGCGAGTTTGAGGTGGGAGGAACTGTGTGTGACAGTGCGTGCAGGGAGAGGATCCTCTGCTTGCTGTCACAGGTAAATAGGGAATCAGGAGGTGCAGGGAAATGTTGCTGAACATGTTACACCCTTAATACGGGCATGACATGTAACATGTTCAGAAAGGTGAACGTATCCTCATTCAGAAGGAGTATAGCATCTGATAGAGATTTGCCTTAAAGAAGGCAAACACAGGCCCTAGTAATAAAGTCAAGCTACATCTGAGAAGGGTACATAAGAGGCTTTTCTGGCCCACAATGATATCTCCTGCAGTCTGGAGCCTCGTACACACGACCGAGGAACTCGACGGGCGAAACACATCGTTTTCCTCGTCGAGTTCCTTGTCAGGCTGTCGAGGAACTCGACAAGCCAATTTTCTCCATTCCCGTCAAGGAAATAGAGAACATGCTCTCTTTTTGGCTCGTCGAGTTTCTCGACAGTTTCCTCGACGAAAATGTACACAGGACCGGTTTCCTCGGCAAAAAAATATCTCCCAGCAAGTTTCTTGCTGGTTTTTGCCGAGGCCTGAGTTTAAAAAAAACGCCGATACCCAATTTCCCGCCACGAGTTTGAATACTGCGCCGGCATATACCGAGCGCAGTACACTCGTGTATCTTCGGGCAGTCTCGGCGCCTCTCGCGCTGACGTCCTGAGCGTACAGGACGTCAGCGCGAGAGTTGCCGAGCCTGCCCGATGATACACGAGTGTACTGCGCTCGGTATATGTCGGCGCAGTATTCAAACTCGGCGCGGGAAACGAGCGGGGAGGACGCGAGGACACCGCAGAAGGACGCCAGGACCCGACGAAGAGGACCCCCGGAAGCCGCAGAAGGACCCATACCTGACGAAGAGGACACCCGAAGCCGCACCCGACGAGGCCGCCGATGGACGCCGCGCAAGACACCAAAACTGTAAGTACAAAAAAAACTTTTTTTTCCACAGGATTCGGGGCAACTTTAGGGGTGCGCGGTATACGCGTGAGCGCGTTATACCGCAATAAATACGGTATCTCAAATCATAGAAATCCCAGTCTTCCAGGTTTGAAAATGACTTCTCAATGCTTTCTTTTACCTGCTTAATAAGCAATCCCCTATAGAGAATTCATCGGACACAAACAATCCCAATGATACATGGCAGACATACATTTTCACTGGAGGATCTGGTCTTTCCTGATAAAACAATTTGAAGCCTCCATGTATGGATACTGTTTGAAGTTTTGTAACTTCCCTCACCCAACGTGTAACAAATTCAGAGGGGGACAACAGTGGTGGAGTGTCTGTGTTCATTCATCCACTGCAAATTGGGGATGGTCAAAGAGTGCTTCATGGGAAAGTCAGAGACAATGGCACTCTTGATGTTCACAGCAGGGTCCTGATTGGGAGGATAAATCAGAGATCAGGAGGAGATAACACAGTGCTTGGACCCTTTTAGAGATAAAAGAAGGAAGTACACCTTGAAATTAGCTGGCTGAGAAGAAGTCTTCAAAAACATCATAAAAAGACCACATTAACATTCAATCGCAGAGTACACACTCCAAACTAATGGTTTGTTACACCTAAAGTAGCCCATAGATATTCAGATGACCATACACATTAGATAATTGTCTTCTCGTCTAGCATTTTCAGACACATCAGCCTTTTTGTTGAGGAAATAGTGCTCAGAAAATATAGAAAAGCCTTCTTTTCCCCCTTAAGTGTCATTGTTCACAGCACGCCTCCCCGATCCTGCTCTACAGAAATATTCAGATATACATAACCCATTGACATTGCAAGAAGGACCAGAAAAACAGTCGTTATGCTGCACTACTAAGTAAGAAGCTTAAAATGTTACTAAACCCAGGACCTTGCATTCACTATATCTGGTCTCCCACAAAACATGCAAATGGCATTATTTTTGTAAATATAAACTGCTGAATACCTTTTCTTATCAGCAGTATATATCAGTCTTGTGACTTCTATTAGTGTCGGGTCAAAGCTTGTAGGGGGAGTTTTCATTCCCCTCTGACTGTCCTACGAAGCTGCAGGACACCTGACCCTCTGTCTGGACAGTGCTGATTGGCCCTGTGCTGATCACATGCACTCTCCCAAGAAAAAAAAAGGAAAATCTAGGAATACACACCAAACTGAGCATGTACAGCTTGCCCACAAGGCTCTGTTCTATCAGGAGATGGTTTGGGGACTGTGGAAGCAAACTTAAAAAAAAAAAAAAAAACATCAAGCGCAGCCACTGTGCC
This sequence comes from Rana temporaria, assembly GCF_905171775.1. Taxonomy (NCBI): domain Eukaryota; kingdom Metazoa; phylum Chordata; class Amphibia; order Anura; family Ranidae; genus Rana; species Rana temporaria. Next base: position 82,555,215 of record NC_053493.1, on the reverse strand, counting down.
CATCAATTGCCGCCACTGTGCCCATCAATTGCCACCACTGTGCCCAATCAATTGCCACCACTGTGCCCAATCAATTGCTGCCAGTGTGCCCCATCAATTGCTGCCAGTCTGCCCCATCAATTGCCACCACTGTGCCCCATCAATTGCTGCCAGTCTGCCCCATCAATTTCCACCACTGTGCCCCATCAATTGTCGCCAATGTGCCTCATCAATTGCTGCCAGTGTGCCTCATCAATTGCCGCCAGTGTGCCCTATCAATTGCCGCTACTGTGCCCCATTAAATGCTGCAAGTGTCCCCCCCCCCCCGCCCAGCACTTATCTGTCTCAGCGCTGTCCTCCACGCTCTGAGTCCTCCATGTGTTCTCCCATCCTCTTCCCGTCATCTCTGCTATGATTGGATGCCTGATAGGCGTCCAATCACAGCGCCTGTCGCTTCAGCCAATCAGGTGACAGGGTAACCAGACCCGAGCACCTGATTGGCTGAGAGGCGGGTCATCGTTAGGGAAGCAATTTATTCGCTTACCTAACACAACACTGTGTAAACAGCAAACGCATAGCAATATATATGCCTGCTGTTTACCAATTTGGAAGCCTATTAGAGCCCACGGCTCTAATCAGGACCCCTTTTAGCTCTATTGGTGATAGAGCGGTGCAGGAGAGAGGGGGCGGCGAAAATCAAAATGCACAAAAACACGCGCCAACAACTCACGATCCTTTAAGTTCATAAAGCTAAAATATCTCAATTTATTTAATGTCTTTTAAAGTGTATCTAAAGCCCAAACTTTTTTTATAGAGCAGGGAACAGTTAAAACCACCGCAAGGATGTATTTTTTGCTATCTCTTCCCTCACTTCCTGTCTTGAGACACAACAGAGGGGATCTCTGTCAAAAAAGAAAAATCCTCTCTTAGGCCAACCATACACAGAGCAAATTTTTTTCAAAAATCACTTAATTGCATATCAACACAGTCAGTGTTGATGGGGGAATCCCTCCCGCTCCCCATTAAAATCTGTCAGGCTGATGGTACCAAAGTTGATTGATCGATCAATTTGGGTACATTCAGCCTCCTCATACATGGTTTGACGCTCGGCCGGTCCCTGCTGAACCAAGATTCAAACTGTCTATGGTTGGCTTTAAAGCGGGGGTTCCGCGGGTTTTCATTTTTTTTTTTGCAATGCTTCTGCGGCTCTTACCTGCTTGAAATAAGCACCCGTGTCTCCCAGTTTTTCTGCCCGCATCATTGCACTTGTCCAGTAAACTTGATGTTTTAAAATTTAAAGATGGACGTTTCCATCTTTACTGTGGGCACTGTGAAGCCCAGCAGCTCTTCCTTCCGGGATAAGGCGAATGTTGACGTCCCAGCATTCACCGCTCTATCCCGCGCATGTGCAGTGTTGACGGCGAGCGTCAACACTGTTGCCATCAGATTTTCCTTAGTTAAAATGGCAAATTAGTATCCGCCCTCATCACATGACGCACTTTGCAAGTCATGTGACCCGCTTCCGCTCACGTGACAGTCGAGCTAGCGCGAGAATACACGCCAAGCTAATCGGATGGTCTCCTGTGAATTGTGAAACGTCACTCCCAGGAGACCTTGCGCCCAGATCACATTACGCCGAGAGTCGTCTGGGAAAAGGAGCGATACGCCCACTCCCCGCAAGGAAGAAGACCCGGAAGTCAGAAAGAATACAGGTAAGTGTACACATATGCCAAAAAATGACAACGCAGCAGTGATTTACTAAGGCTGGAGACAGGTTAGCTATAATGTTCAATTTTAGGGTGAACCTTCGCTTTAAGCTGGTCCTACATGGAGCCAATTTTGAATGGTTCCGATCAACAGACCAAAATTTAAGCCATGGGTAGGTCTGACAGCACCCTCTAGCCCAGCATCCTTCTATCTGAGAATTGAAAGGTGGAAATTGTGGCCATGCATAGCCCCAAATGTTTGAAACGTCTCTTCCCAATCATATGCAGCAACTATTTGGGTATAGTGACAGCTAAGGGTGCCTGCTATAAGAATACAGTAGTCAGCAGGGAAGATTCATCCATCCATACTGTGGATGGGGGGGGGGGGGGGGGGGGGTCAATAGACACACGGGGCTGAACTAGAGAAATCTTACAGTATATGGGCAGCTTTAGACTGTTGTCACTGGAACAGGTATCCCTTTTTCTAGGATTTTGAATCTATAAGGCCCCTTTCAGTAATATTTACTGCTTTCCAGTAGTGTTTACCACCCCCTTAAAATCCACAGTGCATTGCTTTTCAGAGGATGTTGAAAATAAGATTTGCAGGCAATACTACCACCTCCTGATACCTGTTTTTTTTTTTTTGCCTTTCTTTTTTCACTGCTGAACAGCAATTTTGCATTGCAGCACCACACTACAAGTGCGGTCACATTTACTTTCACAGGAGAGTTTGACAGGTTGTGCCGCCTTTCATACTGAGCATGTTGCATTAAAATTGTCGCGTTGTGTACTATGTGTAGTATTGATACATCAAGTGGGTGAATAAGGTTCAGGAAGGCAGTTTTTTCAAAATGAAACCAAAACCAAGAACATGGGGACATGACCTTAAACTAACTGGAGGAAAGTTCAAAACGAATCTTACAGTAGAAATTATTATTTTACTGAAAGGGTAGTTGATACGTGGAATAAACTACCAGCAGATGTAGTGCTTGGGACAAACATAGATCTATAGTCAGAGAATAAAGTTAAAAAAGAAGTATGGAGTTGTTGTTTTTTGCAGAATCATACTTACCAAGGTCTATGCAGCATCAGTCCGATGCTGCATCTGTCCCCCTGCCGGCTCTAACACTAAGAACCAAGCGATCTAACACCGCAGATCACTCGGTTCTCACAGCTCCCCAAAGAGAGAGCTAGTGACTGTCGGTCACCGCTCTCTGCTCTGCCCCCTCCTTGCTCACTGGAGCGCTGGGCTGTGGAGGGCGCAGAAACTGGTAGCTCAAGCTCTTAGCGGCTTGCTGAGAGGCTGAGCCGGGTGTCGATCTAGACATGTGGGCAGATCATGACCCCTATGTCATGATCTTGCCCGAGCCTGGACCGGCTCTCTGATGCTTCAGCCCGCTGTCTGCTGAAAACGGGTCACAGGAGTGCAGACCGAACTGCACTCCTGTGATCCACAGGAGAAGTACAGCCAAATGAGCTTTGGCTGTACTTCTTCTTTAACAAAAAAAAAGGGCAGACTCAATGGATTACTCTCTTTTTCTGCCATCATTTTTCTATGTTTCTATGAGCAGCACCATGTCCACTTGTAGATCAACTGCCTGCATTATAATGCCTCCTTACTTGCTGATTTAAACCTTTTAATGTTGCACTACTATGCTGCAATTGCATGCATTGCATGTGGTTGTGGTGTGGCCCCATTAAACTCAAAGTGAGAGGGTGATAACAGTTGGTGCGATTATTCGCAAATGGAAGAAACACAAAATAACTGTCAATCTCCCTCGGTCTGGGGCTCCATGCAAGATCTCAACTCGTGGAGTTCCAATGATCATGAGAACAGTGAGGAATCAGCCCAGAACTACACGGGAGAATCTTGTCAATGATCTCAAGGCAGTTGAGACCAGAGTCACAAAGAAAACAATTGGTAACAATCTGTAGTCTGCTAATGAACATCTGAATGATATAGAGGAGAACTGGGTGAAAGTGTTGTGGTCAGATGAGACCAAAAATCAAGCTCTTTGGCATCAATTCAACTCGCCGTGTTTGGAGGAGGAGGAATGCTGACTATGGCCCGGATTTACAAAGCACTTACGCCTACGTATAACAAGTTACGCCGACATAAGTGCAAATGTGCGCCGTCGTATCTGTGCGCAAGACCCACAAACAGAGATGCGCCTAAAAGCAGGCTATACCCCGCCGACGTATCTTGCTTACGCCGGCGTAGAGTGGGCACACATTTAGGCTGGGAGCATGGTGCCGCTCCCATTGATTAGTCATTCAAATATGCAAATAAGGGAAATACGGCGATTCACGAACCTGCGTGCGCCCGATGCAGGCTACGAGAGGTGCGCGTAAGTTGTACGTCCGGCATAAAGTTAAGCCCCATAAAGGAGGTGTAACCCAGCAGCAGACATGCAAAGGTCTGCACCTGGGAACACAATCCGGCATATTTTACGTTGGACGTGTGTCTGGCTGGGCGTAGGTTACGTTCATGGCGTATGCAGTGATCCGACGTATCTTAGGCAGCAATTCCGACGTGGTTGTGAGCATGCGCAGGGGGATGCGTCCACGTCACGGCGCAGTTCGTTAAACTTACTTGTCTGGCGCTCGGACCATCATTTGCATGGGGTCACGCCTCATTTGCATGGGTTTGCATGGGTCAAGCCCACTTCCACCTACACCGGCCTGCGCCTTCGAAACCTACGCAATGCCAACGCAGCTTTGGGAGCACTGGATTCCTGAATTCCATGCTTGCCTCTCTGCGCTGCTTCGGCGTGGCGTATGGCGTTACGGCGGCGTAATGTGCGCCCAACTCTCTGTGAATCCGGGCCTATGACCCCAAGAACACATCCCCATCGTTAGACACGGAGGTGGAATTATCATGCTTTGGGGGCATTTATTTCTGCTAAGGGGACAGGACAACTTCACTGCATTAAAGGGACAATGGAGAACCTCCTTCTCTCAACCAGGGCATTGGTATTGGTATTTCAGCATGACAATGACCCAAAACACATGGCCAAGGCAACAAAGAACTGTCTCAAGAAAAAGCACATTAAGGTATTGGAGTGCCGGTCTACAGACCTTTATCCCATAGAAAGAATGTGGAGGGAGATCAAGGATCGAGTTACCAAATGTCTGCCTCAAAACCTTAAAGCGGAGGTTCACCCAAATAAGATTTTTATCAGAGCAACTTCGCGCCTGCGCCGTATAGAGCCGACTAGCAGCTCTGCATGTTCGGCTTCTTTTGGAAATGCTGTGACTCGGACGCACCTACGCAATACGGGGGGCGGGGCCTTAACCGCTGGAGGGAACTTTTTCCTGAAAGACGTCAATCATCTGGGCGACCTCCCAGGTGACATGCCTCCTCAGAATAGAAACGCCTACTCCCGTGGGGAGAAGTACCTGGAAGCCAGATTGGAAATATACATTATACGGTATGTACAGCCTAAAAAAGTAAATAAATTGCGGACTGTACATGTTACAAGTCTAAAGAAGTTGCTCTGATAAAAATGTTATTTGGGTGAACCTCCGCTTTAATGACTTGAAGAGGATCTGCAAAGAGGAGTGGGACAAAATCCCTCCTGAGGCCCCGTACACACGTCCGAGGAACTCGACGGGCAAAACTCATCGTTTTGCTCGTCGAGTTCTGTGTGAAGCCGCCGAGGATCTCGGCGAGCCAACTTTCCTCATTGAACAATGAGGAAATAGAGAACATGTCGGCTTCCTGGGCCGAAAGTGTACACGCGGCCGGGTTTCTCGGCAGAATTCAGCTCCGATCGAGTTTCTGGCTGAATTCTGCCGAGAAACTTGGTCGTGTGTACGGGGCCTGAGATGTGTGCAAACCTGGTGGCCAACTATAAAAAAGTCTGACCTCTGTGATTGCCAGTAAAGGTTTTGCCACCAAGTACGATGTCTTGTTTTGCAAAGGGGTCAAATTCTTATTTTACTCAATAAAATGCAAATCAATTTATAATTTTTTTGAAATGCGTTTTTTTCTGGATATTTTTTGTTATTCTGTCTCTCACTGCTAGAATAAACCTACCTAAAATTATAGACTGGTCATTTCTTTGTCAGTGGGCAAATGTACACAATCAGCAGGGGATCAACTCACTGTATTAATTGTGGATTTCTCCCCTCCACACACTTTAATTCTAATAACATTGGTTGAAAGGGGGAACAGAGGGGTGAATCTCCCCAACTTGGACACCGACAGCAATAAAAAAAAAAAAATTAAAACCCCTCCTACTTTATCCAAACAAAGATTGTGGCTATGGATACAGTTTAACTAATCCCACATGTACAATCATTAAATAAATGGCGTTGCTGAATTTCATGTCGTAAGCTGACCAAGAACTGCAAAGCTGCCGAATTCTCCGACATGCTCAATGGCTCCTCTCATCTTTAGTTATTTAGGAAGAAGCTGGAGTGAGATTGTATGCGGTAATAGAGGTTTTGACCAGTGAACAAAGAGCTGCACATACTAAACAGATTGTCTTTAATTAGAAACAGAATGTTATGAGTCATTTCTTATAACACTGCCATATTTTTATTGCCTTTCAAATAAAGATCCCGGTCTGAATGATTTAATGGGAGTTTGTAAGCTTTGCGGGATCTTGCCTATACAATACACAGTGTAGCTAATGCTTAATCAGAGTCTATTCTGTCTTATAAAAATACACTACTGGATGCACGTTCCAGGAGAGAATAACCTTGTGTATATATAACATGTAAATGTCACCATTCTACACGTTACGCATGTAATGTAACTGAATTTTGCAAATACCAAGAGTGAAACGCTATAATCGTGTGATTTGTTTTCTGGCTGAGATAAAAAATTGCAAGCAGAACAAGCATATTGTGTGCCGACACAACTTAAAGGGGTTGTAAAGACAAAAATATTTTCCTCTTAAATTAAAGTCTGACAGTAGCTGATAAAGTAAAAAGTAATGTTTTGCATTATAACTAGTTTGATACCTGTTGAAATCGAGCTGTTTTATTCACCTCCGTCACTCCTGAATCATTATTCTCACTGACTTCCTGGTTTGCGGTGCGCATTCATTCTTGCTACATCACGGCCTAATGGGAATTAGGCCCCGTACACACGTCCGAGAAACTCGACGAGCAAAACACATCGTTTTGCTCGTCGAGTTCCTTGTGAAGCCGCCGAGGATCTCGGCGAGCCAAGTTTCCTCATTGACTAACGAGGAAATAGAGAACGTGTTCTCTATTTGGCCCGACGAGATCCTCGTCGCCTTCCTCGGCCAAAAGTGTACACGTGACCGGGTTTCTCGGCAGAATACGGCTCCGATCGAGTTTCTGGCTGAATTCTGCCAAGAAACTTGGTCGTGTGTACGGGGCCTTACAGTTCCCATTAGGCTTAGCCTCCATGCCTGTGAGGGATAAGAGAGCATCTTCACGCAGGGCTGTAGTCATAGGGAGGGGGTGAGCACATTCTGCTTTCCACCATGCAAAATGGCTCAGATGCTGGTGGAAAGCAAGAAGAGGAGTGACAGGAAATGGCATTTTCAAACCTGGATTACTGTATTTTGGAGGTCAAAAGGAAAAACGAGGTAAGTGATATTTAAATGCTCTTGCTTACAGCAATCAATTGATCTAATAAAAAACGAACCTTTAGTGTTCCTTTAAGACAAAAGTAGAAAAAAAATCACATCATTTTAGGTGGCAATGTAAATAGCATACCGTAACCCCATTATAATTGTAGAAAAACTAAAAGTCTTTCCATGGAAATGATAGGTTTTATCACCAGGGCTCAGGGCTGGTGAAAGGATTTTTGTCTGCACAAAGATGCATTTTGTGTTAGGGAACAGAAGACAGGTATTTTAACAATCCAAATCCCCAGGAAGTGGTGGGGATTCAGATTTTTTCAACATACAAGCCCCCCCACCCCCTTGCCAACTGCACACCTGGCCCTCATTCTGGTGTTCTATGGCTCCTTTCACACAGGAGTCATCCGTTCAATCATATTTTTGCATGGCTATAAAATACAGATCACCGGAAGGAATCTGAAAATCAATAATTTCCAATGTGTCCTATTCACACCATAACGCTGCAAATGCATGCCAACGGACGTCAGAATGAATGTCAATGGATGTCAGCATGTGTTACAACACAGCTAAAGTGGGTAGAAATGTACATGCATTTTCCATATATTTTAGTGCAAGTCAGTGTGAATTGACCCTTAATGGAAAAAAAATGTAGACTTGTCTGTTTAAAAAAAACGGACAATGTCTGTTTACATCTGTTTTCCCATAGGAATGCACTGCTGTCTGTTTTTCAATGGATAGATGGACCACCTGTTTGAAAGGGGCGTAAGGTGGCTGCCTAAGCGGCCTTATGCTGGTGCCGGTGTATTGTCACATTCTGCTGCCTATCGTAGAATGCTGCGGAAGTCACGTGGCGGCCAACTGCACATGCGCAATGCGTTCCAAACGCAAGTGCGATGCGTTCCAATAGATTTACGACAGTACACACCAGCGAACCCGGCATTCAGGGCGACGTGGAATTAGAGGAAAGTGGCCAGTCGGCCTCACGTCCTCGCTTCGCTCGGACGGCTCGCTCCGCTCGCTCGGCCTCCTGGCTCTTTTTTTAACATCCTCCAATCCACGGGGATGTTAAGGAAAGAGCCTGGATGCCGACCGAGGTTTCACTGGTGTGTACTGTCGTGAATCCATTGGAACGCATCGCACTTGCGCAGTTGGCCACCACGTGACTTTCGCAGCATTCTACGATAGGCAGCAGAATGTGACAACTCACTGGCCCTGTTTTTCGTGTCTGAATGTTGTTCAGTGCCAGGATTGTGTTGAGAGTGGAGAAAATGTTGTTTCTGTGTGGGAAAATTCTCCTTGTCCCCCATACTTTATGCTGAAATAGGACAAATACAAAAATGATGATACAAAGAAAGATTTTCCTTGGTTGCTTTTTTTTAAACCAGGCTGTCACCTGGGGCCTAGACAAGTAGATATTTATGGTTGGACTGGAATACATTCTGTGGCAGCTGCATGCACCTTCCAGACGATCACTTTTGGATGGAAGGATCAGCTGGACAGGTTTGAAATTTTTGGAGCAGCTGGACATACAAGAAAGATCCAACCACCCTTTGGATTAACTGTGTTTAAAGGGCTTTATAAACGTGTACACTCCGATCTACTGAGCATGGAACGAGGGCAATCAGGAAGGAGAGAGGACACTGTCCTCCATAATAAGCTCAGGTTGGGAGGTGTTTGTCCTCGTCTCCATTTTTCATTTAGGAAAAATGCATCTTGGGCCTTCTAAGTAAACCTTGGAGTGCATGTCTGTTTTCAGAATTGTGCCCATACTCATAGCTCAGAATGTTCTGAAATGATAAAGAGGGACACCTTTTAGCACACAGGATGAAGGTAAAGGACATGTCCTTTCCAGGGCCCCGGATACAAGGATCACAAACATATAACATACAGAAAATGAGTGCTTTTTTTACCTCTATTTTTCCTTTATCATGGCTTTTGAAAATATCAAATGCAGTAATAAAGAGATGGAATAAAACGTTTAGTGCAGCATAACACTTTTGGTAGTAAACTAGTAAATTTTGTATAGAAATGTACACATCCAACAAAAAACAAGGACAACTGAGGCTGCACGAGGGACAGAGAGATTTGGTTTCAAAAGAGGGACAGTCCCTCCAAATGAGGGATAGTTGGGAGCTATGGCCATACTGACGAGAGAATAGCAAATCAGAAACATATATGTGATAATTCTCCACTGCCACCTTTAAACTAATAAGAGAGGCCCAGACTCATTGTTTCCTGGTTGTCAAATACTCATGTAGTACTTACATATGGATGTATAAGCAATCCAAACGTGGTAGTCCACTTTTCTTCTGAAAATCACCATTATTTCATGTATTTTACTATAATTTACAAACAATACATTCTCAGCTGGTGTAAATGGGTACCTTTAGTCATCTATGAATTCAAGTTAAAAACATAAGTAAGTTGAAAAAAAAGATGAATTAATTTTGCTCTGCTTACAGAAGTTGTGGTCAGCTCTCTTTTTGAAGCATCTTTTTAAGATTTTAATTTATCAAGAAGCAGTTTCCAGTATATCCAAACAATAAGAATTGAACGAGGTACAGCCATATATAGAAAATACAATTATAAACGTCTGATAGTCACGACTGCCGATCAGTATAGTAAATCAGGATCAATAACATGTATAGAAGAAATAAAAGAGGGTACACTCACAGCAGTTTACTATTAAACAACTTGAGATGTTGTAAGCTTTTTGTGCACCCCCCACCCACGTATGCTTTTTCTCTTCCCCTTTCTAGATTTCGTTTTCCTCCTGTATTGAAAACCTTCCTTGTCTAAACAGATTAAGGTTTCATCATTTAGAATTTGAAACCACCTCTGAGTTTCCCAGGAAGAAGTGACCAGTACAATCTGTTTTTATTTTTGCTTTTGTTTTCATTGCATATTCTTTACGTTATGTTATTCCATGCAAGATTTTTTGTGCCACTGCACAAAGTCATGTCTTTGATGATGCCACCTCGCAGCGCATGTTATTGTGCATAACACGTGTGCACTAGTGTGTGGAGTGAATGTGTGCTGCCATAGTAAAAATTAATTGCAGTAATTGTTTTTTTCCTTTCTTATTTTAATTTCTATGATATTCTATAGCACAGTAGCGCTTTGCGACACATTGACATAAATTGTATTACGTTTTTGTGTGCTGCATTGAAAAAAATACAGCATGTCTGCCTTTTTCCCCAGCATACACCAAGACAATTCTGTGGTGCGTACATGCCACATGAACAGCAATAGTATTTTAGATTATAAACTCCTTGTTTCATGTATGTGAGTATTCAACACTTATTGTGCTTGTATTTTAGTAAAACATGTATATGTATATATGTTGTAAGTAACTGTGATTTACTCCCTAATTTATTAGAGCCTCCTGAAGAAGCCATTTCATAATGAAATGTAATGAAACGCGTAGAGACTGAGACCAGTGCTCTATTTCTTCCTTGGTCTGGCCCAATACATTTGTGGAAGTCTGTATTTTGTGTATACATGTATTTTCTATATGTGGGCTAGGATCTAACAGGATGAGCGCTCCTTTACTCTTTTAATGAATTTATCATACTCTATTCTAAAGTGTTTTTAAATGCTTTTGTGTATGTTTTAACAGAATTATACATCAGACAGGAGGCTCATATCTTATGCATTATCTTTCTTTAATAATGCCCATAGCAGAAATACAGTAAACATTTATTGTAACTAAAAAAATTCAAAGAACTACCCTTCCCAGCAGTCCCTGGGCCAGTGTAGCCCCTCCCAGACCGTAGCCTATATAAGGGACTGTCTGAGGTAACCTATTCCTCTTTCTTTCTGCTCATAGCCAGAACTCAGATAAGTACATTACTCTATGTTTATAATTTTTATGTAGGCTTGCTTGTTATTTGGTTATCAGCAGCCTTTTTAATTTGTGTAGATCCTAATGTCACATCGTCTTTCCACAGGGTGCTGGGGATCCCCCCCCCTCCCACCCCGGCTTTTATTACAGCTACGGAGGTTTTTCCCTCCTCCGCTATTCCCTTCAACTTCCACCTGTATCTGTATATACCCTCTGATCCCCTCAGACCTTCATCTGTGTGTTGTTCTATCAACCTTCTGTCTTATGAAGCACAACTGATATTTCTAAAAATGATAAACGTTTAGTTTTTGCTGTATGCTTTTCCCACTTTGCTATCTGTGCCACCCGTTTTGTAGAGAACGCGGTTTCCTCTGATGTGTACATCTTACAGTCATTGGGCTTCTTTATTTGTTTATTTTACAATATACCGCTGCTTTGCTTCTTTTGTTTCCCCCCGGTGCGCTCTGCACACTGCTCGTTTTCTGACTGGAGGTAGGACGGCGCCATTTTAACATCTCGGCGCCTTTTTTCCTACCTCCCTTCTTCTCCTTCTCCTCAGAGCGTCTCATCTCTGAGGGGGGCGTGGCGGTGAGGATCTCCCTGCACCAATCGCGCTATTGTCGCGAATCGACGGCGCCATTGCTGCGGACCTGTCCTGGGGACCCCATCCTCCGTGTGCTAGGCCGTCTCTCCCCATCGCCGCCACGCCAGGGTGCGGGCGGCTGTATGGTTGGAACTCTGTGTAGATCTCACTGATCTATGCGAATCACGTTAGGCCGTAGTCTCGCGAGACTACGGCCCCGAGCCTCACGTCTAGCTCCCCTTGTGGTGGGGAATATCTCCCCTCATCTAACTTCTGTCACTCACACCTAGCTGGTGGGGGAATTCCTCCCCTCCCCTGCTTCTGTCACTCCTTCACCTTCAGTTACATTAAACGTCAGTTCTTGTTCTGGGAATTTATTCCCCTGTAGTCTATTCTACATATAATGAATATATTAATACATGTAAATAAATAATAAATTTAAATAATTATACGAATGAATAAATTATTGACTTATTAAATAAATATAAATAAATCAATGAACATATATGTCTATAAATAAATAATTTATACAATCTATATGATTGAATAAATAAATAAATAAATATATATAATAAACAAATTTTAAAATATAAACTATTAAACTAAACTTTATATATAATTGAATAAATAAATACATATATACATATAAATAAATAAACAAATTATAACAATAATTGAATGAATTATAGAAATTACTATACAAGTTATAGTACATAACTTCCGTATCTTCCTGTGCTGCACAGCCGTGCTGTCCGCAGACAGCTGACTCCTCTCCTGTGGCTGGCGACAGATCCTTTACTCCCTACTGGTGCCACTGAAGTGGTGGACGCAGCCCTGGAAGGCCCTACCTACCTCAGTGCTGCACTGGTTCCTGAGCTGGTCGGTAGGTCCGTCCAGACTACCAGGGCATCGGTTGTTCCAACCCACATGCACCCCTATGTCCGGATCTCCCGGCAAGGATATAACGCCCCTAAATAGGGCATGGCGTCCCGTATGCGCCGTCACATTAATGTGGCCTCCGTCTCCCCGGCAGGGGAAGTAATTAACATGCCCCAGGCAGTACCCTCCCAGGACTGCCGACCCATTGACTCCCCGACAGGGGAAGTAAATAACATGCCCCAGGCAGTACCCTCCCAGGACTGCCGACCCTCTGACTCCCCGGCAGGGGAAGTACATAACATGCCCCAGGCAGTACCTTCCCAGGACTGCCGACCCACGGACTCCCTGGCAGGGGAAGTAAATAACATGCCCCAGGCAGTACCCTCCCGGGCCTGCCGACCCACTGCCTTCCCAGACTCCAATCGACCCCCGAGCCTCGGGGAGATGCACATGCAGAGGCAGCGATCCGCTAGACGGACTGAGCCAGACTCCTCGTGGACTCTTCCAGAGTCGTCCGCGGAGTACGAGGCGGCTAACACCTTTGAGTTAGAGGATGAAAATGATGATGATAATGATGATGATTATGTGAGCAGTGGGCACATGGCGCTCCATGACGACGCCAACCCTAGGTCCCAGGGTAAAACCTTATTGGACTCTTGTGGAGTACCATTTTTCGATCAGGAGGTGTTTGGCCACCCACACTCCAGTGACTGGGCACCTCTACCTGAGGTGATCCAATAGATCGAATGCTGGACCCGGAGATCGATCGGTACGCTAACCGGACAAGTTGAGGGTCGAATACTCACCCTTCCATTACCAAATACGGTGGTGCTCACTCCAGAGGTGGATCCCATAATCATTCAGTATTCCAGGAAGGGAATAGAGAGGGCCTTTGGGACCTCACAGTACTGGGTCTTAGATCTCTGGACCTATCACCTAACCCTACGCCTTAGTGAGCAGGCTACCGCCTCTGTAAGCCGGTTGACCTAGCACAATGGGATCACGCTAATTGATGATATCTTTAAGACGGTAGGACAAATGGAGTTATATTACCAGGCGTATACCTGGTTCACCATCCCATTCGGTTTTTCAAACCTAAACACCGTCCTAATGGACAACAGGTTGCTAGACCTTGGACCAAACAGCCGATAGTAGAGATGGAAGCGCTCTCTTTGAACTTCCTCAACAACATCTTCCCGATCAGGAAGAAGAAAGGCGGTTTTACGTCCGGTGGGAGCTTGAGAAATCTCACCAACTTACTGCCCTGTGGAACAAGGGTGAGGTTGAACATCTACTTGAACGACCTACTTCTAATGGCTGGTTCCCCTCGCCTAGCGAGCGAACACGCCTCCTGGATGGTCGGATCACTTCGCGATCTGGGACTCCTCATAGATCACGAACACCTATTATCTCCCCATTTCAGGAGATAGAGTTTTTGGGGTTCTTGGTGGACACCAACCGAGCGATCCTTCGGCTACCCATACCCAATAAGCCGCCATCCGCAAAGACATCAGTATCATGCTGGGCAGCAGCGGGTGTCCTTACGCGGACTGACTCGCTTAGTCGGCCTGTTCCCGGTGTCAATCCAGGCCACTCTCCAGCCCCTCTTCACTGTCGAACCCTCCAGAGACTCGAGACTCTACATCTTCGCTAGGGGCTTCGCTATACAAACTAAGTGAAGCCATGGTGGACCTACGGTAGTGGTTACGTCATGCTGTCAAACGGAACGGCGAGACATTTTCAACTCCTCACCGGATTTCGTCATAGGGTCGGATACCAGCCGCCTCAGCTGGGGTGCTCGGTGCAGTCCCTCGTCCTCCGGTAGGACGTGGTCCACAGAGAACCCTCGGCTGCACATCAACACGTACACCCCTGACGGCCTTTTTTGCCATCGGAAGTCTGTTGCCACGCACGTCCATCTGCTGTGTGCTATTGCGTTCGGACAACGTACCCGCAGTCCGGTACGTCGATCGCTTGGTGGGCCCCTGATCCAGAATCCTAGCGGATCTAGTAAGACTTCGGGCACTTCTGCCTGGAATGCAACATCGTCCCGATTGCGGGATATGCCACAGACTATCCCTATAGGGTGGCAGATTGGATTCTCGTTACCTGACCGATTCCAACGATTGGCGACCGCACCGGTCAGGGTCCCTGATCCTCGCTCACTTTGCGGATCCTTCTCTATGGACCTGTTCGTTCCCCGTATCAACCACCAGTTTCCGCGCTCTTACAACCGGAGACCGGATCCGGAGGCGCACCATGTGGACGCCCTCCACCAAACGTGGTCACAGGGGACACATTACGCGTTCCCCTGTTCCCGGTGACCCTCAGGGTCCTCCTTCACTTAGCGAGCCGGAGGGCATCAGTCGTGCGGTTCACTCCGTGGTGGCCGACGCAGCCATGGTTTCCCCTCCTTCTGAGGATGACGGTGGAACTCCCCAGGTTGTTTCCTCATTCCCCCCACCTCCTCGCTGGTCCGAACGGGGATCTGCACCCTCTACTCACGAAGCACATCCTACCTCTCCTCACATGGTTAGTATCGGGGTTCCGGTCGCAGACTACGACCTTTCGGGAACAGCTAGGGATTCCCTGCCTTGGACTGGGCCCCGGGACTAGATCGGCATCTCGATCTACCTGGGGACTCTGGGTTACTTGGTGTGATCAACGACGGGTCGACCCCGTTCAAGCGCCAGGGTCTGTAATAGCCAATTATCTGGCGGACTCTTTGGATCCGTTGGTGTGTCAATTTTGAAGGCGTTAAGTTTAAATCGCCCAATGTACCAGCACACTTGGGATTTTTCCAAGGTCATGATCATGTTCTCGGGCTGGGGGACATTGACACTCTGTTTGAGGTTACTGTCTTTCGAGCTTACTGTCTTCTTGTGTCTGATTTCCATCATCGTGGGTCAGACGTCAAGGCTTTGGACATATCCAGGCGTCATTCCTCGCCTCAGAGACTCAAGTCTTTTTCCGTCGTGCGTTGGACCAGACGGTACTTCGATCGGTTTTCTACCCGTTCTTCCCCGCACATCCACAACTGTATGTGGTCCGCTGTCTACAGACTTATATGTCCTTGACAGCCTCGCTGCGATCTTCGCAAGTCTTTCAACTCCTCGTTTCCTACGTTAATCCTCTCTTCCCGGTTTCCTCTGTGACTTACTATAGCGGCGGACTGTTGTCAGCGACCGCTTTTCCGCCAATCCCGCTTTGAACAGGAGGTACACATATCTATGTCAGTGTTGTGGATTATTTTGATTGTTATTGGTCATATGCATTGTTATAGCTTTGAACTTGCATAAGATATGAGCCTCCTGTCTGATGTATAATTTGAGATTTTCCTAGCTTGTGACGGAAAATATTAATTATATGAAGACAGGAGGCGAGTATCTTCCCTCCCAACCCAACCCTGTCACGAGGTTGTCTCTCTCTCGTTCTAGACTGATGAACCACGCACCCTGCAAGTCGGAGGCTGGTACGCCCCGGGAGTTCGTTTTCACTATCCCCGTTGGGATTGCTGTCCGTTTCGATCCATGGGTTTAGTTCACCGCAGATGGAGGTTCCTACTGCGTTCCAGATCCGGAGTCGGGATGCCGTTGACTGAATCCGTTGGTCCATGTTCCTGAGGACAACTGACCGGTCGGCTCCGAATGGTTTGGGTTTCCTATAGTCCCCGTTGGGATGAAGTTGGTCCGGATGAAGTTGGTCCGTGTTGGCCTTGTCCTTTCGTTTCCTCCAGATTCGGATGTTGTGTTCCGGTCGGAAGATGTCTAATTGGACTTTTGGTTCCTGTTTACACTAATTCGCATGAAGAAAGAGGAATAGGTTACCTCAGACAGTCCCTTATATAGGCTACGGTCTGGGAGGGGCTACACTGGCCCAGGGACTGCTGGGAAGGGTAGTTCTTTGAATTTTTTTAGTTACAATAAATGTTTACTGTATTTCTGCTATGGGCATTATTAAAGAAAGATAATGCATAAGATACTCGCCTCCTGTCTTCATATAATTAATATTTTCCGTCACAAGCTAGGAAAATCTCGAATTATGTTGCTAATAAATGTTTGAATGTTTATTCTGTTCAGTGCCTTTTCTGGGTTATGTGGCAACCAATAAAGTCCTTTTGTTTTTCAACCTTTTTGTGGATGTATTATTTGTTAAATTATGAAATTGTATATTTTAAAGCACTAGTTTGTTTAGTAATATGATTAAGGCTTCATTCAGATGTGCACTGACACCTGTTCTGTGTGCAGGCTTCCTTTGGTATTGCACCTGCATCTGCCCCAGGCTGCATGCAGGCACCTAATGCCTGCATGTACACACAATCGGTCCATCCGATGAGAACGGACCGATGGACCGGTTTCATCGGTTAACCGATGAAGCTGACTGATGGTCCATCGCGCCTACACACCATCGGTTAAAAAAAACGATTGTGTCAGAACGCGGTGATGTAAAACACAACGACGTGCTGAATAAAATGAAGTTCAATGCTTCCAAGCATGCGTCGACTTGATTCTGAGCATGCATGGGTTTTTAACCGATGGTTGTGCCTACTAACAATCTTTTTGTTTCCCATCGGTTAGGAATCCATCAGTTAAATTTAAAACAAGATTGCTTTTTTTTAACCTATGGATAAATAACCGATGGGGCCCACACACGATCGGTTTTGACTGATGAAAACGGTCCATCAGACTATTCTCATCGGTTTAACCGATCGTGTGTACGCGGCATTACAGAGGTGGATGCCGATGCAACAGCTGCACAGCAACAGCTGTATGTCAACATTTGGAACTCAGGCAGGGTCAGGTGCACAGATCAAGATGCACACAGTGTGCTTAAGGATCTGTGCACCTACTCCTACCGGCATATCAGATTTTGACATGTGGCTGTGTCCATCCACTGACACCTATATAGGCTGCCTGCACACAGCAAGGGGCAGATGCAGGCGCAATAACAGAGGTAGACCACACACAAGACAGGTGTCTTTTCTATTCCAGTGCGGACCAAAAAAAATTCAAGTTAGACTTACCGGTAACTTGTTTTCCAATAGGCTTTCAGGACAGCACCTGAGAGATCATGGCTCCTCCTACCACAGGAAACACCTCATCAATTAAGTCTTTAATAGGAGGCCTCCACCTTGCTTCCATCAGTTGTTTGTAGAGAACCTCCAGCCCCGGCTGCAACACATAAGCGACGGTTATTACATAGTATTAGAGCAACAGCATAAAAAAAGGGTGGGTTACTGCTGTCCTGAAAGCCTATTGGAAAACAGTTACCGGCAAGTCTAACTTGCATTTTTCCAAAACGTCTTTCAGGACAGCACCTGAGAGGATAATCAAGACTTACCCCATTTAGGGTGGGATAACAGCCTTTAAGACTTTCCTTCCGAAAGCCTGGTCCCCAGCCGTCATGAGGTCTAACCTATAATGACGGGCAAAGGTCGTCAGACTTGTCCAAGTAGCTGCCTTGCAAATTTTTTTGGAGCGGTGGCACCAGCTTTTTCTGCCCAACTCACCGCCGAAGCTCTAGTAGAATGAGCCAGGATACTTACTGGACTCTCTTGGCCTGTAATGCCGCGTACACACGATCGGTTTGTCTGATGAAAACGGTCCGATGGACTGTTTTCATTGGACAAACCGATCAAGTGTGGGCCCCATAGTTTTTTTTCCCATCGATGAAAAAACTTAGGGCCAAATTCACGTAGCCGCGGCGCAGCGTAACGTAACCCGTTTACGTTACACCGCCGCAAGTTTTCAGTTTTAGTGCCCGATCCACAAAGCACTTACCTGGAAATTTGCGGCGGTGTATCGTAAACACGTCCGGTGCAAGGCGGCCCAATTCAAATGGGGCGGGTACCATTTAAATTAGGCGCGCTCCCACGCCGGACGTACTGCGCATGCTCCGGTCGCAATTTTCCCGATGTGCTTTGCGCGAAATTACGACGCGCCGACGTCTTGAGAATCGCAACGTGCGTAACGTACTTACGCCGGGAAAAATAAAAAATTCAAAAGCGACGCGGGAAAGACGGGCATACTTTAACATGGTGGAGTACTTTTACACCATATTAAAGGTGCCCTATCTTTGCGACGGGAATCTAAAACTTGCGACGACGTAACAACGGGAAAAACCTTTGTGGATCCGCCGTAACTGCTAATTTGCATACCCGACGCTGGTTTACGACGCGAACTCCCCCCAGCGGCGGCCGAGGTATTGCATCCTAGGATCCGACGGTGTAATTCAATTACACCTGTCGGATCTTAGGGCAAGCTATGCGTAACTGATTCTATGAATCAGTCGCATAGTTAGAAACAGAGATACGACGGCGTATCAGGAGATACGCAGTCGTATCTCTTTTGTGAATCTGGCCCTTGGAACCTGTTTTAAAATTATCTGATGGTTAAAAAAGCAATATAAAAAAACTATGGAAGCAAGGTGGAGGCCTCCTATTAAAGACTTAATTGATTAGGTGTTTCCTGTGGGAGGATCTCTCAGGTGCTGTCCTGAAATACATTTTGGAAAAGGGTTCAGCATTATTTTGGTGCTATTGCGATGCGATTTCAGCTATACAAACTGTATGGCTGAATTTGCATCGCACAGACATCGCATGTAATGTGCACAGCAATGAGGTGCAAATCAAATGCAATGTCTGGGATCGCATAAGTGTGAGCCCAGCCTTAAAGTAGTTTGTTTAGCAGTGTCATTTAAAAGTACATTTCCTGAAGTGTAACATTATAGTTTTCTGCCAATTTTACTTCAATGATAATGTTAGCTATTGCTTAGCAGAGACAATTTTTATGTATACCCTAGAATACGATCGTCTGGCCAAATCCCAGACACGGCCTCTCTTCCTGTCTCGGCTTCTTTCCCATCATACTTCTTAATTATTTGCTGTGTTGATTTATATCTTTAATCAATGATGTCAGCTCTGAATAGGTACCTCCTGACTGCTGTCTGCCTCCCAGAGTTGTAAAGTCGCTGTGAAGAGTCTATGCACTATTGTCATTTTATCACAGTGATTACATACAATTAGCCTGAGTAGGTTGTCTCCCAGCCTTATAATGATGTTTCTGAAACAGAGAAAGGACAAATACACATTGCTGTTGCAGCTGTTTTCACCTGAACACCCAGGGCTGCTGTTAGAAATCATGGGGCCCCGTACAGACTACCTGACGGGGCCCCCTTTAATCCCGCCCTCAACCCCACCCCAGGCCCCTCCTCCCCACCTCTGCAGATTTCTCACCGTTTACATATGCACACACAATCATTATGGCTTATCAGTACAGGGGGACAGAGACGGTTTAATTTTTTTTTTTTTTCAATTTTATTTTATTAACAAAAAATGTTTTCACTGTGTCTTTCATTTTTTTTATATCTCTTTTATTGCTATCAGAAGTAATGAACAACATCCCTAGTTATAGCATGGGGCAGTGACAGGTCCCCTTTATGGAGAGATCTGGCGTCTATTAGACCCCATATCTATCCTCTGGCCTCCAAAGCATCTGATCAAACCCAGATCGGTTATTGTTACCCAGCCGGTAATTGTTCCTGGTTTCTGACAGCACACAGTGGGAGGAACTACATCAGTTCTACTCACTGTGTCCCAGGAACTTGATGCTGCTGCTCACAGGACCCGATTGCATTGGAGAGCCCAGCAAAGGTGGTGGCGTGATGGTGGTGGAACCCCCTTCCACTGACTATAAAAGTAATCCAGGGGCTTTTTAACCAGTAAGATTACTTTTTACTGTGTGCAGAATCGCTGGAGCTAAAAAATTATATCTTGATCATCGCTGTAGCGATGATCAAGATATCACCCTTACAATCCAGCAATGTACCAGTACATCGCTGGACAGGAAGTGGTTAAAGGGGGGTGGTTGGGGGGCACATGTTTACTGCCCCCCCCCCCCAATGCATGTGTAAAGCAACATCTCACTGCATCTTCACCAGCATTATGAAAATCACACAGGCAGCACAGACAGCATGTGTTCTGTCATGGATCTGTCAGTGTCAAATGGCTTTTGGGTTCTGACTTTGGCTGTACTGTGGGTTACAAACATTAACCCAATACAGCCATAACAAAGTAAGCACCCAACAGCAATATGACACTGTGACAGATCATCACAGAGCACATGATGACTATGCTGCCTGTGTAAGTATCATAATTCTAAATACACATAATGTAACGTGCCATGCTGTGTGTAAGCCATACACAGTGAGGAGTCTATCCTCTGTGCTACACTCACTGTGTGCTCTGCAGCCATGGTGCTCATGTTCTTTCTCCCTTGTCAGCCTCATCTAAGTCTCGGCAGTCTGCACTCTGCACATGAGGAGTTGAGGACAGGAGGCGGAGTGCAGCATCGTATCACTCCACCAGGGAAGGTAGTGAGCAGCAGTGGCCGGGACTAATTAAAAAGCAGAGTAATGTGCTGTACAGTGTTATGTACATCCGCCCGAAATACAAGAAATAGTCCCACCACTGCACTCACATCCTGGGCCCCTCTGATGACCTGATGGGGCCCAGGAATGTGTAATTACAGCCCCTTCCCTTAGCAAGTAGTAGCGGGGGAAGGACTTGAAGTTTAGAAAGCTGTATTTTTTTAATAGACAGAAATCAACTGTAAAGTTGTCCGGGCCCCCCTGTGGAGCTGCTGGGGTCCGGGCCCAGTACAACAGGGCTGCCTGTACTGCCTTATCAGCGGCCCTGTGAACACCACAAGATCCTTTGATATTAAAAAAGCTATAATGATGCCTAAAACATGGTGCATCAGCTAAAGTGAAGCCAAAAGAAGATAACATTTAAATAGGACGAAGCACTTGGGTATGCGGATTATTTATAAATGGTTGAAACCAATATTGAGGGAAGACTATCAATGTTCTTACACCTGATTATTATGGAGGGACGGGTGATATATGACTTTTTAAAATCAATACAAATTTAAAAGCAATGTTTAGAAAACACAAACAGCATATAACAAATTTTGAATTGTAACATTATTTGTTTTTTATTTGTGCGTAACATATTAATTGAATACCATAAAATATGTATTTTCATATAGCAATATATTTTGTAAAAAAAAAAAAAAAACAAGAAAGATTACCAATAACAGATGAAAATGCCTAATTTGTACCAAAAACAAAGGGCCAGATTCACGTAGAATCGCGGCGGCGTAACGTATCCTAGATAAGTTACACCGCCGCAATTTTTCATCACAAGTGCCTGATTCACCAAGCACTTGCGATGAAAACTACGCCCGTGGCCTCCGGCGCAAGGCGGGCCAATTCAAATGGGCGTGTGCCATTTAAATTACACTTGCTGACTAAAGTTAGGGCACCAAAAAAAACGACTAACTTTGCGACGGGAAACTTGACTACGGACGACGTAGCGAACGCGAAAAACCGTTGTGGATCCGCCGTAACTCCTAATTTGCATACCCAACGCTGGTTTACGATGCAAACTCCCCCCAGCGGCTGCCGCGGTACTGCATCCTAAGATCCGACAGTGTAAAACAATTACACCTGTCGGATCTTAGGGATATCTATGCGTAACTGATTCTATGAATCAGTCGCATAGATAGAAACAGAGATACGACGGCGTATCAGGAAAAACGCCGTCGTATCTCATTTGTGAATCTGGCCCAAAGTGTATGCGTAGATGTACATCATTATATAGATACTTATTTTTTTATAACGTTTTTTGTAGACTTGGTGGGCGTCTGCACACAGACGCCGACTCCCTGTTGCATAAATGGAAAGAGATGGGTAAAAGATGACTTTGGCTCCTGTTCTCCGCCTGTAGAGTCTACCGACACGTTTCGCTCACTTTGGGGCTTAATCATAAAAGCCAAAGTTTTTTGGAGATTACAGTACGCCACATAGAAAAATGTGCCGATCACTTCTTAATACGCTATTCCAAACTTGTATCTGATTGATTTTGAGTAAATTGTGTAATTTTTATTAGTGCCTGACTGGTATTTCGAGTTTTTAAAAATCTCCTGAACAGAATAATGATTGAGAATACGATTGTATATAAAATCGCTTCATGTTTGGCACCAAGGAAGGAAGTGACTGCTCTGGGCTTTAACAAAATGGCAGCCTCTGGCATTGGCAGAAGAAACAGGAGCAATGCTGGAGACAATTAGTATCACACTAATTTTGGTAGAATAATTATTCATGTGGAATGTATGTTCTTTTATTAAAGAACATTGTTATCAACCTGTTATGGGTAAATGGGTTATGGGTAAAGTTCAATTTTAAGCCTGTTCCCTGTTCCCTGCTCTACTGTATTACTTGTGTAGTACCCTAATGTTTAGATAGGGTTGTTATCAAATTTAGTTGCCAGGCGATAGTTGCCTTGGTCAATTGCTTGGAGATCAATTGATTCCCCTCTAATCTGGACTTGTTGCCCCTTTCCCTTCTGTCACTGGGTGGCACTATGCTAGTGACTTTAAATAAGACAGGGGCTTTGCAAGCTTACACATGAATAGATTGTGAGTCTCAGCCAATGGGCAGGGATTTTCTTTGGTCCCTTGGCCTGCTGGGAGAGCCTATTTATTTGGGTGTAGTCAGGTGATCAGGGTTCTGTGCCACCCGGACGACTGTCTGGGTGGACGTGTGTTGTGCTACCCCGGGCTGCCAGGCTGGATACCTGAGGTCTTTTCCGGGGACATTTGCCTGCTAGGATGCCTGAGGGCCTTTTCAGGAGTGGGAGAAACAGCATTGGGACTACTGGCTTGTAGTCCAACCAGAAGTAGCGGTTCAGCCGGAAACCAGCTGTGGTCAGAGGTAGAAGGGGAAGCTGTTGCCACTAAGGGACCATCCACCTTGTTACCGGAGATCACTGTGAGTAATCTGAAGCCAGTACCGGAGCAGTCTTCTCACCAGCCAGGGACGATGAAGAAGTGGGAAAGCTTCAGTGAGTGCCAAGCCAGGGACCCAGTGGGACAGCTGAGGTGACGCTTGCAGAGCATCAGTGGGTGCCAAGCCAGGGACCTAGCGGGTCAGCAGGGGTGAAGCTGGAAGAGTATCTGTGAGTACCAAGCCAGGGACCCAGCAGGGAAGTGGGGCGATGCTTGAGGAAGAGTGCTAAAAGTGGAAGAGCTCAGGGGATCCAGTGGCTATTGGATCCAAAGTCTAGTGAAAGACTGGAGTTCGTTGAGTGAAGATCCACAGCAAGTGACTGTGGAGTAAGCGGAGAACTGTTTGTGTTGCCAATAGTTGAATACAACTACCATTAGTAACTGCTACAAGATTGTTGCCATAGGAGACAGCGGTCCTACCTATACAGAAGTGGTGTCCGTCTGGAGGCCTTCACCTGTATAGCTGTCTTCCTATAGAAGTCTCTGAGTCTGCCAATTATCATTGTATCTACTTAAAGGGGTTGTAAAGGTAATTTTTTTCCCTAAATAGCTTCCTTTACCTTAGTGTAGTCCTCTTTCACTTACCTCATCCTTCGATTTTGCTTTTAAATGTCCTTATTTCTTCTGAGAAATCCTCACTTCCTGTTCTTCTGTCTGTAACTCCACACAGTAATGCAAGGCTTTCTCCCTGGTGTGGAGAAAACTTCTTGAGGGGGGGGGGCGAGCAGGAGAGTCAGGACGCTCTCTACTTTGCAGATAGAGAAAGGAGCTGTGTGTTAGTGGGCGTCCTGACTATCCTGCTCACCCCCTCCCTACTCTGTTACAGACAGAAGAACAGGAAGTGAGGATTTCTCAGAAGAAATAAGGACATTTAAAAGCAAAATCGAAGGATGAGGTAAGTGAAGGAGGACCGCACTAAGGTAAAGGAAGCTATTTAGGGAGACCTTTTTTACCTTTACAACCCCTTCAAGGGTGTCCTGGCCCTAACCCCCACAGTTCTGTTCAAGAGACAATAAATCTCTTTGCATTCAAAAAGTGTCTGGCACCCACCATTTCATCTTGCATTACACCCACCATGCCTTGTAACCCACTCTATACAGAAGAATGTCAGCTGTCCCTAACTCTGGAGGTCACCATTAGGCCTCAAGTGACTCTGGACCTACATTTACAACACTGAATTAATTTATACTGGAGAGCAGATACCATTATTTACTCAACACAGTAGTGTTTACCCCATATTGTGTCATGCATAAAGCTCAGGGCCTGATGTGGAGCCTGTGGTGCGCCGATGTGCAGCACCGATTATGCAGCAGAGAACACTCCAACTGATTGACTGAAGGAGAAACTTGTCACATGACTTTGACAGGTCATGTAACCAGGCTCTCTTTATTGGAATTCATTTGAGCTTCACTTGCTTTGGTGTCCTGATGCAAGTGGAGCCTAATGCATATTTGTAAAGCACATCACTGTATTTTATGATTGTGACTAGGGTTGTCCCGATACCGATACCAGTATCGGTATCAGGACCGATACCGAGTATTTGCGGGAGTACTCATACTCCCGCAAATACCCCCGATACTGAAATAGAATACTTGTTCCCCCCCGCAGCCGCAAACCCATCGCCGCAAACCGCAAAGACGCCGCCACCGTTAATCAGCGTGCGGGGGAACATTACAGCTTTCGTTTGAATAGCTGTATCCCCGCCGCGTTTAGACACTCCCCCTTGCGCGGGATTGGACGGATGATCTGTCCAATCCTGAGCAAGGAGGAGTATCTATACGCGGCGGGGATACAGCTATTCAAACGAAAGCTGGAATGTTCCCCGCATGCTGATTAACGGCGGCACGTGCGGCATCATCAAGGTATGTAGGACATGGCTGCATTATGTGGGGGACATGGCTGCATTATGTGGGGGACATGGCTGGAATATGTGGGGGACATGGCTGGAATATGTGGGGGACATGGCTGGAATATGTTGGGGACATGGCTGGAATATGTGGGGGACATGGCTGGAATATGTGGGGGACATGGCTGGAATATGTGGGGGACCTGGCTTGAATATGTGGGGGACATGGCTGCATTATGTGGGGGACATGGCTGCAATATGTGGGGGACATGGCTGGAATATGTGGGGGACATGGCTGGAATATGTGGGGGACATGGCTGGAATATGTTGGAGACATGGCTGGAATATGTGGGGGACATGGCTGGAATATGTGGGGGACATGGCTGGAATATGTGGGGGACCTGGCTTGAATATGTGGGGGACATGGCTGCATTATGTGGTGGACATGGCTGCAATATGTGGGGGACATGGCTGGAATATGTGGGGGACATGGCTGGAATATGTGGGGAACATGGGTGGAATATGTGGGGGACCTGGCTTGAATATGTGGGGGACATGGCTGCATATGTGGGGGACATGGCTGGAATATGTGGGGGACATGGCTGGAATATGTGGGGGACATGGCTGCATATGTGGGGGATATGGCTGCAATATGTGGGGGACATGGCTGGAATATGTGGGGGACCTGGCTTGAATATGTGGGGGACATGGCTGCATATGTGGGGGATATGGCTGCAATATGTGGGGGACATGGCTGGAATATGTGGGGGACATGGCTGGAATATGTGGGGGAAATGGCTGGAATATGTGGGGGACATGGCTGGAATATGTGGGGGACATGGCTGGAATATGTGGGGGGACATAGCTGCATTTTGGGGACACATTTAAAAAAAGTATTGGTATTCGGTATCGGCGAGTACATAAAAAAAAGTATCGGTACTTGTACTCAGTCCTAAAAAAGTGGTATCGGGACAACCCTAATTGTGACCCTATAATAGGGCCCTATCACTGTTTTATAAATGGGGCCCTGCCTTTCACAATCTTTGGGGTTCTCACATTATGTAAACTTGGAAGTATATTTCCATCTTTGTAAAAATGTTAAAATAATTCCAGAGACACTGATATTTTCCAGAACTCGTGATACTGAATAAAAAACAAAAAAAAAAAATCCATTAAGTCATGATTTATGCTTTAGTCTGTAATAGGCTTATTTTATATTAAAACAATAGTCTTCAATAAAAACTTATCTTACAAGCAAAAATTTGATTTTGTCATTGAAATCTGACATTGCCAGGGTCACAAACTTCTAGGGAAATAGTGGGGACGATGCCTGGAAATTGGGGACAGACAGCAATTCTCTATTTACATGTCAGGAAATGTCTGATCCCAGCCAAGTAAATACTTGGAAACTGACTCATGTACACTCCACGCACTTCATGAGTACATGTTCAAGAATCTACCATTACATGCATATGTTTTCCAGAATGGTCAATTTTAGCCATCAAAGGTAAACAGCCTATTTTGTAATTTGCAGGCAAGTTACAGAACAGTGTGCTGCTATTATTGACATGTATTCGTAAAGCATGGACAGAGCCTATACAGTCACACATTAAAGTTAAAATAGATCTAAAACCTAATTGGATGACATTTAGAAGCACCATATAAAATAAACAGCTGATCAACTGCAATGCTTGTTTTTGTTGTTTTCTTAATGCTATTTTCACCTTTTTTAAGCTTTTTTGAGTATTGCTTACTGCTTAGACCCTGAAGACGAGGGCACACCCCAAAAGCTTGTCCTGAAAATTTGGATGCTAGTGCAAATAAAAAAAAGTATTATGGACATTATTTAAGTGTTTAGAGACTGTAAAATGTCCACACTTAGAGCCCATTCACACAGGGGCGGCACGACTTTGGGGGCGACTCGGCAAGGCGTCCTGAAGACGACTTCAGAGGCGACTTGCAAAATGACTTCTGTATAGAAGTCAATTTTTAGTCGCCCCCGAAGTCGTACAAGAACCTTTTTCTAAGTCGGAGCGACTTGCGTCGCTCCTATTAGAACGGTTCTATTGAATAGAATGGGACGCGACTTGTCAGGCGGCTGAGTCGCCTGACGAGTCGCCCCTGTGTGAACCGGCTCTTAGGACTTTTGTGTACACATGTACTCCATGTGATTCTTTTCCATTATTCAAAATCAAAGACTCGTATTTAATTAAATTTCCTCTTTTAATCACATAAGCCCCGGACCATTTTGTTGCTAAAGGACCAGGCCCCTTTTTGCGATTCGGCACTGCGTCACTTTAACTGACAATTGCGCAGTCGTGCAACGTGGCTCCCAAACAAAAATGACGTCCTTTTTTTCCCACAAATAGAGCTTTCCTTTGGTGGTATTTGATCACCTCTGCAGTTTTTATTTTTTGCGCTATAAACAAAAATAGGAGAGTGAAGAGTGCAAGTGAAGGCCTAAAGATGCACTGCCGGCGCCAAGTGAATGCACAAAGTGATTAGAGGTGACTTAATATAGGAGCTAAATGTACCACTTGCAGAATGAAAAAAACACCAAAATGGGTGAAAATGGTGTTTGGAATAATAAAGCGGCTATTTTAATAAAACGGGGGTGAGCCGTTTTAAAGTGTAAATACAAATATCTCTAACCGTGAACTGTAGTTCAAACAAAGATGAAAACAGCGCTAATGAGTAGATATGTCAACTCAGAGAGAAAGCACTGGTGGACACAGATGGCACAAGAGGTGATCAGAACCTGAGTGTAAGTGCACCAAAAACAGCTCAAGTAAAAGATACCTCAAAAATGGCTAGTATTACCCACAAGCGGTGCAAACCTGCCACGGCAAAGAGAAGACTCTGCATATGCACCATCAGTTCCTCCAGGTATTGTATGGGTGATAAACGTCTCAGCGAGATAACATGAAAGAAAAATCAACAAGCACATGATAGTGCAGTGATGTCTTAATGTAGTCAAGTGATAGCAGGTCAAACAGAAACCATAAGTATATGCCCGTACAATATATCACTGAAAATGTAGCAAAAATAAACAGAAAGGGTTCACCGCTGATGTCAGACACCTCCTGGGGCCGCGCGCGCTCTGTGCAGTTGTTACTGTATCAGGTGCTGGGCTGCGATTGGAGATCTGTGGAGCGCGGTGGAACGCAAGCTGCTTCCGTGTGTAGCGTCGTTGTAGCCACGCCCTGACGCGTTTCGTCACTTCCGACTTCAACAGAGGGCGTCCTCTGTTGAAGTCGGAAGTGACGAAACGCGTCAGGGCGTGGCTACAACGACGCTACACACGGAAGCAGCTTGCGTTCTACCGCGCTCCACAGATCTCCAATCGCAGCCCAGCACCTGATACAGTAACAACTGCACAGAGCGCGTGCAGCCCCAGGAGGTGTCTGACATCAGCGGTGACAGCGGTGAACCCTTTCTGTTTATTTTTGCTACATTTTCAGTGATATATTGTACGGGCATATACTTATGGTTTCTGTTTGACCTGCTATCACTTGACTACATTAAGACATCACTGCACTATCATGTGCTTGTTGATTTTTCTTTCATGTTATCTTGCTGAGACGTTTATCACCCATACAATACCTGGAGGAACTGATGGTGCATATGCAGAGTCTTCTCTTTGCCGTGGCAGGTTTGCACCCCTTGTGGGTAATACTAGCCATTTTTGAGGTATCTTTTACTTGAGCTGTTTTTGGTGCACTTACACTCAGGTTCTGATCACCTCTTGTGCCATCTGTGTCCACCAGTGCTTTCTTTCTGAGTTGACATATCTACTCATTAGCGCTGTTTTCATCTTTGTTTGAACTACAGTTCACGGTTAGAGATATTTGTATAAACAAAAATAGAGCGACAATTTCGAAAAAAAAATGCAATATTTTTTACTTTTTGAAAAAAAAAAAAAATATTCCCAAAAAATATTTCAACATTTTTTTCCTCAGTTTAGGCCGATATGTATTCTTCTACATATTTTTGGTAAAAAAAAATCGCAATGAGCATTTATTGATTGGTTTGCAGAAAAGTTATAGCGTTTACAAAATAGGGGATAGTTTTATGGCATTTTTATTAATATTTTTTTTTTTTACTAGTAATGCCAGTGATCACCAGCAATTTTTATCATGACTGCGACTTTATGGCGGACACATCGGACACTTTTGACACCATTTTGGGACCATTGTAATTTTTGCAGCGATCAGTGCTATAAAAATGCACTGATAACTGTGAAAATGACACTGGTAGTGAGGGGGTTAACCTGTAGGGGGCGCTGAAGGGGTTAAGTGTGACCTAACGGAGTGATTCTTACTGTGTGTGGGCGTGGCTTGGCGTGTGATGTCACTGATCGTCGTTCCTTATGACAGGGAGCAGACAATCAGTGACCGTCTGACTAGGAAGCACGGGGAGAGGTTTGTTTACACTTATCTCTCCCTGTTCTTCAGCTCTGTGATCCGATCGCGAGACAACGGTGGCGTTTGGGCCCACGGGTCCAACGGGCACCGTCACGGAGTACCCGACCACGCGAGCGACCCACGGCTGTGCATATTAAATGGGACGTACCTGTACGCCAATATGCGCAGCCGTGCCATTCTACCGACGTACATCGGCGTGCGGCAATGGGTTAATGTGTTTAATTTTGTATTATCATTTATTTTCTGTTTTCATTTTCATTATTAATTTTATTTATGTTTCTTTTTTTTAAGCTGATCTCCACCATAATTTTTCATCACGTTTTGTCCACATGTCCTCCCTCCAGCATTGTCTGCACATTAATACTCTATGTAAGAGGTCAACTTGGAGAGAGTTGTCACTTTAGATGAAAAGTTGCCTAAACAAGGGCTTTCATAGCAAAATTTGTTGGGATTTTCTGAATGAAAAACATTAAAGGAGTTGTAAAGTCTCAGGGTTTTTAACATTAATGCATTCTATGCATTAAGGTAAAAAAAACTTCTGTGTTGCAGCCCCCCTTTTTTTCACCTGAACCCGATCGTTCCATCGATGAGCACGAGCCCAGCAGCTCCAGTCGCTGTCTTGGGTCCTCATTGGATAGATTGATCAATCAAATCCAGTGACACGGGAGCTGGGGGCGGGACTCAGTCCTGCTGTCTGTGTCAATGGACGCAGCAGCAGGACTCGGGAGCGCGCCTGCAGGGGTGCCCCTATGGAAATCTGCTCTCCGTGGGGGGAATTAATGAGAAGGAGGAGCCAGATGCACCGCCAGGGAACCGCAGAAAAGGAGGATCTGGGCCGTTCTGTGCAAAACCCTTGCACAGAAGAGGTAAGTATAACATGTTTGTTATTTAAAAAAAAGAACCTTTACAATCACTTTAACACGTTCAAACTTTTATAAAATTGTCATGATTGGGCTCCTGATAAATTGGACAACATTCACTTTGAGGTGGCGGAAAATTGTCCTCAGATTCTCTAATCAGATGCAGGCACTGTTCCAAGAATTTTGACAATTGCAGATGTTGGCTATCAGAATACAAAATCCGTCACTGCAAATTCATCCATCCATGCTGTACAGTGTGGATGGGGGAATCTGTTCGTTTTTTTTAGCTTTATAGTGGCCATAAAACACTGTTAGTATAGCACCAGTCTTATGGGGCGGACTGGGCAGAGAGGCAAGCATCCTGCAACTGTAGGGGGGCGGAGCTTCTAATTTTGACTGTCCTATCATCCTGGACCACAAACCTTCCTCACTGTGCTACATATTTTCTGCTGTACCATTGGTATGGCTATATCTTTTTAGTCCTCTCCATAAAATTATCAGAATTTTGTGCCTAAAGTAGAACTATAGGAACACTTTTTTTTTTTCATTTTGGATAGAGTAAGTGTAAGGGAAGGGCAGGTCTTTAACAGCAAGGGGTGTGGTCTTGACAGAAAGGGGTGGGTCATATTTAAATTAGGGGTGCACGAGTTTAGTCAGGCCTAGGGCAGCACAAAACCTAAATACATCCCTGCCCCCCAATGCCACATTTGGCACTTTGTAGGGGGGAGGGGTACCTGGTTTGGACAGGTACCCTCTCCCACTTCTGGGTAAAATCACTGCAGCGATCTCTGAGCATTTCCTGTCCCTCCTCCTTCCCCCCCACTGCCTTCTAGGACACACAGGTCCCAGAAGAGAGCTGGACCATTTAGAAAGCACACCACGACTCACACATGCACAATGGGAAACCTGGAGGCTTCCCTGCCAGATTTCCTTAGTGAAGATGCCCGCGCCTGCACCCGAAGCTGATTGATAGATCGGCTCAGGGTACCAACATCGCTGAATCCCGACAGGTAAGTGTTGTTATATTAAAAGTCAGCAGCTACAATATTTTGTTTTCCCAGACTGGATCTCCTCTTTATGGGATTATAAAGCCAGGAATGTCTGTGACTACTACATATTTGTTACAAATATCTTTGCTACATCTTTATATATTAACCTCTTTGGTATGATGTTTTATTTTAAAGGGGTAATAAACCTAAAAACAAAAATGTAATATATTGCAGGCGGCAAAAAACGTGACCCCTCCCCCCAGCTTGGAACGTTTGGAGGGTGGACAATACACATTCATGTCAATAGGGAAGTGCCGCAAAAGCAGTTGCAGCATGTTTGCCAGAAAAATGGGGTTAAAACAGGCAGTGAGGCAGCTTCCTCCGTAGCCTCTGGAGTGCAAATCGGGCTTCAGAGGCAAGGGAGATTTAGATGCATGTCTACCCTTAACTAAAGCTGGCCATATACCAAACAAAAACACATCTGTTCTTATGGACCATATTTCGGGATCCCCTTTATGAAAAATCAGTTTTTGCATCCTTAGACCAAGAGTACGTATCCCCTTCTATAGTGTTCCCAGACCTGCTGGGACAGACATTGTTTTCATGATGCTACACATGTAGTTACTCCCTGGTTGGGGTAAGAGTTTGTATAGCCTCTGGAAACTCATATGATCAAACACACTATCCTTTTCCATTATGTTTTTGTCTGGACTGTTATTATCTTTCTATAGATAAGTTTATTCATTCTCCTGAAGAAGCAGATCCTTCCAGGAAACATGTTATGAAAGAAGAATTGGATACACGTTATGCGATTCACTGTACTATTATTCAGCCAATAGAGAGGGTTCTCTGTGCCCGATTTTAGCACACTCTTTGTTTTTTTATGTGTGTTTTATTAAATTGTTGTAATTAAAAATATATTTTTATGGATTCATTTCCGTGTTGATGTTCTTGTACAGTACCATTAACCACTTGCTTACTGGGCACATATACCCCCTTCCTGCCCAGACGAAATTTCAGCTTTCGGCACTGTCACGCTTTGAATGACAATTGCGCGGTTATGTGACATGGCTCCCAAACAAAATTGGCATCCTTTTTTTTCCCACAAATAGAGCTTTCTTTTGGTGGTATTTGATCACCTCTGCGGTTTTTATTTTTTGCGCTATAAACAAAAATATAGCGACAATTTTGAAAAAAAACACAATGGGCCAGATTCATCCGGCGGCGTGACGTATCCCATTTACGTTACATCGCTGCAAGTTTTCAGCGCAAGTGCTTGATTCACAAAGCACTTGCCTGTAAACTTGCGGCGGCATAGCGTAAATCCGTCCGGCGCAAGCCCGCCTAATTCAAATGGGGCGTGTATCATTTAAATTAGGCGCGTTCCCGCGCCGAACGTACTGCGCATGCTCCGTTTTGTAATTTCCCGCCGTGCTTTGCGCGAAATGACGTCGCACCGACGTAATTTTTTGAATGGCGACGTGCGTTACGTCCTTTCCTATTCCCGGACGACTTACGCAAAAAAAAAATTAAAATTTGACGCGGGAACAACGGCCATACTTTAACATGGCTGGTCTAAATATAAGCCATGAAATAGCAGCCGTAACTTTACGACGGGAAAAGCTGACTAGCGACGACGTAAGAGAATGCGACGAGCGCGCGTAGCTTCGTGGATCGCCGTAAACAGCTAATTAGCATACCGACGCAGAAAACGACGCGAACTCCACCCAGCGGGTGCCGAAGTATTACACCTACGATCCGAAGGCGTACGAACCTGTACGCCTGTCGGATCGAAGCCAGAAGCTGTCGTATCTTGGTTTGAGAATTCAAACTAAAGATACGACGCGGCAAATTTGAAAATACGCCGGAGTATCAGTAGATACGCGGGCGTATTTCGACTGTGAATCTGGCCCAATATTTTTTAGTTTTTGCTATATTAAATATCCCATTTAAAAAAAAAAACGATTTAGTCCGATACGTATTCTTCTACATATTTTTGGTTAAAAAAAAAACGCAATAAGCGTATAGTGATTGGTTTGCGCAAACGTTATAATGCCTACAAAATAGGGGATAGAATTATTACTTTTTTTAAATTATTTTTTTACTAGTAATGGCGGCGATCTGCGATTTTTGTCACGACTGCGATATTACGGCGGACACATCGGACACTGTGGGGGGAGGAGGACTGACTGGGGGAGGTGACCGATGGTTGTCCCTATGTACAGAGCTCCACGTCCCTAGCTCTGTGACCAGGGCTGCTGTTAGAAATCATGGGGCCCCGTACAGACTACCTGACGGGGCCCCCTTTAATCCCGCCCTCAACCCCACCCCAGGCCCCTCCTCCCCACCTCTGCAGATTTCTCACCGTTTACATATGCACACACAATCATTATGGCTTATCAGTACAGGGGGACAGAGACGGTTTAATTTTTTTTTTTTTTTCAATTTTATTTTATTAACAAAAAATGTTTTCACTGTGTCTTTCATTTTTTTTATATCTCTTTTATTGCTATCAGAAGTAATGAACAACATCCCTAGTTATAGCATGGGGCAGTGACAGGTCCCCTTTATGGAGAGATCTGGCGTCTATTAGACCCCATATCTATCCTCTGGCCTCCAAAGCATCTGATCAAACCCAGATCGGTTATTGTTACCCAGCCGGTAATTGTTCCTGGTTTCTGACAGCACACAGTGGGAGGAACTACATCAGTTCTACTCACTGTGTCCCAGGAACTTGATGCTGCTGCTCACAGGACCCGATTGCATTGGAGAGCCCAGCAAAGGTGGTGGCGTGATGGTGGTGGAACCCCCTTCCACTGACTATAAAAGTAATCCAGGGGCTTTTTAACCAGTAAGATTACTTTTTACTGTGTGCAGAATCGCTGGAGCTAAAAAATTATATCTTGATCATCGCTGTAGCGATGATCAAGATATCACCCTTACAATCCAGCAATGTACCAGTACATCGCTGGACAGGAAGTGGTTAAAGGGGGGTGGTTGGGGGGCACATGTTTACTGCCCCCCCCCCCCCAATGCATGTGTAAAGCAACATCTCACTGCATCTTCACCAGCATTATGAAAATCACACAGGCAGCACAGACAGCATGTGTTCTGTCATGGATCTGTCAGTGTCAAATGGCTTTTGGGTTCTGACTTTGGCTGTACTGTGGGTTACAAACATTAACCCAATACAGCCATAACAAAGTAAGCACCCAACAGCAATATGACACTGTGACAGATCATCACAGAGCACATGATGACTATGCTGCCTGTGTAAGTATCATAATTCTAAATACACATAATGTAACGTGCCATGCTGTGTGTAAGCCATACACAGTGAGGAGTCTATCCTCTGTGCTACACTCACTGTGTGCTCTGCAGCCATGGTGCTCATGTTCTTTCTCCCTTGTCAGCCTCATCTAAGTCTCGGCAGTCTGCACTCTGCACATGAGGAGTTGAGGACAGGAGGCGGAGTGCAGCATCGTATCACTCCACCAGGGAAGGTAGTGAGCAGCAGTGGCCGGGACTAATTAAAAAGCAGAGTAATGTGCTGTACAGTGTTATGTACATCCGCCCGAAATACAAGAAATAGTCCCACCACTGCACTCACATCCTGGGCCCCTCTGATGACCTGATGGGGCCCAGGAATGTGTAATTACAGCCCCTTCCCTTAGCAAGTAGTAGCGGGGGAAGGACTTGAAGTTTAGAAAGCTGTATTTTTTTAATAGACAGAAATCAACTGTAAAGTTGTCCGGGCCCCCCTGTGGAGCTGCTGGGGTCCGGGCCCAGTACAACAGGGCTGCCTGTACTGCCTTATCAGCGGCCCTGTCTGTGACTGCCGATCGCGGGTACCTAGGCACGCGCATCGGCACCTGTGTGACGCAGCGGGCGCGCACACGTGCCGGGGCACTGGGGGGCGCGCGGCCGGTGGCCGTATATAGATGGCCTCCCGGCAGGACAGAGCCTCCTGCCGTTTATAGTCAGGGTGGAAAGAGGTTAAAGTCCACAATAGCCTCCAAGAAACTTTCTCTCCATAAAGCCAACCATAGATGGTTCAAATCCCGGCCAGATCAGCAAGGACCGACTGAGATTCGAACCATGTATGGGCAGGCTGATTGCACCCGAGTTGATCGATTGATCAACCAGCGTGTCGGATTTTTCATGCAATTATTGCCAGCAGCTCCCTGCGCCCAACCCCCCCCCCCTCCCCCCACTGCCAGGAGAACACAAGAGCTCTGTGATGGGGATTCCACCATCAACACTGACTGTGTTGATGGTGGAATGAAACAATTTTCTTTCCTGCAACCACAGGTTGTAGAAAAGAGAATCGTTCCATCTATGGCTGGCTTTACTGTGTAATCATTTTAACTTGACTCTTCAGATATCACATGAATGCATCCGTCCCACAGAACAATATGACTCCATGTATGAATAACTTTACTCTCCGCAGTTATTTTGTGAAATAGAAATGAGTAATTTAATGCAACTATACTTATGCATTCTGTAATTAGCAAAGTCCGTGCTGCGGGATGCATGTCCTTTCATGAATAATGTTAATATTCACCACATGCTTCCTAGAGCTTCCTTCTTACCAATAATTTAAAAAGAATATTTACATGCAAAACATTTGTTATGTAATTGTTTCTAAAAATACATTAATCTAGCAGCCTTGTGAGGCCATGCAGTGAATGTAGATGATTACCTTATTAGTGACATCATCCTATCATGGATTGCTGTGGATAATGGCAAGAGTTCAAATGGCAGTCCCAGAAATATGGAGAAATTCTGTGTATATGTACTTTGTTGGCATCAGAGGGAAAATCCAGGACAGAAAATCGTTCTATACACAGACTGAAACGATCATTTCAATATTTGAATTGGACCTAGCAAATTAATTACTTTTTTTTTCCTACTTCGATCCCTTTCTACTGATTTCACAACATTATTATTATACAGGATTTATATAGTACCAACAGCTTGCGCAGTACTTTACAGCACAAGGGCAAACTACAGTTACAATCAGGGGAGTCATTTGGGGTGGGCTGGGGAGGCTGGACCCTCGAATAGGTCCCCGAAAAGCCCAGAGTCTCAGGCACGCGGTATTTATTACCGTATTTATCGCGGTATAACGCGCTCCCGCGTATACTGCGCACCCCTAAAGTTGCCCTGAATCCTGTGGAAAATTTTTTTTTTCTGTACTTACAGTTTTGGTGTCTTGCGCGGCGTCCATCGGCGGCCTCGTCGGGTCCGGCGTCCGTCTGTGGCTTCGGGTGTCCTCTTCGTCGGGTCCGGCGTCCTTCTGCGGCTTCGGGTGTCCTCTTCGTCGGGTCCGGCGTCTGTCTGCGGCTTCGGGTGTCCTCTTCGTCGGGTCCGGCGTCCTCCCCGCACCGAGTTTGAATACTGCGCCGACATATACAGAGCGCAGTACACTCGTGTATTGTCGGCAATGCTCGGCTACCCGCGCTGACGTCCTGTACGTCCAGGACGTCAGCGCGGGAGGAGCCGAGACTGCCCAACAATACACGAGTGTACTGCGCTCGGTATATGTTGGCGCAGTATTCAAACTCGGCGCGGGAAAGCGGGTATCGGCGTATACCACGCACCCACGATTTTGCCCTATTTTCAGGGCAAAAAAGTGCGCGTTATACGCCGATAAATACGGTACTTAGCCCGGAGCGCTGCCGAGCGCCGCAAAGTGTGGCTGAGTGTGGCCGAGAGACATAGCAGGTCCCGCCTTCTGGAGCCTGCAGAGCCTATGATGGACCTACCGTGTGACGTCCATCATAGGCGCTGCAAGCTCAAAAGGCGGGAATTGCAATGCTGCCCGCCACGCCATGCGACATCCCCGCTCCCTGCTCGGCGCTCGGTTCAGTGGCTCTCCTCTCCTCCTCGGCTCCTGAGCCTCCTCTGGCGACTGGCTGCATCTCTCTGACAGGCACATTGGGCGCGCTGGTGCGGCACACCCCACACTACAGCCGGCTGCTGAGGTAGGTCAGTGATATAACCATGTTAGCAAATGTTGGGCATCAAAATCTAACACTTTGAGCTTTTCCCAAATTCCTGTTATCCAAAGCCGGTACTAAAGTGGAGGTTCCATCAAAAAAACAATTTTGCGTTAAACTGTAGCTTACGACTAAAAAAGAAAAAAAGAAATAATTTTTTTTTTTTTTACTCATCTGGAAATGCTTGTTGCTATGCGGTCCCACGAAATCTGCCTTTGAAACCACCTAGGATTCTGACATCATCTCCCTCTAATGCTCCTGGGAAATGTGTGTCATCATTTCCCAGGATGCAGTGCGCTACCCAATTATCACTCCCCATCCAAGACTTCCAGGAAGTAAGTGCCTGTAGGCTTCACAATGCCCACAAGCAAAATGACAACGGTGTAGATATAGTTTTATAAACTATCTTTTTTGAATATCTATGCGGATCGGCGGCGGATTGTAAAATAGTAAGTGACCAGATTTATATTATAAACACGCAGGATGAAAGGACATACATTTAAAAAATGCTAATTGTGGTTGGAACTCCGCTTAAAGTATGTCTTGCCACTTATGTCTGTGCAATGGTGACCCCCATGCTAATATCTCATATTCTGTCAAGGTGGGGGACTCCCCCCACCTTGACAGAATATGAGATATTAGCATGGGGGTCAGAGCATGGGGCTTGAAAGACCGCTGCGCCAGTTAGTTGAACTTTGAAAGATATTTAAAATTAGGGTAGTAAGATAAGAAATGTAATAGCTCTCTGATTATTATCATAACTTCCTATATGCCCTCTCAGTAGCGTAAAATACTTAATTCATGGAGATTAATAGGAATATTTCATGGTCATAGTATCTCAATTTCTCTCTTTCTCTCCATACTACATTTATAAGAGCAACAGGGAAAATGGGTGATGTCATGCGCAAATTAAATATTTAGAATTTTTTTTTGTTTCGTTTATCTTCTTTTGTTGATTACAGGTATACCCCACTTTTAAGTACACAATTTGGTTTACTGTATTTATTGGCGTATAACACTCACTTTTTGACCCTGCAAATCAGTTGCAAATAGTGTGTGCGTGGTATAAGCTGATACTGCAATTTGGGCTGCCTCAGAGAGAACGTGGAGGGTGCCGTGACGCCGTCAGATTACATACAGCGACAATCTCCTATTTACTCAGCGCCCCTTGTAATAGGAAGTCCCTTCTCCTGGGCCGGCATTGGACCAGTGTTCTGTTTATCATAGAAGCCGGGCCAGGAGGCGGGAATTTGTATTAAAGAGACCGCCGAGTAAACAGGAGATTCTCACTGTATGTAATCTGATGGCGCTCATCCCGTCCCCTCCCTGAGATGGGCATCGATCAGGCTTTTTCATGGCAATGGGGAGGCTGCAGATGGGCATTAATCAAGCTGCATTGATGGGAAATTTTGAGGCTGCAGATGGGCATTGATCAGGCTGCATTGATGGGCACTGACCCTTATTTTGCTTCAAAGTTCTTTATTTAACCACTTCCCTACCCGCCCATAGTCATATAATATCCACAGATGGGATCTCCCATCCTGGGTGTAGGTCATATTAAGTCCTGGGCTTCCCGGTCGTCTAGGGGGTGTGCACGCACACCCGCGGCATTGCTCAGGACCCGGTGCGCGTGCCCGTCGGCCGCGATGTCCTCCAGGCACCCACAATTGCCCGGAATCATGGCAGGACTATGGATCTGTGTGTGTAAACACACAGATCCATGTCCCGTCAGAGGTGAGGAGACCGCTGTGTGTTCCCAATACAGAGGAACACAGATCGGTCTCCTCCCCTTGTGATTCCCCTCCCCCTACAGTTAGAATCACTCACTAAGGAACATATTTAACCCCTTCAGAACATATTTAACCCCTTCTGTTTTGTAGACGCTATAACCAATCAATATACACTTATTTGTTTTTGTTTTTACCAAAAATATGTAGAAGAATATATATCGGCCTAAACTGTGGAAAAATTTAGTTTTTTTTATAGATTTGGGCATATTTATTATAGCAAAAAGTACAAAATATTGATTTTTTTTCAAAATTGTCGCTCTATTTTTGTTTGTAACGCAAAAAATTAAAACCGCAGAGGTGATCAAATACCACCAAAAGAAAGCTCTATTTGTGGTAAAAAAAGGACGTCAATTTTGTTTGGGAGCCACGTCGCACGACCACGCAATTGAAAGTTGAAGCGACGCAGTGCCGAATCGCAAAAAGTGCACTGGTAACTAAAGGGGTAAATTCTTCCGGGGCTGAAGTGGTTAAAATGTACGTTTTTTTCCCTGAAACTTACCTCTTAAAATGAAGGTGAGTGTTATACACCTGTGCGTGTTATATGCCGATAAATACGGTATTTGCTAAAGCTGGAAAGTGCAAAATCAGGCTCACGTCTGCATAGAAACACCCAATGAGCGTCCAGGTTTTATTACCAAAGCTTAATTGAACAAGCTGGGGTTAGAAGCTCATTGGTTTCTATGCAGAAGTGAGACAGATTTTGCACTTTCCAGCTTTAGTAAATAAACCCCATTGTGTACCTAAAACTGGGGTATGCCTGTATATTGTATTTCTTCATAGAACTCAGGCCCCGTACACACGTCTGAGGAACTCGACGGGCAAAACTCATCGTTTTGCTCGTCGAGTTCTGTGTGAAGCCGCCGAGGATCTCGGCGAGCCAACTTTCCTCATTGAACAACGAGGAAATAGAGAACATGTTCTCTATTTGGCTCGACGAGGAACTCGTCGGCTTCCTCGGCCGAAAGTGTACACACGGCCGGGTTTCTCGGCAGAATTCAGCTCCGATCGAGTTTCTGGCTGAATTCTGCCGAGAAACTCGGTCGTGTGTACGGGGCCTCAGTTATATATGGGAATCACTCAATAAAATGCATGCACGTGTATTACTTTTGAAACCTCTTGAGCTTCTATTGCCTAGTACACACGATAGGATTTATCCGCGGATACGGTCCTCCGGACCGTTTCCGCGGATAAATCCTCTGAGGATTTTGATCCGATGGAGTGTACACACCATCGGATCGAAATCCGCACCGAATTCCCATCGCGATGACGTGTCGCGCCGTCGCCGCGATGATGACGCGGCGACGTGCGCGACGCTGTCATATAAGGAATTCCACGCATGCGTCGAATCATTACGACGCATGCGAGGGATGGGTTCGGACGGATCGATCCGGTGAGTCTGTACAGACCACCGGATCGATCCGCTGGAGCCGATTCCAGCGGATAGATTTCTTAGCATGTTAAAATTTTTATCCGCTGGAAATCGGTCGGCCCGAAATATATCCGCGGATAAATATCCGCTGGATCGTACACACCAGCGGATCTATCCGCTGAAACCGATCCGCGGATCAATCCTCTCGTGTGTACAGGGCCTTAGTGTCTTTCTACCACACCAATGTATTACTTTATGCTCTCTTATGCTTGTATGATGGAAACTTGTACTTGCTTTTCTTTTAAATATTTCAATAAAAACTATTGTAAAAGAAAATAAATGAAAGACCGCTGCGCAAATACAGTGTAACATAAAATGTTACAATGACCGCCATTTTATTCTCTAAGGGCCAGATCCACAAAAGGAATACGCAGGCGTATCTGCTGATACGCCGTCGTATCCCTGTTTCTATCTATGCGGCTGATTCATAGAATCAGCCGCATAGATATCCCTAAGATCCGACATGTGTAATTGTTTTACACTGTCGGATCTTAGGATGCAGTACCGCGGCCGCCGCTGGGGGGAGTTCGCGTCGTAAACCAGCGTCAGGTATGCAAATTAGGAGTTACGGCGATCCATGACTGTTTTTTGCGTTCGCTACGTCGCCGCTAGTAAAGTTTCCCGTCGCAAATTTACACTTTTTTTTGCTGCCCTAACTTTAGTCAGCAAGTGTATTGCTGTCTAAAGTATGGCCGTTGTTCCCGCGTCGAAATTTAAAAATCAACGTCGTTTACGTAAGCCGCCTGGGAATACAGAATTACGCTACGCGCGTCGCCGTTCGAAAGAATGACGTCACGGTGCGCAAAGCACGGCGGGAGTTCGGAAACGGAGCATGCGCAGTATGTCCGGCGCGGGAGCGCGCCTAATTTAAATGGGACTCGCCCCATTTGAATTGGCCCGCCCTGCGCCGGCCGGATTTAGGATACACCGCCGCAAATTTCCAGGTAAGTGCTTTGTGGATCGGACTAAAATTGCGGCGGTGTAACTTAAATCCGAAAAGTTAAGTTGCGCCCGGGATTCGTGGATCTGGCCCTAAGTAATTTTGTAGCAAAAATACTGACTTGTAAGCACCACCTGTGAGAAATAGGCCTGGTCTTCAAGTGGTTAAGGTAAAATCACTTTTTACAAATGTATAATTCAGAATTTCTGGCCCATTGTTCTGGTAACAGGTGCTCATATACATTTCTATACCAAAAATCTCTATTCTGATTTATATGCATATGCTGCTCTGCCTACTCAAACAATATGCATAGGTTTATAGTACACAAAACATATGTGTACTGTGCAGCTCTCTATAGCATAGAAATGGTTGATATGTATACATAAACACAAACAAGTTAAAACTGAGACTTCTCCCAAGATTAATAATACCTATTCAAATGTAACAAGCCAGTCACGCCTCACCCTAATTGCTCAGAGTGGAATTCTCGCAGGTTTCACTGTGACACTGTGTGGTTTCTCTCATCTAAGTGCTTTATTATCCCAATCAGAAAACTGGGAAATTTAACACCAACGCTGAGAAAAGAGTCCGTGGAAATCTCCAATGGTGATGAGACAAAAGGACCCATGGCTGTGCCAGCGCCGCTAAGACAAATATTCACCCATCTATAAGCACTCTATCTAGAGGGTAGGAGATAATCTCTTGGACATTCCATTAGACATCCAAGATGGTCAATTAAAGGGGTTGTAAAGGTTTGTTTTTTATTTTCTAAATAGGTTCCTTTAACTACTTGCCGACCTGCCGCCGTCATTCTACGGCGGC
The DNA here is from genome assembly GCF_905171775.1 of Rana temporaria. Taxonomy (NCBI): domain Eukaryota; kingdom Metazoa; phylum Chordata; class Amphibia; order Anura; family Ranidae; genus Rana; species Rana temporaria. The sequence goes on along the minus strand of NC_053493.1, from coordinate 82,512,711 downwards.
AGGTTGGCTCTCCTGCGCGAGAGCCCGTAGCTCTACGTCGGCTCTCTCGCAGGGAACTAGGGGCGCGCGATTGCCGCGCGGCACACGGGATCGCTCGTTACAGAGCGGGGACCGGGAGCTGTGTGTGTAAACACACAGCTCCCGGTCCTGTCAGGGGGGGAAATGCTTATCTTCTGTTCATACAATGTATGAACAGAGGATCAGTCATTTCCCCTAGTGAGGCCACCCCCACCTACAGTTAGAATACACCCAGGGAACATACTTAACCCCTTCCCCGCCCCCTAGTGTTAACCCCTTTACCGCCAGTGGCATTTTTATAGCACTGATCGCTATAAAAATGCCAAAAATGTGTCAGAAGTGTCCGCCATAATGTCGCAGTACCGAAAAAAAACCGCTGATCGCCGCCATTACAAGTAAAAAAAAAATATTAATAAAAATGCAATAAAAATACCCCCTATTTTGTAAACGCTATAACTTTTGCGCAAACCTATCAATAAACGCTTATTGCGATTTTTTTAACAAAAAATATGTAGAAGAATACGTATCGGCCTAAACTGAGGAAAAACATTTTTTTTATATATTTTTGGGGGATATTTATTATAGCAAAAAGTTAAAAATATTATTTTTTTTCAAAATTGTCGCTCTATTTTTGGTTATAGCGCAAAAACTAAAAACCGCAGAGGTGATCAAATACCACCAAAAGAAAGCTCTATTTGTGGGGAAAAAAGGACGCCAATTTTGTTTGGGAGCCACGTCACACGACCGCGCAATTGTCAGTTAAAGCGACGCAGTGCCGAATCGCAAAAAGTACTCTGGTCTTTGACCAGCAATATGGTCCGGGGGTTAAGTGGTTAAGCAAGTGCATTGTTGGTTCACTTACCTTTTCCTTCGATTTCCCTTATAATTTTTTTTCTTTGTCTGAATTTCTTACTTCCTGTTTCTCCTCAGTAAGCTTTCCACCATCATCCGAGCGGTGGAAAGTCATTTAGAACAGCTTACTGAACACCTTACTGAGGAGGAACAGGAAGTGAGAAATTCAAACAAAGTAAACAAAGAAAAAAAACATTTAGAAGGGACATTGAAGAAAAAGGTAAGTGAACCAACAATGCACTAGCTTAAAGGAACCTATTTCGAAAATAAAAAACGAACCTTTACAACCCCTTTAAGTCATGACAGCAAATTGTGTGTATGCAAAACCACAGTTTTCAAGGGGGCCACAAAGGTGTGAAAATATATTTAGCCATCAAGTGAGTTGATTGGGCAGGGAAATGCAAGTAAATTCGGCAAAAATAATATTGTTGCAAAACTACAAATGTTACTGTTGTGAAGAGGAAACGGTCAAATTCACACTTTGAGCTGATGTGTTGAGTGTGTTTCTTTTTTTAGGGGGGGTTGATTTGTTTGGTAGTTAAGTTTTATCCATTTAAGCTGGCCATACATTATACATATACAATTTTCTTATTCAATTTCCTTGTGATTTACCTTACCAACTAGAGTGCCTTGAAAAAGTATTCATACCCCACATTTGCCACATTTTGTCATGTTACAACCAAAAATGTAAATGTAAATGTATTTGATTGGGATTTTATGTGATAGACCAACATAAAGTGGCACATAATTGTGAAGTGGAAGGAAAATGATAAATGGTTTTCAACATTTTTTATAAATAAATATGTGAAAAGTGTGGCGTGCAATTGTATTCAGTCCCCTTTACCCTAATACCCCTAACTAAAATCTAGTGAAACCAATTGCCTTCAGAAGTCACCTAATTAGTAAATAGAGTAAAATTGTGTATAATTTAATGTCAGTATAAATACAGCTGTTCTGTGAAGCCCTCAGAGGTTTGTTAGAGAACCTTAGTGAACAAACCGCATCATGAAGTCCAAGGAACACATCAGACAGGTCAGGGATAAAGTTGTGGAGAAGTTTAAAGCAGGGTCAGGTTATAAAAAAATATCCCAAGCTTTGAACATCTCACAGAGCACTGTTCAATCCATCATCCAAAAATGGAAAGAGTATGGTACAACTGCAAACCTACCAAGACATGGCCGTCCACCTAAACTGACAGGCCGGGCAAGGAGAGCATTGATCAGAGAAGCAGCCAAGAGGCCCATGGTAACTCTGGAGGAGCTGCAGAGACCCACAGCTCAGGTGGGAGAATCTGTCCACAGGACAACTATTAGTCGTGCACTCCAAAAATCTGACCTTTATGGAAGAGTGGCAAGAAGAAAGCCATTGTTGAAAGAAAATCATAAGAAGTCCCATTTGCAGTTTGCAAAAAGCCATGTGAGGGACACAGCAAACATGTGGAAGAAGGTGCTCTGGTCAGATGAGACCAGAATTTTTGGCCTAAAAGCAAAACGCTATGTGTGAAGGAAAATTAACACTGCACATCACCCTGAACACACCATCCCTATCATGAAATGTGTTGGCAGTATCATGTTGTGGGGAAGCTTTTCTTCAGTAGGGAAAGGGAAGCTGGTCAGAGTTGATGGGAAGATGGATGTAGCCAAATACAGGGCAATCTTAGAAGAAAACCTGTAATGCCCTGTACACACGATCGGTTCGTCTGATGAAAATGGACCGTTTTCATCAGACGAACCGATCGTGTGTGGGCCCCATCGTTTTTTTTCCCATCAATGAAATAAAATAGAACCTGTTTTAAAAAAAAATTATGGTTAAAAAAAGATAGAAAAAAACGATCGTCTGTGGGGAAATCCATCGGTCAAAAATCCATGCATGCTCAGAATCAAGTCGACCCATGCTCGGAAGCATTGAACTTCATTTTTCTCAGCACGTCGTTGTGTTTTACGTCACAGCGTTGGACACGATCGGATTTTTAACTGAAGGTGTGTAGGCAAGACTGATGAAAGTCAGCTCCATCGGATATCTGATGAAAAAATCCATCGGTCCGTTTTCATCAGACGAACCGATCGTGTGTACAGGGCATTAGAGTCTGCAGAAGACTGGAGACTGGGGTGGAAAAAAAATTGAAAACCATTTATTATTTTCCTTCGGCTGAGTTCACATGAGGCTCACAGCAGGGGCCCGGAGCGTCCCCATTCCAGGTCCAATTTCAGCCTGAATTTTGGGCTGAATTCGGACCTGAAACGGACCAAAAGACACACAGGACCCATGGCAAATTCTCACTGGAGCTGCAGTGGAGATATGTGAATCATCTCCTTAGAGAGCCGGTCGCAATCTCCTACCATGCGAATTGGATGTGGGAAAAATCTGCATCCAATTCGCTGAGGTGTGAACCCAGCCTTGCACGTCACAATTATGTGCCACTTTGTGTTGGTCTATCACATAAAATTCCAATAAGATACATCTACGTTTTTGAATGTAACATTTTAAGGGGTATGAATACTTTTTCAAGGCACTGCATGTAGTGCAAGTGCCTGCTTGATTGCATACAAATTGAAAGTGTTTAGGTGTGACCCCATATTATATGGTTTTGGTAAATCTAAAGGAAAATTTTACAAGAAAATTGTATAATGTATGGCCAGTCTTCATGTTCGCTATATTTGTGTAGTTTTATTTAGTTTTTGATGTTACAAAATTTAAATAATCAGGCTAATAAGGGGCATAAAAACAGGTCCAGGATAGCTTTTGTAACCCTCAAGAGCCCATTACACTCTTCATTTTCTCCTTTCCCCATTGACTCCATATTCCAGAATCCAATAGCTGGATTCACGTAGGGCGGCGTATTTTTGAGCCGGCGTAGCGTATCGTATTTACGCTACGCCGCTGTAAGTCAGAGAGGCAAGTGCTGTATTCACAAAGCACTTGCCTCCTAAGTTACGGCGGCGTATCGTAAATGGGCCGGCGTAAGCGTGCCTAATTCAAATTGTGAAGAGGTGGGCGTGTTTTATGTAAATAAACCATGATCCGACGTGATGGACGTTTTTAAGGAACGGCGCATGCGCCGTCCGTGGACATATCCCAGTGTGCATTGCTCCAAAGTACGCCGCGAGGACTTGTTGGTTTCGACGTGAATGTAAATTACGTCCAGCCCCATTCACGGACGACTTTTTTCAAAATTCGACGCGGGAACGACGTCCATACTTAAAGAGGGGGTTCGCCCTATTAATAAAATGTTTTTTTTTTTCTTCTAGCATAAAATGAGGCATAGTAGCGCGAGCTACAGTATGCCTGTCTTTATTTTTTTAGTCCCGTACTCACAGTGTAATCGTAGAGACAAGATTCAGACCCCCTTCGGGGAATGGGCGTTCCTATGGAGAGGGAGCATGATTGACGGCCGGCTATGGCACGTCACGCTTCTCCGGAAATACCCGAAAAAGGAGTTGGCGCTTCACGGCGCCTGCGCATAGTCTGTGCGCAGGCGCCGTATAGCGCCGTGAAGAGCCGAGACCTGTTCCGGCTGTCTTCGGGGAGCGTGACATGCCAGAGCCGGCCGTCAATCACCTTCCCTCTCCATAGGAACGCCCATTCCCCGCGGGGAGTCGGAATCTTGTCTCTACGATTACACTTTGAGTACGGGACTAAAAAAATAAAGACAGGCATACTGTAGCTCGCGCTACTATGCCTCATTTTATGCTAAAAAAAATGTTAATAAGGGTGAACCACCGCTTTAACATTGGCTAGGCCAGCTTTTTGTTCGACTAACTTTACGCCTGAAAACGCCTTACGTAAACGGCGTATCTTTACTGCGACGGGTAAGCGTACGTTCGTGAATAGGCGTATCTCGCTGATTTACGCATTATAGGCGTAAATCAGCGTTCACGCCCCTAGCGGCCGGCGGAACTAGACAGCTAAGATACGATGGCGCAGGCAGTCGCATCTTAGCTACATTTAAAGGGGAGTTCCAGCCATTTGTGAGTTTATTAAAAGTCAGCAGCAACAAAAAGTGTAGCTGCTGGCTTTTAATAAACAGGCACTTACCAGCTCCAGCGCTCCAGCGACGCGCCGGCCGGGGTTCCGCTCCTCTCCCCCCCTCCCCGGCCGGCGTCTTCATCTTCAGTGTGGGCACCCGGCCGTGACAGCTTTCGGCTTCACGGCCGGGCACCCACTGCGCATGCGCGAGCGCGAGCGGCGCGGCACTGCGCATGCGCGAGCGGCGCGGCCCGGCGCCGCGCCGTGTAATTGGCCAGGAGATCGCCTAGGACCTGTGACGTGTCCTAGGCGATCGCCAACAGCAGCTACTTCCTGAAGGCGACTAAGCTTAGTCGCCTACAGGAAGGAGGAAGTGGGACAGGAAGTCCCACTCGTGCTGAAGCCCCCACTCCCCCCCCAAAAAAATTACATGCCAAATGTGGCATGTAAGGGGGAGAGGAGTGGGTTAAGAGGAAGTTCCAAATTTGGGTGGAACTCCTCTTTAAGTGTATCTCAATTTGAGAATACACTTAAATGTACGACGGCTTGGATTCAGAGTTACGATGGCGTATCTACTGATACGCTGGCGTAAACCTCTCTGAATCTGGCTACAAATCTCCAGATTTTCTTCCCAATTTTGGGGAAATGAAAGCTCATTTATCCCTAGTACTGTGGCTTATGATTGCAACCTGGCAGTGATAGTAACACATTTGTGGCAATTTTCTCCTTCTCCCCTACATAGAAGAATGAATGATTGGGCTGGTTCACAGCCCAGAGAGAAGTTTTCCACTAATCGACCTTTGCAAAAACTAGCACCTCTGACTGCTGGAGGCCCTCATTATCATCTCATTATTACCATTTCAGGTAATGGAACCAGTGTGATTTCCAAAAAGCATAGATTCACTGGGTATACACTAGTAGATTTTCATTTAAACTGTCTTGCTTTAAGAACGTTTCTTCAATTTCCTAATCGTTAGTGGGGTCAAGTCGACATTTGTTTATGACCGCAATGGTGAGAAATTGGGAATTTGCTTTTAACCACGGGTGACGAAAAGTGTTACTAATCACAACACCTATGCCTAAGCCAAAGCAGGATTTTTAGGGAGCTATTACCGCCCTTGGCACAAGTTCCCCTTTCCTGATAATGCATGTTTAGGGAAAACGCGTTGGGCGGAGCTGTTCTGTGATATCATCACACGCGCCGGTGGGTCTCGTAGCAGTTCTTTGGAATGTATACTATGCGTGTCTTCCTTTCTGCTTTTTGAGTGCATATTCTCTTTTTAATAAATAGTTTTTTATTGTTAATATAAATATATTTAATATATTTATTTACTGCACCATGAGGCTTCTCATTTGTATTTATTTGAATGGTAATTGCTGAGTGCAACTGAGGCTGGCGTTTGAAACAGAGTTTCCCAGTGTGATTTCCTTTTTGGATACACATCCGGAGCTGGCCAAGTCAGTTTGCAATTGTGTTTTAACTAAGCGTTAATATATTTCCTGGCGTTGAGATCTTTGTTGTTTTGGTAAGAATCCCTAAATGTGGGGATATCACCTGTGCACTGGAGCACTTTATTCTAATTTATGTGAAACTTTATGTCACAAGGTGAACATTTAGGCCCCTTTCACACTGGGGCCTCAGGCCTCGTACACACGACCAAGTTTCTCGGCAAAAACCAGCAAGAAACTTGCTGGGAGATATTTTTTTGCCGAGGAAACCAGTCTTGTGTACATTTTCGGCGAGGAAACTGTCAAGAAACTCGATGAGCCAAAAAGAGAGCATGTTCTCTATTTCCTTGACGGGAATGGAGAAAATTGGCTTGTCGAGTTTCTCGACAGCCTAACAAGGAACTCGACGAGGAAAACAATGTGTTTGGCCCGTCGAGTTCCTCGGTCGTGTGTACGAGGCTTAAAAATACCAGGCGAATGATCGTCTGTGTTTTTTTTTCCATGCTAGTCTCATATCAAAAACCAATAGGTTACTAAAGTATAGAGCCGAGTCGCAGTCCGGCTTCTTTCGGCAACTCATGATGCGGCCGTATGTGCCGGTGGGAAGCTTTTCTCATCACGTCAATCACTTAGCCTGTGAATAGGAACGCCCAGTCCCGCAGGATTCACTACCCGGGGCAAGGGTGAAAAATAGCAATAAAACGGTATGTACGGAAAAAAATAGCAAAAATCAGCATACTAGTAGGTGTCAGAAGTCAGCTCAATGTAATGTTAGAATTTTTTTTTAGGGTGAACCCCCGCCGCTTTAAGTGTTACACTGAAGTGTGTTCATTGTATGCAATGTGACATTTACATATAATACATCAGTGTCACTCTTGAAGTTTCTGGCCAGCTTCGGCTTGGCTGGGTAAATAACAACTGGTGGTGTCAGGCAGGAGGGGGATGAGGCAGCAGATTAGAACTAGTAAGGACTTGTCCTCACAGGTAATTTAAAGGATGACTGTATGATTCTATAAAAATGTAATCAGCCACAACCACAAGGTGCAAGCATGTTGTTGGGGTCTCTTGTTGGGTCATAAGAGATAAAGGTCTGTTTCAGGCAGACCACGCTCAGATGAATAAAACATGCGGTCATGGCTGGGAACCACTTATGCCGCGTACACACGATCTGGCTTTTCCCCGGCCAAAAGCACATCGGAATTCTGACGGAATTCCTTTCGGAGTAAAATAGAACATGTTCTATATTTAAACTCCGATGGAATTCATCAGAATTTCCGATGGAATTTCTCAGATGGGGCATACACACGGTCGGAATTTCCGATGGAAAAAGTATTTTTACAATCCTTGGATCTTGAGGTTCCAAATACCGTGTAAGTTGAGTAGTAAAAGGCTATTGTTTATAGGGTAAAATGTTTTACTGTTAACACAGCATGCCAAAGATGCGTGATGGTAATAGCATCTTGTATTCACTGCTATGTTACAAATGTAGTGTTAAAGCGAAGGTCCACCCTAAAAAAAATTTACATTAGAAGTCTCCTTGAAACCTATTTAAAAAAAAAAAATTTTTACTTACCAGAAAGTAAAAGAAAGAAAGAATTTTTTTTTTACTTACCAGAAACTCCCTGTTGCTAGGCAGTCGTCCTAATCTGCCACTTCCTATACCGCGGAGCTCCTAGTTCACTTCCTCCCTCGCCTGTGCTCCTGGGAAATGATGACCTCCCCCTCCCCCCGCTGTCTTCTGCGTCTTCCCCAAAAGACAGCTGGCCATTCATAAAGCGCCTCGTGAATCGCGCATGCGCAGGAGGAAACGTGCAGTGAAGCCGCAAGGCTCCACTGCCAGTTTCCCTTAGTTAGAATGGCGGCGCCGGCACCCGATCCGATGGACGGATCGGCCTCAGGGGGCCGACATCACGGGCTCCCTGGACAGGTAAGTGTCCTTATTAAAAGTCAGCAGCTGCAGTGTTTGTAGCTGCTGACTTTTAAAGAAAAGAATTTGCGGGTGGAACACCGCTTTATATCCATTTGTCCAGCTGTTCATTGGAGGACATAGGACAACAATCTTCATTATCATTATTATCAAATTCGGGCTGAAGTCGGACCTGAAATGATGAACGAGAATGCACTGGACTGCTGCTGTGAGTCACATGCAGCGATAGTGTGAATCCAAGCCCATTCACATCTAGGCGACAAAACGCCCGACGCCGGACGCTTGTGCCGCTAGAGGGGAGAATTCCCATTGCTGTCTATGGAGATGGTTCACATCTCACAGACGCCGTACGCCTGCCGCCTGAAAAAAGTCCCGGACCCTTTTTTTCAGGCGGCATTGGCGTTCGGCCATACAAAGCAATGGCAAGGCTTTGTAAAAAAAAAAAAAAAGTTACACACTCGCTGCAAAATACGCGGCGTACGCGGCGTATCTTGTCACGGAGGTGTGAATGGAGCCTAAGGGTCACAAGGCATGCACCCTGTGTGGTTAGGCTCTGATGGAAGAAGCCATTCCTGGACCACAGTTGCCAAGTGTTCCTCTTTCTGCCGGACAGTCTCCACATTTTGCAAACTGACCCTCACCCCACATTTCCTGCAAAATTTCCACAGAGAGGCGACTGCACGTAGCATGCCATGGCAGGTTGAATGCACTGATATATTTTCCTATCACAGATCAGCATTTTTATAAGAATGCCAGCATCTATGCAAGGCTAGCCATGCACTTATCTTTGATTCAGCATTCACACTATTTACCACGGCTGACAATTGTACTGCAGCACCCACAGCTGCCTGAATACCTAAACAGCGACTGTTAGGCCATGTATGGCAAATATAAGGGCTAGTTTACACCAGTGTTTATTTTTGATGAGAGATCTGCGTTCGGATTGCTCTTCAGATAAAAGTTGACAGACAGTGAGGAGGCATTGTATTTCACCTTCACTGCTGCAACTGTGTGCACTGCATGTGGTTGAGAGGGCCGCCATTCAGTTAAATGGGTGGCACTGAACACAACAGCAGGGGCAATTATTGCTTTGCATAGCAGCTATAGGATATATACTCCCCCCTTCACTGCCCCTTGCAGCTAAAGGGGGGGGGGGGAGGGGCTCAACCCCTAATCACCTGTGTAAAACAGCTCTAAGTTCCAGTGTACTTGCCTAGCATGGTTGATGAGTCTAAAGTAGATTGTACAGCAATTGTACAATACAATTGTAAAGTGTGTAGAAAGTAGATACAGTATATGCCACACCCAAGTTGTTTTTTTGTTGCAAATTTGCAATTTGTGGTCTGAGCGTACTATTTGTTTTGTTTCTTCTTTGTTCTTATTTTATTGTAATGTTTTGTGACCCATTAGGCTCTGTTTTGTCAACCCCTTAAACCAAAATAAATAAAATAAACTGCTTGCAATAGATATCCTAGTCCTATAGGTTCTTTATTTTTCCCATTATTTTGGGATAGCATGCAAGGTCTTTAAAATGTAAATAGTAAGGCCCCGTACACACGACCAAACATGTCTGCTGAAACAGGTCCGCGGGCCAGTTTCAGCAGACATGTTCGGTCGTGTGTAGGCCCGAGCGTGCAGGATTCCAGCAAACATTTGCCCGCCGGGCCTTTTCCCAGCGGACAAATATTCGTGGACTTGTTTTAAAACAGTCCGCTGGAATCCTGCCCGCTCGGACATGTTCGGTCGTCTGTACAGACCTACTGTACATGTCCGAGCGCCCGCCATCCCTCGCATGCGTCGAATGACTTCGACGCATGCGTGGAAGCATTTAACTGGCAGGCCCGCCCACGTCGCCGCGTCATTGTCGCGGCGACACCGCGTCATCGTCGCGGCGACACCGCGGACACGCCCCGCGTATTGTTTACGCGCGGATTTCTGTACGATGGTTAGTACAGCCATCGTACAGAAATCCCCGGGCAGACATGTACGGTGAAAACGGTCCGGCGGACCGGTTTCATCGTACATGTTTGCCCGTGTGTACAAGGCCTTAAAGGCCAAGTTAAAGCGGAGGTCCACACAAAAAGTGAACCTCTGCTTTTCGGAATCCTCCCCCCCTCCGGTGTCACATTTGGTACCTTTCAGGGGGAGGGCTGTGCAGATACCTGTATAATACAGGTATTTGCACCCACTTCCGGGCATAGACTTCCCCCCGCTGTCTTCTGTCTTCCAGGAGACAGCGGGGACCAGTGAAGACACGCAGCATGACTCGCGCATGCGCAGTAGGGAACCCGTGAAGTGAAGCTGCAACGCTTCACTTCCTGATTCCTCACCGAGGATGGCGGCGGGGGCAGCCGAGAGCCAAGCCATTGCTCGGCTTCGGCTGCCGACATTGCGGGCACCCATGACAGGTCCATTTATTAAAAGTCAGCACCTGCAGTATTTGTAGCTGCTGGCTTTTCATATATTTTTTTTAGGCGGACCCGCACTTTAACTTTACATATTCCCCGCCCTGGCTAAAATCAATCATCTCATGTCTAAGTAACTTGAAAGCATCTTCATCCAAGGTGAACATTGATATTCTGTCATTATATAGTATATAAATACTGTAATTTGTGAAATCCTGAAACCACACAAGGCAATATTTTATTGCCTTCCTCAATTGTATAGCGTTTTGATGTGATTACCTGGTCTGCAATCCCTTTGTTTTGTGAATACATCAAGTCCTGTAAGTTAATTCCCTGTTTTCACTTTTGATACATAATAAGATTACATTCTGAATACACAAGACAGTCCATCTTATGAGCACATGCAGTGGCAAGGTCATACTTTCTGTTGATTACAAGACTCAAAGATGCTATCAGGATCATTTCTGAGAAACAATAGTCTTCTCTTTCACTCGTCTCTGGGAATGTCCAAGATAAGTACATACAAATACACCTGGGGAAAGATGCATTGTTCAATGTGCAATCAAATTAACACCCCTCCACCACCCCGTCCCCTGACTACAGTCATTTCACTCACTGGCAATTCCAAATGTATTTTCATGTATTAAGTGACGTCACATGATTAGGTGCAGCGGATGCATGGAGAAGCACCATTGCCCTCTGCGCTGGCACACCTTTTTGCTCACCATGTTGTGCTAAATAGGGGTACGGCGTGGCAGCATATTACAACAGGGCAGAACTGGCTTTATAGGAAGTAAATGGGCCTCTAGGGCTGAGCCTTTTGGCTAGGACCAGAGGAATTTTTGATTCCTGGCCGGAGGGCCGGCCATCGTATTGCACGAGGGTCACTTTTCACTCTTCCCACTTTCCTTCTCCCCCACTTTCTTATTATTTATCCCTGTGTGTGTCACTTTTATGTCTTTTTTTGCTGGTTGTTTACACGTTTTGTCACAGTGTGATTAGTAAGGTGTAGGTCCTCTGGCCTGCCCTGAACGTCTTGGGAGTAGGTGGACATGGCCTTCTGGCTTAACTCGTCTGCTCTCGTGGGGTCTCCCTTCGGGGGAGCCCCACCAAGTACTTGGGTGGGTCTGTTTCGGCAGACCCTCCAGAGAACGGGGTCCATCTGGTTTCGGCCAGATGGACCATGTGAAGTACCTCAGTCCCCGTCTGGAGCCTAACGCCCCAAGGGATCAGGGTAAGGTATGTTTTGTGTCACTCTCTATGTGTGTGCACTTTTTTTGGCACCGGTGGAGTTTTTGGGTGTGTTTCACATGCCATGGGCTTTTCAAAAAAAAAAGCAGTGACCCTGAAATGAATTCAGTACAACTAATATATCCTAAATACTATATTTTCTAATATTAGGTAAAGGTTACCACCCATCAGGATTAGCTATTCCCATAGAGCCGGATTCAGAAAGCACTTACGCCGGCGTATCTTCTGATATGCCGCGTAAGTGCACTAATGCGCCGTCGTATCTATGCGCCTGATGCTTAAAATAAGATACGCCTGAATTTCGGCTCCATCCGACCGACGTAAGTCTCCTACGCCGTCGTATCTTGGGCACATATTTACGCTGACCGCAAGGGGCGCTTCCATTGATTTACGCGTCGAATATGCAAATGACCATGATACGCAGATTCACGAACATACTTGCACCCGTCGCATGAGTATACGCCGTTTACGTAAGGCGTACGTCCGGCGTATTGTTATTCCACCTAAAGCAGGTGTAAGTCTTGTTAGGGTATGGATGACGGAACAGCCGTTGTATTTTACGTTGTTTACGTAAGTGGTACGTGAATGGGGCTGGGCGTAGGTTACGTTCACGTCGTTGCCATTGAGCCGGCGTATCTTAGGGAGTAAATTTGACGTGATTCTGAGCATGCGCGCGCATGCCTCGTTCGTTCGGCCCTTCATTTACATGGGGTCACGCTTCATTTTAATAGATCACGCCCACTACCTCCCTACTTTGAATTAGGCGGGCTTACGCCGGCCAATTTACGTTACGCTGGCGCAACGTAGGGGGCAAGTGCTTTGTGAATACTCTCTTGCCTCTCAAAGTTACGTCGGCGTAGCGCATATGAGATGCGCTACGCAAGCACAAAGATGCGCCAAGCTACGTAAATCCGGCCCATAGTTTCTAATACCTTCTATAGGGTAGAAGCGGAGAGAAAGCGAAGTAAGTGGTATATATGGTGCATAACTTGCACCTGGGTCCACATAGGAAAAGTTATGCCACTGCCTCGTAACATTGGGGTTTATTTACTAAAGCTGGAGAGTGCAAAAATCTATTTCTGCATAGAAACCAGCTTTAAGCTTTTATTGCCAAAACGTAATTTAACAAGCTGAAGTTAGAAGCTGATTGGCTGCCATGCACAGCTTCACCGGATTCTGAGTGCTCCAGTTTTAGTAAATCTACCCCATAGTGTTGCAATCCTTTTTCACCATTGTGAATGGTAGTCGGCAAAGTGGTGTCAAAACATTAATAAATAAATGAGTAGGTTAATAAACATGATATAAAGTAAATAAATACTTGTGCATTTGAGTTCTCTCTGCATCCTTGAATGCACACTGCAGTGTAGACGTTCTTAAGATTGTATATAGTTGTACAGCTGGTTTTCTCAGTGGAGCAAACTGGTTCGTCAAGATTCTCTGAAGTTGTCCTAAGTGAGGAATCTCTAGGAAAACACAACAAAAACAAAGTTGGGATCCACAGCACTTATATGGATAAGCCTAAATTTAGACATACACTTTCAGTTTTTTGTTCAGCTAAAGGGCAGATTTCTCCATCCACACAAATGACATGGAAAGATGGAATCCACCCTGCCGGGACATTGAATTCTGACAGCTACATTATTGATCAGCGACTGTTTCTGCTGCAGCTGCTGTTCGATGCAAATTTTTACAACATGTCCCCTTGACATGCTGGACTGGCTGAACTTTGATCAATGTATGTCCAGCTTATGATAAAAAGGATGGAACAGTAGAGTTTGCGGGAGCATAAAATGCAGACCTATCCAAAATAGCAGTAAAAAAAAGTAATCAGATATTGCATATTAAAGGGTCACTAAAGGAAAAAAATTTTTTAGCTGAAATGACTGTTTACAGGGCATAGAGACATAATAGTTAACTGATTCCTTTTAAAAATGATTAAAAATTGATAAAAAAAACAATCATATAATGTGCCTGCAGTGTAGTTTCGTTTTTGCTGTTGTTTGCTGGTTCTCTGATGTACAGAGAGCCACTAGAGGGCAGTCAGCCAATAGAGAGCAGTGATACTTTGTCTAAAACTCCTCAGCACCAATCCAGTTTAGTTTTATTCACACCTCCTTGATTAGTGACCACCGTGAGAAATCTCCCAGTACTGTGGTTATCAGGAAACAGGCAACCAGGAAGTGTCCAAAACAGAGAGGATTTACAGCAACATCAAAGCAAAAACGAACAATGAGGACATGAAACCAGGACTGCAGCAAGGTAAAGGAAGCTATTTAGCTAAAAAAAAAATTCCTTTAGTGTCCCTTTAACCTCCCTGGCGGTATGATTCTGTCAGAAAAAAGGTGCTGAAAGCGGTACCATTATTTGCAAGGAAATTTGGCGTTTTATATTGTAGGTCTGTCATTTTTAGAAATAACTCACTTAAATCTGACCAAACAAGATTCTAATAGGCATCCCGGGTATGACATTTTTTTAAAAACAAAATTATAAATTATAATATAATAAATAATTATAAATAATTATAACAAATAATAATATAATTATAATAAAAATTATTCAATAATGTAATCAAATTAAAATCACTGAAATTTGCTCAGTTGCAGAATTGTTGCTGTCATTATTTTTTTTTTTTTATGACGAATTTCCCCACAAATCGCTATCGCACAATTCTGCAAGTGATTATAATTTATTATCGCTGTTTTTTAGCTGATCTAAAACTATTTTTGACATAAAGGGACACTTTTGGTTGCTATGGACAATCTACAGTTTGCAGGGAGAAAGAAACGTTTTTATTATATAAAATGACATGCATGACACTGGGCAGACCACTAGGGACAAGGGGGGTGTGTTTTTTTTACATACAGTACTGTAATCTATAAGATTACAGTATACTGTATGTAAAGTGTTTGTTTACGTTTTTGAATTTGGCGCCGTTCTCCGTCCCCGTGCGTCGTAACGTCGCAGGGAACGGAGATCGGCGTCACACGGAAGCACTATGTGAATCGAGCGAGGTCCCGCTCGCTCACACAGCGCGGTGGCATCGCTGGATCCAGGGACAAGGTAAGTAAAAAGTGCCTGTGGATTCAGCGAGGCGAGCCCGAGACTGACTCGGGGTTACCGATCGTAGCAGGAAAATCAAACCCCGAGTCAGTCTCGGGAAGACCGCCAGGGAGGTTAAATAACCAGATTTGGTAATGATATTGGTAAGGCTGGGTTCACACTATCTTTGCATGCGGCTCACAGCAGGGGTCCGGTGCGTCCTCGTTCACCATTTCAGGTCTGATTTCAGCTCAAATTTTGGGCTGAATTTGGACCTGAAATGGACCAAAAGACGCACAGAGCTCCAGTGCAAATTCGCACCGGAACTGCTGCAGAGATATGCGAACTGGCTCCATGGAGAACCGGTCAAAATCTCCTGCTATTGCGAATTGGACGTGGGCACAATAGTGTGGACCCAGCCTAATGGAATTTATGGCCTGCTTTGGGCCCAACCTAAACCTTTTTTTTTTATTATTTGAAAAAAAAAAAAATAATAATTCTGGTAAATTGAGTAACAATTCGAACGTCTGTCAGGATTTGGTTGAGGTTTGGGTTCCCACGAGGAAAAGATTTCTTCTCGCTTTTTACCCAAGAGACATATGTCAGACAAAACAGGAAGATTATTATACAGAATTTTTATAGCGCCAACAGTTTACGCAGTGCTTTACAACACAAGGGCAGACAGTACAAATACAATACAATTTAATACAGTAGGAATCAGGGAGCCCTGCTCTTAGATCTTCCAATCTAAGAAGAGAAAATAAACCTTTGTAGGATATTGGAAGAAAGACAGCACCACACTAATTCTTTGGAGGCAGCTCTCTGTCAAGAGGAGCTCCCCAAGGAATCCCCAGAAACATTTGTAGGGTACAGGGCTGTTTGATGGAATTTGGGGGCCCCAAGCAAAATGGGGGCCCCCAAGCACCCCCCCCCCCGCATGCAAAGCCTACGTTAACGCTACACTGATTTTTTTTTTCTATTCTTACCTCCCGTTCTTCCCTGTAGGCTGCCACTGTAGCGTGGCCGAGCTCCTCTTCCCCCTGCCTCTTCCCCAGTCTCCTATCAGATAGTGTCTGGTACAGGAGATTCAGTGTGCACTTCCTGTCAGTCTGGCCGGGAACAGGAAACTGAATCTCTTGTACCACGCGCAGTACCCGGTCAGACTGACAGGACTCCAGGTGGAAGGAAGAGGAGCTCGGCCACGCTACAGCCTGGGAAGGGGAAGTTGGGGGCCCCAGGCCAGCTCGGGGTCCCAAGCAATTGTTTGTTTTGCCTGTCCAGTAGCGACGGGCCTGGTAGGGTATTAGAAGAATGAGAGTCCACAGTGATTATGGTGGTCTCATTCTTCCAATACTGTGCAGACATTTCCAGGGACTCCTAGAGGCACCCCTGTCAACAGACAGCTGCCTGTTCAGAAATCTGACTATCCTTCTCCAATGTAGGAGTGCAATGATCCAAAACCAAAGAAAGGTATTCCAAGCATAAGTGTACCTCCAGTATTTGATACATGGAGTGGATCGCTTTTTTAAAACAACTCCCCTATGTGGTGGCAGCGACGTAAATGACAGAAGCACAGCACATGCGGAGGATGCAGGCATTTTACACTGCTGTAAGTGTCAAATATTAAAGACATTGGGGGTTATTTACTAAAGGCAAATCCACTTTGCACTACAAGTGCAAACTAGAAGTGCAAAATGCACTTGAAATTGCACTTGGAAGTGCAGTTGCTGTAGATCCGAGGGGGACATGCAAGGAAAATAAAAAACATAATTTTAGCTTGCACATGATTGGATGATAAAATCAGCAGAGCTACCCCTCAGATTTACAGCGACTGCACTTCCAAGTGCACTTTCAGTGCAATTTCAATTGGATTTGCCTTTAGTAAATAACCCCCATTGTCAGATGCTGCAGTGCAAAAAGACAGAGGAGTTTAAACCCATCAGAGAGAGAGATGAGTAGTTATTTTGTTTCTATTTTTAAACACTCACTATGACAAAATTACTTTTAATAATAATCATGATACAAAATTAAAAATAACAAGAAAAGTAACAATGACAGTGCAGCAGCCAGGAGAATGAAAGGTAAAGAATATTTTACAGTCAGTTAGAACCCGTTCATTTCATATTGTAGTAATGTAATCATTACAGCAATACCAATAAGACATGTCAGTATGTTGTGGTGCTATTAATGGTGCCACAATGCACTAAAGCAACATATACAGTATGCATTGCAGCACACCACAAGGCTCAGTAATGCACTGAAGTGCATGGTGATGCCTTGTGGCAGCCTATTTAAACACTTAATGAGAATGGGCCTTTGGAGGTATGCTTGAGATATGCACTGGGCAAAGTTGTTCATGTAGTGTCCTCTTACATATTAAGTCAGAGTAGAAGCAACCTCTTACCACCTTTGTATGCCACTAAGGCCTCGTACACACGACCGAGTTTCTCGGCAAAAACCAGCAAGAAACTTGCCGAGGAAACCGGTCGTGTGTACATTTTCGTCGAGGAAACTGTCGAGGAACTCGATGAGCCAAAAAGAGAACATGTTTTCTATTTCCTTGACAGGAATGGAGAAAATTGGCTTGTCGAGTTCCTCGACAGCTTCACAAGGAACTCGACGAGCAAAACGATGTGTTTCGCCCATCGAGTTTCTCGGTCATGTGTGCTCATCTTGTGGAATCAATTGATTGATTAAAAGCGGGGTCTGTGCACAGGGCATCAACAAGCATGCTCAACCAGTGCAAACTTGCATGAACATGGCCTGATGTTATGACGTCATCTAATGTCCATGCCTACCTAAAACAGGCTTAGGCAGTCCTAATCTGCTTTGACCTGCAAGCCAGAAAGTTTGCAAACGAAAAGGTGGTGGGGGTTGTATAACCTTTGTAGAGGTGAAGGAGAGTCACAAAGTACAGACCATTGTGAGTCTAAAGCTAGCCAAAGATGGTTCAAACCATCGGTTGGCAGGCTGATTGTACCCAAATTGATCCATTGATTAGACCCATGCGATTGTTGCCAGTGTACCCATGTGATTATTGTGTTCTCCTGGCACCCCCCCCCCCCCCCCAAAAGGAGGACACAATAGCTCAGCGGAAGGGATTCCCCCATCAGCACTGACTGTATTAATGGGGGAATCCTGTGGTTGCAAGAAAGAAAATCAAATCATCTATGGCTGGCCATGCACGGTTCAAATTTACACCAATTTCTTTTGAACTATGAGTAGGACCTGCTGACAACATTTATATTAAGAAATCGGAAGAGCCGAGCAGAAAAAATAGGATTTTTTGTACTCACCGTAAAATCCTTTTCTCTGTCGTCCATGGACGGACACAGCCCCTTAAGTCTTGACAAGTGGGTTATGTTCCTGTTCATAGGAGAGGACTAGTCTTCTCCTAATAGATGGAACATAACCCACTTGTCAAGACTAAAGGAGCTGTGTCCGTCAATTGACGATGAGAGAAAGTTCAGTTCTGCCCTCAGCTGCAGTCACTGTTGGGATATTCTGATAGCTGCAAGTGCTGGCTGCCAGGATACAATAGCTGTCAGTGGGCGATTCCTCCATCTGCACAGTTTAGCATTGATGGGGAGACCTATGGATCAATCTGAAAGAGAGACGTTTTTACATGTGTGGCCAGCCTAAAGTGAAACGTCACCTAAAAAGGGAAGTTGCACTATATGACCCCCCTCCCCCCTTCTTTTTGAGTTTGTTTTTTTATTTTTTTACATTTTGATAGGTACCCGCTCCTTCTTCCACTGGAATAGGAGGATACTAACAGATGTTCGACCACCTCACCACTTCCCTGCCTGCAACCACTTGGGACATGTCACAGGTCCCAAGTGGCTGCGGGTCCATTCACAAAGTGCAGCGTGACGTAGTGGGGAGCCAGCTGTGACTCCGCAGGGAATCACAGCCGGCTTCCCCACAGTAAATGAGGCAACGCCACGGACCTGAAGACCAGCAGAGAACCGGTCTAGATGAGGACGGTGCTGAATCCCTGGACAGGTAAATGTTTTTTTTCCTTAAAAGTCAGTAAGGCCCCTTTTAAACCAAGGTGTTTTTCAGGC
Organism: Rana temporaria; assembly: GCF_905171775.1. Classification (NCBI taxonomy): domain Eukaryota; kingdom Metazoa; phylum Chordata; class Amphibia; order Anura; family Ranidae; genus Rana; species Rana temporaria. Next base: position 82,493,737 of record NC_053493.1, on the reverse strand, counting down.
AGTCTAGAGTTAAAAATAGCACCTAAATACCGCCTGAAAAACGCCTGCCCTGCAGTCTTCAGTGTGAAAGCTCGAAGTCCTGTTTACCGCTCCTCCACTGCTCCTTTCCATTGAAAACAATTGGACATCGCGGTAATACCGGTGCCGGTGGTATTAACCCTTTTTCGTCTGCTAGCGGGGGTTAAAACTGCACCGCTAGCAGCCGAATACCGGCACAATTCCGCGCAAAATTTGACAGTATATCGAGGGCTAAAAATAGTGCCGCTATACCGTCAGCGCACCTCCTTCCCCAGTGTGAAAGGGGCCTAACTACAGTATTTGTAGCTGCTGACTTTATTTCTTTTTTTCGGACTGAGGAACCTCTTTAACAATGAATTCCTAGAGGATGTATGGATCAAAACATACCAGAGAAAATAAACATAACACATCATAACATAGAACAGCCCATGAATATAGCATCCTCAGGGCTGAATGTACAAAGAAGAAGACATTTTAGTTCCAATGACAGAAGGAGGACAGGCGAAAGTGGTGAAGAGTACACACTGCGTGTCAAGGGGCGCATGCATCGCACACACCCAGAAGATTCTGCCAGAGGTTGTAGTTTGTCAAGACAGAAAAGTTTGAACCTGCCACCTCTTGGAGAAGTAACTATTAAAGTGAAACTATCATCACCTCCCTTCGCTCTTTTGCCAGTGCCAGTGCCAGCACCTTCACCTGGTCTTCTAATAAGTTTGGGATCTTTAATCATCTTCATTGGCTGGGCCAGGATGATGTAACTCACATGCATGTGTTCATTCACCCTGGCACTGAGGAATGCCAAGACTGTACATTGAACTATACATGCCCAGCTCCCTGTACATTCTTCAGAAGCTTGTAAACAGGCAGCTGAAGCCTCGTACACACCACCGAGGAACTCGACGGGCGAAACACATCGTTTTCCTCGTCGAGTTCCTTGTTAGGCTGTTGAGGAACTCGACAAGGCAAGTTTCTCCATTCCCGTCGAGGAAATAGAGAACTTGATCTCTTTTTGGCTCGTTGAGTTTCTCGACAGTTTCCTCGATGAAAATGTACACACGACCGGTTTCCTCGGCAAAAAAATATCTCCCAGCAAGTTTCTTGCTGGTTTTTGCCGAGAAACTTGGTCGTGTGTACGAGGCCTAAGAAGGTTTTATTGCAAAAGAGACTAAAGCTGACCATACCTGTGGACTGAATAAAAGAAATCTAACAGATTCCTCTATCCATGTTAAACAGCACAGATGAACGAATCCCCCCTGCTGGCTATTGTATTCTGACAGCTGGGGATTACCTTGCGGGCTCGCTCCCGTGTCATACACTCGGCGTCCATAGACGCCGAGTGTTTGACTCGGCCCCGTCATTGGATTTGATTGACAGCAGCGGGAGCCAATGGCTGCGCTGCTATCATCTAGCCAATGAAGAGCCAAGAACTCCGGGCAAAGATCCAGCGCGTCCTCAACACAGGACTTTCCAGGGCTCAGGTAAGTAAAACGAGGGGCTGGGGGGGCCGGTAATTATCAGATGTTTTTTTCACGTTAATGCATAGATGCATTAAGGTGAAAAAACAGGAGGGTTTACAACCCCTTTAGGATCAAAGTTTTTTGAGCTGGGTGATGGCAGCAGGGCCACCCATGGATCGAATTCTAAAGCATAATAATAATATACATGTACCGTATTTGCCGGCGTATAAGACGACTGGGCGTATAAGACGACCCCCTAATTTTCCAGCCAAAATGTTGGTTTTGGGATATACTCGCCGTATAAGACGACCCCCTTCCTACTAGTCATGCCTCGCCTCACGGTGCCACCATTACATGCCAGACTGTGCCACTACATGCCAGACTGTGCCCCATTACATGCCAGACTGTGCCATTACATGCCAGACTGTGCCACTACATGCCAGACTGTGCCCCATTACATGCCAGACTGTGCCCCATTACATGCCAGACTATGCCCCATTACATGCCAGACTGTGCCCCATTACATGCCAGACTGTTCCCCATTACATGCCAGACTGGCTGTGCCCTTACCTTATCCTAAGATATGCAGAATCGCGGCCGTACTGTACGTTTTTCCAAAAGCCGCGCCTCCTACATCTTCTGTTCCGTGATAGGCAGAACAGTCAGCTTCCCAGGAGGCCGAGGACGAGAGGGCCTCCGTGATAGGCGGACACTAAACACAGGACGAGAGGGCCTCCGTGATAGGCGGACACTAAACACAGTGTCTCCTGGGAAGCTGAGTGTTCCGCCTATCACGGAACAGAAGACGTAGGCTTTTGAAAAAACGTACGGCCGCGATTCTACATGTCATAGGATAAGGTAAGGATGTTAGGTTACCGGCGTATAAGACGACCCCCGACTTTTAAGAAGATTTTAAGGGGTTAGAAAGTCATCTTATACGCCGGAAAATACGGTAGTATAATTATATATAATGTATATATACATATAGACAGATCAGATATCAGCAATGTCAGTGTAGTATAATTATACGTATAGACACAGATGAGATATGAGCAGTATCGGTGTAGTATAATTATATACTGAATATACACATATAGACACAGATTGGATGTCAGTAGTGTTGGTTCACTGTAATTACAGTTGCAAGTCTTTTTGGGGATGTCTCTACCAGCTTTGCACATCTAGAAAGTAAACATTGTGCCCATTTTTCTTGTAAAATAGCGCAAGCTCTGTCAGATTGGATGGAGAGCGTCTGTGAAGAGCAATTTTCAAGTCTTGCCACAGATTCTCAATTGGATTTAGGTCTGGACTTTGGCTGGGCCATTCTAACACATGAATATGCTTTGATCTAAACCATTCCATTGTATCTCTGGCTGTATGTTTAGGGTTGTTGTCCTGCTGGAAGGTGAACCTCTGCCCCAGTCTCAAGTCTTTTGCAGACCCTAACAGGTTGTCTTCTAAGATTGCCCTGGATTTGGCTCCATCTATCTTTTCATCAACTCTGACCAGCTTCCCTGTCCCTGCTGAAGAAAAACATCCCCACAACATGAAGCTGCCACCACCATGTTTCACAGTGGGGATGGTGTGTTCAGGGTGATGTGCAGTGTTAGTTTTCTGCCACACAAAGCATTTTGTTTTTAGGGCAAAAAGTTCAATGTTGGATCTCATCTGATCAGAGCACCTTCTTCCACATGTTTGCTGTGTCCCCCACATGACTCGCAAACTGAAAATGGGACTTCTTATGTTTTTTTTGCAACAATGGCTTTCTTCTTGCCACTCTTCCATAAAGGTCAGATGTGTGGAGTGCACGACTAATAGATGTCCTGCGGACAGATTCTCCCACCTGAGCTGTGGGTCTCTGCAGCTCCTCCAGAGTTACCTCCTGGCTGCTTCTCTGATCAATGCTCTCCTTGCCCGGCCTGTCAGTTTAGGTGGACGGCCATGTCTTGGTAGGTTTGCAGTTGTGCCATTCTCTTTCCATATTTGGATGATGGATTGAACAGTGCTCTGTGAGATGTTCAAAGCTTGGGATATTTTTTTATAACCTAACTCTGCTTTAAACTTCTCCACAACTTTATCCCTGACCCTTCTGGTGTGTTCCTTGGCCTTCATGAAGCTGTTTGTTCACTAAGGTTCTCTAACAATCCTCTGAGGTCTTCACAGAACTGCTGTATTTATACTGACATTAAATTACACACAGGTGGACTCTACTTACAAATTAAATGACTTCTGAGGACAATTGGTCCCACTAGATTTTATTTAGGGGTATCAGAGTAAAGGGGGCTGAATACAAATGCACGCCACACTTTTCAGATAATTATTTGTAAAAAATGTTGAAAACCATTTATCATTTTTCTTTCACTTCACAATCATGTGCCATTTTGTGTTGGTCTATCACATAAAATCCTAATAAAAGACATTTACATTTTTGGTTGTAACATGACAAAATGTGGAACATTTCAAGGGGTGTGAATACTTTTTCAAGGCACTGTATATATATAGGATTGTAGGTGGGTGTAGTACAATGATATATATATATATATATGGATAATAGGTGGTTGTACAATGCAATGATATATATATATATATATATATATATATATATATATATATATAGGCTGGTAGGTAGGTGTACAGTACAATGATATATAAATAGGATGGTAGGTAGGTGTACAGTACAGTGTGATATATATATATATATATATATGATAGGTAGGTGTAGTACAGTGGTATATATATATATATATATATGATGATAGGTAGGTGTACAGTACAATTATATATATATATATATATATATATATATATATATATATATATATATATAGTAGGTGGGTGTAGTATAATGATATATATACAATGATATTATATATATATATATATATATATGATGGTAGGTATTTGTACAGTACAGTACAGTGCAATGATATATATATATATATATGGTAGTAGTTGGGTGTAGTACAATAATATTATATATATATATATATATATATATATATATATATGATGGTAGATATGTGTACAGTACAATAATATATATATATATATATATATATATATATATATATATATATATATATATATATATATATATATATAGTAGGTGGGTGTAGTACAATGATATTATATATATATATATATATATATATATAGGATGGTAGGTATGTGTACAGTACAGTGCAATGATATATATATATGGTAGTTGGGTGTAGTACAATAATATTATATATATATATATATATATATATATATATGTGTGTACAGTACAATAATATATAGTAGGTGGGTGTAGTACAATGATTTATATATAGGATGGTAGGTATGTGTACAGCACAATGATATATATATATATATATATATATATATATATATATATAGTAGGTGGGTGTAGTACAATGATATTATATATATATATATATATATATAAATGATGGTAGGTATGTGTACAGCACAATGATATATATATATATATATATATATATATATATATATATATAGTAGGTGGGTGTAGTACAATGATATTATATATATATATATATAAATGATGGTAGGTATGTGTACAGCACAATGATATATATATATATATATATATATATATATATATATATATATATATATATATATATATATATATATATATATAGTAGGTGGGTGTAGTACAATGATATTATATATATATATATAAATGATGGTAGGTATGTGTACAGTACAGTGCAATGATATAAAGACAGACTGTCTGTCGCGGTGCTGTGTGGTGGGGGAGGGGGGAAGGATGGAGGGAAGTGTCCCCATGTAGGGGGGTTGGTGGAGGTAATACATAGGGTGCGGTGAGGGGTGAGGGGTCGGTGACACACAGAGGCGGTAGCGGTGGTCGGCGGAGGTGTATAGAAGGAGAAGCAGGAAGCGTAGGGTGGCCCCGGTGGTGGTGGTGGAGGAAGGGAAGGGGGAGGAGGAGAGGGGCGGGTCCGGAGGAGGAGTGGGGCGGGTCCGGCTGGCTGTCTGGCTCCTTCTCCCCGCCTGCGTCACCGGCAGGAGTTTTCCACTGACGAAAAAGGCAGAGCTCCGGAGGAGAGGAGTCAGAGCAGGAGGAGCTGTCCCAGCACTCACTCCTCATCCTCTCCACACACAGGACTATGAGCTCCGCTCCGACTCCCCACATCTGACACCCTCTAATACCACCAACCAAGGTAAGTGCACCCGGAGACACGGGGTAATAGTCACTGCTGGAGGGGGTGGGAGGAGATATACCGGGGGACATTGCCGGTGTAGTGATCTCTGTACTGTACGGGTGACATTGTGTGTATAGAGCGGATTGTACGGAGCGCTCGCTCTTCTCTCAGATTGTTACTTTGTATCCAGTAGCCGGTCTATGAGTGTCTATGGAGCCAGAGAGAGCGAGCAGCCAGCGCTGTGTGTGAGCGGAGCCCGCCCTCTAGCGACATTCCATGGTAATGACACCCAGGCGGCGGACCCGCTTTTTCAGCTGCCTATTTAACTTCTAAGTTAGTGAATCGGAAATCGTGTTTTATTTTATTCACCGATCTGTGTTCGTTGTCACTCCTTGTTTCCTTTTAAATGTGTTTCTGAACTGTGGTCTGTCCTAATGCTGTCTGATTTGTTTTAGGACGAGTTGTATGTTTTCAGTCAATGGCGCCTATAGGAAGTTTTGTTTTGGAAGTTACATTTGTTTAGTAAATATGTAGAAGTGCCCCTGTTATCTGTGTGTGTGTGTGTGTGTGTGTGTGTGTGTGTGTGCCAGGCAGGGGCTGATAAGGTGCTACTGTGTGATGGGCTAATAATGGGGCTGAGCCTGCTGATCTCTGTGCTGGTCGGATCATGCTAATCAGTCATGGGGTGTGCTGATCGCTCATGTATTGGGTTGTGAGTGTGCTGATCGCTCATGTATTGGGTTGTGAGTGTGCTGATCGCTCATGTATTGGTTGTGCTGATCGCTCATGTATTGGCTGTGAGTGTGCTGATCGCTCATGTATTGGCTGTGAGTGTGCTGATCGCTCATGTATTGGCTGTGAGTGTGCTGATCGCTCATGGATTGGTTGTTGTGAGTGTGCTGATCGCTCATGGATTGGTTGTTGTGAGTGTGCTGATCGCTCATGGATTGGTTGTGCTGATCGCTCATGTATTGGTTGTGCTGATCGCTCTGGTCCAGGACAGATTTTGGCGCACTGTGCAGTCAGGGGGAGGGTCGGAGCTCCATTGACGTTCACACAACTTTTTGACATCATCATCAGCCTCCTCTTTGGTAATAGGAAGGGGATGAGAGGATGACATGGAGGAGTGACTCACACCAATGATATGCTGGAAGTGAGGTCATCAGTCGCTGGAATTTTCCCTCCTAACTCATCATTTCATAGAATGATGGCACAAGAAGTCCTCATCCTCCTTTCTTGTAGATCAGTGTCTGAGTTCAGCTTGTTCTTGTTACCTCTGCTGGAAGTCTGTTCCAGGTATCAACTACCCTCTCAGCACAATAATATTTTTCTAAGGATAGTTGTGAACTTTCCTCTGCTGGTTTGGGGTCATGTCTCTGTGTTATTGATCTTGTCTTCATATTGAAAATACTGTCCTCCTGAACCTCATTCACCCCTTGATGTATTTCATGTTTAAACCCCCCCACTTTCCCTCCTTTTGCAAACATGGATCATAAATTCCTAAACTCCCTCCTGATCTGTATGATCCTTCCGATCGTTCGCCGATTTTTAATAATTTAGCTTTTTCAATATTTTTTTGCAATGAGGTTTAACTAGATCTATATAAAGGTTTCAGGACCTCCTAGTGATGAAGATCTATATCTAATAAAAAAAAATATATATATATAAATATATATATATATATATATATATATATATATATATATATATATATATGATTAGGACCTCCTCCTTGTGATCCCCATAATGATGTATCCCAGAATTCTATAGAGAAGTAATCAGGATCTCCCTCCTGTTGGTGATCTTCTTTTATTACACCCCAGAATTCCATATAGAGGAATTGGGATCTCCTGCCTCCTGTTGGTGATCTTCTATTATTACACCCCACAATTCTATAGAGGAGTAACCGGGATCTCCCTCCTCCTCCTGTTGGTGATCTTCTATTATTACACCTCCAGAATTCTATATAGGAGTAATCAGGATCCCCCTCCTCCTGTTGGTGATCTTCTATTATTACACCCCACAATTCTATATAGAGAAATTGGGATCTCCTGCCTCCTGTTGGTGATCTTCTATTATTACACCCCACAATTCTATAGTGGAGTAATCGGGATCTCATTCCTCATTCTGGAGATCCCTCCCATTATACATTCCCACTGCCTGGCCACATTGTTCATTTTGCTGTTATCTGAAGTTTGGACCCCCCCCCCCAACCATTTTTCTATGCAATTCTAGCGGTTCTATCCAATGCTGCACCCCCAGTTGTCTAAAGATAGTCTTAGATTTGTAAACTCTTGCAAAGTGTTTCTAAACCAAAACTTTTTATTTATTTTTAATTTTTAGTAAGGGGTAGGGAGAGCTGTGGACAGGCTTTTTTCTTTTTTTTTTTTGCTGTCTGTGTCTCTCTTGGGAGATTCACTCTCCCTGTTTTTCCTGGTGATCATTGAATCAGAAAGTGATGGGGAAATACAAAATGTTGTCACAAGGACAGGATGTGAGGATAAATCTTCCAATGGGGACACCGGCCTTTTTTTTCCCCCTCACTTCCTGTCTGTGGGAAAGGAAGAATAATAATTAAAAAAATGTCCTCAGTGGTACACAGGTAGTAGAGGGGGGCGTCTTACCCTTACATATTTGAGTTTTAGACGGACTTTCTTGCTTTGAGTTAAAAGGAACATGTAAAGGCTACTATTGCTCGGCTCATTTTTGCTTTTTTTTTTTTTATTTGACAAGTGAAGTCAGAACTGCTAATTGGCATCCTAGGTCAGGTGGTTTGAAGCCATCGACTTGGCCTGAGTGCCAGGGGATGGGCATTTCCACAATGCGAGGTCAGCTGCCTACACATTGCTCTTGCTATTGATGGTGTTAATTAAGTAGCTCCCCCCCAGCCTGTGAAGTGAGATAATGGCCTTTCTTTAAGCTGGAGATCCCTGCAGACAGAGAACACATTCCCCTAGGGCATTAACTCATTCAAGTCCCAGGCTGTGCGTGTGGAATGAACAGTGTGTGCTTCTTCACTAAAACAATGCAACGTGTTACATAAGTATTCATGGCTTGACAACACTGTTCTTCTGGATTGCAGTACAGTGAGGTATGGTGTTAATTGGGTACACACAGAGAGTGACGGGCTCACACTGCAAAGTCATGTAATAGAAGGGACAGACATCCTATTACTACTGCATGATGTTTAAAGGAAACAAAACTGCAAACTGGACATATCCATAAGCAGAGGTTGCCTGCTAAGAAAACCGAATTAATAACTAGATCCTGAGATATAGACAACTCAACATTTTATGCAAAGCTTGACTTCTTGTAAAACACGCTTTGTCCAGCCACCTCCTCCTCCATATCTCCCAATTGACCCTTTAATGTGATGGACAGCCTCAGGGCCCAATAAGGAGGCTCAATAGGAGGAGCAGGGTCAAGCTTGACTTTATAGTCTGTGTTTGAATAGCTTAGATTTCATATAAGCAGGACTTTATTAAAATCGGGCTAACGACTTTTTTTATAGTTATAGATGATGATTCCCTGGTTATAATAGACAATGTTGCATTTTGCTCATTTCATTTTACAGTAACATTGAATACTAATTTTAATGGTAATTATTTTTTGCATGTTAAAGTGGCCCTACCAATATTGCCCAAATGTCACTTTTACATTTTTTTTGCAGCCAGTGTCACATTTTTTTTTTTTGTGTATGTGTTTTGATCTATATGCAGTGCAAGTGTACATGCCTATTCAAATCAATGGGTTGCATTTAGATGACTAAAAACGCCAGAATTTCTGAAAATGCAGGTTTTTAGGCTTCTGTATGCAAAGGGCCTTATGCATTATTTTCCTATTGGTAAGATTGTTACTATAAAGTCATCTCTTTTCTTATGTATATCTTAAAACCATTAGGAAGACTATGGTGCTCCCACTAATTGGTCCAATGTTTTCTTGTAAATCATTAGCAGTGCATGGGATTTATCTAAAGCACACGCTTGCCGTTCGGTTTTCGCTTGAATCCCCCCCCCCCCCCCCCCCCTTAGATTGGTTCCTTCCCCCACTTCCACTACATTGTGTTGTGTGGGAAAATTCTCTCATCTCTGATGAGTGGATGTATTGTGTTCTGCAGCAGTCTAGGACACACTGCCTATCACAGGTGCTATACAGAGCAAGGTGGCCATTGGTCAGCCCCTGACCTCTTTGGAATATTCTAAATGGAACAATGAGAGATCTTCCCATTTGAAATATTCAGATTTTTCTTTTGGAATTCCTGTTAGCAATCTCTGCGCCTGCCTTAGCTGTGGTCTCTACAAGCCTTTGTTTCCGTTCTGTCACTGTGATTTCTCGTATCCACCCAGACAAGCTGCTGGGATTTAGGGTCGCATGGTAGGATTTGGATTAATACTGCGGACTTGAAGTACAGTCTGTCTGGCTTGTTCCTATAAACCTGGAACACATTGAGAACAGAGTGTGACATTAGTCTCCCCCCCCCCCCTCCTTATTGCTATACGTCATTTATGAATGGGGATTGCAGCATTGGAAATGTTTGTTCCTGAAGACAGGTTTTTTTTTTCTTCTAAGCTTTGAAAAGATGTGAGCGTGCACTGAGCCATCACAATTTGTAAGATCTGGTGTTGGGAAAAGGGTGCCCACTTGGCAGCCTGGTGCCACATACTGCTGTGAAAGGAAACCTGTACTGGGAGCAATATGTTGCCTGCTATTGCTGACTTCTGCAGAAAATTACTAGCGGCCTGCCATGCTGATCCAGAACAAGTGTAATGATCAGGAGTTGTAAATTCAGTCTGACTTTACTTGCTGCATGCTTGTTCTGGGTATGTGAATTCAGGGAGTATTGAAGCCAGGCAACGAGCATTGTAAAAATGTTGGCAGTCTAGGTATATTCTCTGTACAGATTTTCTTGAAAAGGCTCCATCTGTAAGTCGCCTATTGTCTGCAGTTTACCTGGCACCTACCCCTACAATACCAGCTCATCAGTGTCTTAATATTGGTGAAGACCTAGCATTGTAACTGGAGGTCACCTTATGAAAATCATGGCCAGGACAAGGGGTGGGCAGGAGGGTGCTGCTTCACCACATGTAATCCCCAGAACAGTGGCTGGCAGGGAGCAGATTCATGTCTATTGTAAGAGATACTGATGCCACATTGTTCCAGTCGCCCACTCTCAACCCCATCTGCCCACAGCTGGCGGAAGGGGGAAAAAATTGGTCAAACATGTAGAGAACACTCCATGGCAACTAGTCAGCTGGTTTAAAGTGGGCTAAGAAGGTGCACAGGGTGTATTAGGAGCATGTGCCGTTCTGCATCCGTGACCTGGGCGCTAAACAAACCTGTCCCAGTACTGAGTGCAACAATTTTGCCATATGGTGACCTGCAGTAACACAGTTGGAAATATGATGTGCCACCACTGGCTGTCGTGGGTTTGATTTACTAAAATCAGAGAGTGCAGCGCTGCATAGAAACCAATCGGCTTCCAGGTTTTATCGCCAAAGCCGATTGGCTACCATGCACAGCGCACCAGATTTTAGTAAGTCAGCCCCTACGGCTTGCATTGCATTTTATGGGTAAGGCTAATATGTGAAGTTCTTCTAAGTAGAGTCCCAGAAGACCAGCAGCAAAACCGTTAATGGCCAAGCCAATAAATCTATCCTAGGAATAATATAAAGTGCTCCATTCCAAAAGGAACATTTCAGTTTTAACTCTTTAAATGATGCTTATGGTAATTTAGTTATATTGAAAAGTATCTCCTTAGAGGCCTGATCATGATTTTGGCTTAATGTGAGTGGCTTAATAGGAAAAACAAATACTTTTTGGGCACTTATTTTTCTCTTCCTCCTTCTTTTTTTTTTTTTTTTTCTTTCCTAGTATTTGCAAATTTTACCATGCAATGTTCTGGGAATGTGCCTGAAAGTCTTAACCTGGAGCTCCTAGTCCTAACAGGCAGATCCCGTTCTACCACATCTCTAATCCTTCCTCTGTATTTGCATCTGTGATCCAGCGGCTGCCACACGTGTCTGTTTCACTGTCTGTAAACAGGTGTCTGGCTTTCAGAAAGGAAGGCGTGCTCTGCAAAAACTCCCACTTGCTTCCTGAGGTTTAAATGTTTTTACACACCTCTTTAAATGTTTATAGCACTCCGCTTGTCTTTTATGGCCTATTTTAAATGGATTTCTTGCAGGCTAATGAGTTTCAATGGCTTGCTCATCAGGATGAACAGCAAGGCATACAACAAAATGGTACGCATGTAGGTTGGCATTATTGAAGCCTACAAAGGCTAGCACAGCGTTCTGTCGACAATCAGGTAATAAAGCAACCAATAGTGATATCACTAGTGATGTTGCAAAGAGGAGACAAATAAGAGTATTATTCAAGTGCTCACTGCAAAAAAAGGACCTAAACGTTGACTATCTTGTATAGGGGGGTGCTTTTGGAATTGTGCACAGTGTTTACTGTCCTCTATAGTAGAGCCCTATACATTCTTGAGAGTCCTCTATACATGGAAAATGCCAATTGGCAATAACCCAAAAGTGGGATGATGCGTTCCCAACCTTGCATCTCCCTAGCATACGCCTAATTTCCAGAAATGTCTATAGCTTGGGATGGCCCCTCGAAGGTCAACTTTGAAGAAATTGCTTTGTTTGGCTTGACACTTCATGTTTTTTAGCTGTAAGTAAAGGGTATAGCTTATGCTAATATTTGGCACCAAACTTGTTTTTCAGAGGGTAAGTTACAAAATCCAGATAACGGACAAGTTGTACCAACATTAAACTGTTACTCATGGCAGCCAGAGCCTTTGCTGTAGAAAACTGGACCACATTTTCTCTGGTGTTTTGCCTATTTGACCCCCTTGTGGTTAAAATTGAACAATAAATACCAGGAACCAGCCGAGATTGGAACTGTGTATGAGGGGGCTGAATGTACCAAGTTAATCAACTTCAGTACAACCAGCATCCCGGGTCTTTACCTGCAGTTATTCCGACCCCTATTCGACACCCGCTGAACACCCTGTCCCCCCCCACCATTTTCAGTGGGGAAACCACTGATTCCCTAAGCCTGTTCTGGACAAACGCGTTTTGCAACCCCTCGACAGCTACTCTAGACAATGGTACCATTGACTCTATAGTATGCATTTAAAATGGTAGTGCATGTCGCATATCTCACTTCTTGTGTGTGCAATCAAAGGCCCCATACAAAGGTTCCCGTCCACGTACCAGAATCGCCATGTAAATCCCAAGACTAAGTTGACCTGTCTTAATTGAATTTAAAGATTCCCATGCTATCAAGGCAGCAGATTTGGTTTCCTGGCTGACCTGATCTGCTATGCCATGATCTGTAAAGGCATAGGTACACAATGAAAAAAGAGCATGTAGATCGATATCGCGCTAGTTGGTTTTATATTGCTGTTGTGATTCTGTTCTACAATACAATCTGTTGCTACACTTACAACAGCTATCATCATTTCACAATAGCTAGGTATTTTTATTTTTAGGGCTCTGTACCTTTAATGCCTAGCGTCTAGTGGGAGTGGTGGTGCCAGGCTGGAATTCCTGTGGTTTTGGTCCATCGACTTTTACTTGTTCAAAAAAGCTGTTTTTAGTAAAATAGATGAGTAAGATGGCTGAGCCAAGAACAGAATGTCTTTTGGCAGTGGCAAGTGAGGCAGATTATTTTTTTAATAACCTGAAATAAAATAAAGTTAAATGGTCCTTTTTGTATGTAGGAGAATGTTGGACTTGACACACTCCTAAAAAAAAAAAAAAAAAAAAAAAAAAAAAAGTTTTTTTTTTTTTTCTGCGTTGCTATTTCAGGAATTTTATTTTTGTTAGCTGTGTTGTAATACTTTTGCTGGTCCTGGATGGAAAGGGGAGGGGAGTGTAGATTGAATAGTCTATGCATTTCTTGTATATTATATAATGGATATGTTTTGTTTGGGTGATCCTATTGGCTACACATTCGTAATTTTTAAAGGGAAAGTATTACATTTTCCACATCTAAGCACATCATAAGCATTTATTTCATTTGACAGATTACTTCCCAAAGGTAGACCTTAGCTGACCTGCTCAGGCTCCACCCTTTGTAATATCATGTGTAATCTTCATTAGGCAACACACTGCAGCTGAAGGATTTTGACGATCATGACAACCGTGCGTAAAAAAAAAAAAAAGCTGATCTCTAGAAAAATGTAAAATGATTGAAAAAAATTAGGAATGCAATAGAGTATTAACATTATGGTGCAATGTGTTTAAAATATTGTTGCATATTAGTGGCAGCCTGCACAAGGTCTATGTTAGAGCAGCAAACTTATTATAGAGGCATGAGGTACGTTGCACATCTTTAATACATAATGATTTAGGAATGTTGGTCGGAGTAACAAAACTGTCTCCTTTCCTACTCGATGGCCTATACACTTAATAAAAAGAAAAAAAAATGATCTAGTGTAAAACTAAATTTGGACTTTTATCCATGCAAGAAGTCAGATCTGGAGCAGTGCTGTCCTCTTCTGATCATAGGCTGCCAAGACATCAGGTGTTTTTTTCTGAAATAGAAGCTGAAATGGTAGTTCCTTTAGGCCCTGACGTCCTCAAGCGACCCCTTCATTCAAAGCTCGGGTGACACTTGGCCACTGGCTCTCTCTGATAATTTTGCGCTGTGCTCACTTTGTAGCAGCCCCGTGAGCAAAGCGGCTTAACAGTGTGTCCTTTCTAGTGCAGTCTAGAGCCACTTCATGAAACATCTGGCAGCAATTTACCATACATAATTCAGTGGGAAACAATTGCGGCATAACATCAGAAAGCCACACCGATCCTATTATATGTGTGGGGATTTCGGTACGGTCAGTAGCGGTGATCTGATTCACGCAGGGTCATTATTTTTTTTATTTTTTTGTATAGTGAGGGTTTTATAATGTAAACATTAAAATGGCTGCAATATTTTTAAAAAAAGGTGCTGGTACAGAGCATGCAGATTTTGTTTACAGAATGCTAAGGCAGGACAGGTTGCATTCCATTGGCGTGAGAAGATTTAGGCATTGTTGGTCCAGCTGTTAAGTGTCCCAACTATGTGAAGGCCACCCTGTAGACTGGCAATTAATGAGTGCTTGTCAGGGAAACGGGGCAGCCAGCTGCTGTGTGTGTATGTATGTATGTATGTATGTATGTATTATATATAATTACACCATATTTTATAAGAATTTTTTTATTTAAAGAAATAATAGAAAAAAAGTGTGTGTGTGTTTGTTTGTTTGTTTGTTTGTTCCCATGTACAATTTGATATGTGTTTAGTCAGATTTTGCATTTGTACTTTCTTTTTATCGCTAGGTTGAGTACTGCACGCTCGGCTGCAACTGTTAGCCGCTTGTTTACAAACATTGTGTTTGGTAGACGTTGGAAACCCACAAACATGCTGTGGTAAATAGATGCAGGGGAATTAGTTTGTTTTGTGTGCTGGTGGTGAATAGGTGTGTGTTGTTCCCTGTGGTAGTCGGGTCAGTTTTATGGCACCTTTTTACATACTGTAATAGTGACCTAAAGACAGTCAAAGGCCCTTTTAGTACATATGCGGCTTGTGCAGTAAAACAAGCCGATCTATAAATTGCTGTGTATGAACTCTTGAACTTTGGCCTGTGTCAACAGGAGAGATTTTTCTGCAGAACGGGTGGTGGGTGTTTTGCACAATTTTCTTAACCACAGGGCTGCTTGGTATTTTACTGAAGCATTAGCCAGTGGCTGCATGAAAATGGCAACCCGTGGAAATATCCCTGAGGATATTAAAAAGAATATAATAAAGATATCATAAAGCTTGCAAGAGGTTTTATTCTTTTATGAAAGTTGTGTGTTGTGTGTTTTTTTTTTTTTTGGGGGGGGGGGGGGGGGGGGGCTAGGCTGAATGTAGTCAATATTTGGTGACATTGTTGGCTGCATAGCCTACAAGGAAATGTAAAAATTCCGCAGACCAGTTCCGCACACTACAAGTTCCAGCTTCCAGGAATTTCAGCGAGATTTAAATGGAGATCAATAGCCATGCAACAGGGATCTTGCAGCTTCCAATAAGATCCAGGAATGGCCTACAAACAGGTTGCATGTTGGTTCGGACTGCCAAAATTGCCACTTACAAGAAATGTCCTTCTATACCCATAATATTTGGCCACGTTCACTAAGCAAGTGATGGGACTTGATGAAATGCGCAGTAAACCCTAGCAACCAATGAAAGTTTAGGTTTTGAAGATGTACAACTGTCTGCTCACTATGGATGAGTGTGCTCTTGCTTTCTTATTAAATGAGCCTCCTACATAATTCAGGAATCCTAGCTCAACAAGAATACTTCGTTCACTGGTCTGATTGAAATCAGTGTGGTTCCTATAGGTTTAGGTTTCTACACTTCGCACTTTATCATCTCTTTACCATTTTAAATACGAAGCCTATCTACATGAACGGATAACTAAACACCACAAACTAACAGGAATTTGGCATTGCCTGAAGCAGCCAATGAGAAGCTTCTTTTATGACCTGCCCAAAACTGGCAATGGTCCTCGATGTCCCATGTTGGCATTTTTACCAAACCAGTTTGCGCTTTAATTTTTTTTCACTAGCGGCTCCAGAATGTGTTATCTGCATTGTCATTAAGAAATATCTGAAACCTCAGAGCTGAGCCAGTGTCTTCTTGCTGTACATTAAATGAGACATCAGGGCCATTGCAAGTCTCGCATAACACACTCGTAAATAATTAACCAGCTTACCGTTTCCCCACTCTGCAAATATAGCACTAATTCAGATTTAATCACCTGCAGGGTGCTTTTGGTTTGGTTAAAGTTTCCGTTTGCTGATGCTCATGTTATTTGCAACCCCCTCTATTGGCATTAAATATTGTGCTTGACGTCTTTAACCATCTGACCTGCAATAGAAAAATGGGGAGGAAAAAATCGAGTTCAGGTGTCTTTGATTTGTATAGTGGTGACAGGAGGACATTTGCCCCCTGGATTTGACCAGTGCTAAAAGATAAGGGTGGCATTTTGGGGAGACAGTCACGTGATCATCCACTAGTATGCTTTTGTTTCTATGCTCTGAGAAATTCTAAGCTACTTATGGTATTAATTATAGGAAAAAAAGTCCACGTCTGCAATTTGAGGGGAAAAAAACTTCCTGTTCATAGGATCAGAATTTATTTTAGGAGGTGTGTTGCCAGACTGTAAAAATGGTGCATATGGGGAACATATAGGGGGAGATTTACTAAAATCGGTACACACAGAATCTGGTGCAGCTATGCATAGTAACTAATTAAAGTGACACTAAAGGTTCCTGTTATTTTTATTTTAAAATGACAACAAACATGTCATGCTTGCCCCCACTGGGCAGTTTGTTTTGCACAGAGTGGCCCCGATCCACCTTTTCTGGGGTCCCACAGCGGCTCTCGCATCTCCTAGATAACCCCCTCTGGGAATCTCTCTCCCAAGGGGGTTACCTTGCGGGCACGCTCCTGTGTCATACACTCGGCGCTGGCGTCATTGGATTTGATTGACAGCAGCGGGAGCCAATGGCTGCGCTGCTTCGATCTATCCAATCAAAGCCGGGTCTCCAAGGAGAGAAGGACAGCAGGGACGTGCCCATGGAAATTTGGGGCTCAGGTAAGTAAAACATGGGGGCTGGCCAGACACTACAAGGTGTTTTTTCACCTCCAAGGCCGGGTTCACACCTATGCGAATTGGTTGCGGCTTAAACTGCATCCAATTCACATATCATAAAATACATTGATTTTCAATGAGACTGGTTCACATATGTGCGATGCATTCGCACTGCGCATTGCCGAAAAAACGTGTGCGTTTTCTAGGCATCACGGTGCGGCTCAGGTGCGAATTCAGGCCCATTATCTTCTATGGCCACGCATCTGATTTGCAGATGTGTTCATTTCTCTTCAGGATTTCTCTTATTCACCTCAATACACTTCACCCCCCCTCCCCCTCCCAGGTCTCCAAATTCGCAGCTAAAACAGAGATGATCTGCTGAACAGTTCTCTTCTCTCTCTGCAGAGATGAGAGCTGAAATTCACAGAGCACAAGTGTGAATCCGGCCTAATGCATAGGATGCATTAAGGTGAAAAAACACAAAGGTTTACAACCCCTTTTAACTTCAGCTTGTTCAATTAAGCTTTGACCATAAGCCCCCATTCACACCGTGTGCGGCTTGTCATGCGATTTGACAGTTCCAATGTCGCATCCCATTGCCGGCAATGGAACCATTCATGGCGCAGAGATAATGAAAAGGTTCTGCACTACTTTTTACCAATTTCATTGTGACTTGCATAGACTTCTGGTAAATGGAGTTTCAAGCCATTTTGACATGCGCTTTCATATGTCAGATCCCCGTCTATTGCTGGCAACTAGAAGCTGATTGGTTACAATGCACAGCTGCACCAGATTCTGTGTGCACTCGTTTTGGTAAATCTCCCCCATCGTATTGGATGAATAATTGCATATAGCCAAGCTTGATGCATGAGCCAAGATATTCTGACATAGTCATGTGACCATCTATAGACCAAAAACGGCCAGCGCAGACCATCCTGACGTCATAAAATGATCTTGCAGTTCCTGTTCTTCGTTGGTCCAGCAGAAATAAGTTGGCATACCTCGTCATGGAGAGCTCAGTTGGCAGCAAATTTGTGTGAGGTGAAAGGATGACTGGCCCATCGTCTGGACATTGCCGATGGAACAGTTGACATGCCTAGCGATCTACAGGACATCTTTGACCTGCCGCTTATAATTGGATGCCAAGAAGACTGTTGTGTAGATGGTATTTGCTGTGTTGGGGTCAAGGGTTTCAGTCCACATAATAGGAACTGCAGTAACAAACCTTATTCTCTCACAATCCTACTACATATGTTCCCTAAAGAAAGGGAGACCTGATGTCATTCACAGTTCTCTGTCTTCCATGTAATTTGTAGGCTCAGCCCTCTTCGTCATCCGTATATTCCACATTGACGTCAGCACAGCTTACTAGCAGAGCAGTCAAAGTTTCTGGGCTCTTGCTCGTCACAATACCCCGACTGTTGTCACGTTGATTGATAAACACTCAGGCAGATCACTGAGTCACCCTGAGTCATCTTTCCAGATAATGCTTGTGCCATGATGTGTGTGTGTGTGTGTGTGTGTGTGTGTGCGCTAGCTCCCTCCTACATACAAGCTAATATTAAACTGCTGTCTTGTAAGCGTATAATAAAATCGTGATGAAGCAAGGCGATTCATTTTACTCCCTCATTGAGACGGGTTGGCGCTTTCTCTATTGAAGCATTAAACGGCATCACTGCTTACTGGATTGCTGCTCTACTCTTGTCTGGTCATGCCGATATGGGCACTGCATTTAGGTAATTTTTTATTTTTTTTGTTTGTTTTTTAGTTCTAGTAAGAGTCCGTTTTGTCTATTGGCACTGAAGAGGTTAATTTGTCCTCGTGAGGGCAGTTATGTAGACAAGAGAGGCAGCACTAGGACATAATTAGATCCGAGGCATAGCATATCCCTGCTTGAGACCCACTTTCATTGATGCATCTTCAGGCTTCAAAAACAAAAGGGGCTGGGGGGCAATTGTGTGCTGTTATTGTGTCTGTGGTTCAGCATTGCTCCTCTGCTCATGTGTTTCCCTGGGGACGTACAGCATGCAAATCATGCAAAAAGTATTCCTTTTTTTTTTTCTCCTAGCTGAATGGGAAGTGACAGGAAGCAGTTGCAGCATTATTACAGTCTAGCTTTATCTTCCTGTAACAGGAATGCATTTGTGTGTGTGTGTGTGTGTGTGTGTGTGTGTGTGTGTGTTTGTTTTTTTCTTTTTCTTTTTTATTATATTATTAAAAATTCACTTTTTTTTTTAATTTATTTTTTAAGGTCTGTGAAATCATCAGCCATGAGTGGATTACTAAAGCGCAAGTATGAGGCCCTGGAAGAGGATTCCACATCTTCCTCATCATCTCCATCCTCATCTGCCACCTCTTCAGGAGGAGAATCTGATGATGAATACAGCTACAGTCCAAGGCCGATCATTGAGGATTATACCCGTAAGTAGATGGGGTTTATTTGCTAAGTTTGTGTGTGTTTTTTTTTTTAAGAGCCAAACCATGCTGAAACCACTAATCGATTACAATTTTCATAATCGTTTAATCGGCCAGTAACATAATGGGGTTAAAAAAATTAAAATTGGCCCTTTATAGTGCAATTCGCTACTGTAAATATTACTTTTACTGTCCCACAGTAAAAAAAATTAACCCCTAAGCTGTTTTGTTTCTTGGCTGCTTTAGGAAATGACAACGCACTCTCCTCACTTTTTTTTTTGCTACAGATTTTGTGAATTGGCATCGCTGAGCCAGATTCATTTATACTAGTGCTGTCAGTTAAACATGTTATTAACGGCGTTAACACAAACCCATTTTAACGCCGTAATTTTTTTTTATCGCGCGATTAACGTTCGGGGGTTATACCGGTATGATGCCTGCAGCCGCAGGCATCATCCCGGTACCGTTGTTTAGAGCGGGCGATCGGCTATCCAAACACAACAACCGATGCGGCTAAAAGCCGCTCGGTTGTTATGCCAGAGTAGTGGGAGGGGACATCCGCCGCCTTTCGCCGCTCTGACCGGGCCTCCCGTCCCACCGGGAGACCCGATCCTCCATCCGCCGCGTTCTGTGTTCAGGCGGAGACTGACACTAAGCCATAAACGGCTTTGATTCAGTCTCCGCATTGAAACCACGGAAGTGGCGCCATGATGTCACTTCCGGGTTTCTCGGCTGCCAATGGCGCCGGATTTTAAAAAGTACACAGTATTCAGAATCGCCGTTTTCGGCGATCTGAATACTTTGAAGTGCAAAGGAGGGCTCGGAGGTCTTTTAGACCCCGATCCCTCCATAAAGAGTACCTGTCACCACCTATTACTGTCACAAGGGATGTTTACATTCCTTGTGACAGCAATAAAAGTGATCAAAATGTAAAAAAATAAAAAAAACACAATTTAATATTATAAAAAAAAATAAAATAAATAAGAAAACAAAAAAAAAATGTTTTAAAGGGTGAACCTCCTTAATCGCACGATTAATCGTGAGTTAACTATGACATTAATGCGATTAATCGCGATTAGAAATTTTAATCGCTTGACAGCACTAATTTATACAAACCCATCATTTCTGTCTTTAGAATGCTTAAAGCAGACATGATATGCCTTAATGTAAAGTGCTTTGTTGAACATAGGACAGCCAGTTGCATGTACAGGCATACCCCACTTTTAATTTACTAAAGCTTGAAAGTGCAAAATCTGTCTCACTTCTGCATAAAAACCAATGAGCTTCTAACCCCAGCTTGTTCAATTAAGCTTTGGTAAAAAACCTGGAAGCTCATTGGATTCTATGCAGAAGTGAGCTTGATTTTTCACTTTCCAGCTTTAGTAAACCCTATTGTGTACTTAAACATGGGGTATGCCTGTATCTGATAAGCCGGTAGTGTGTTTATTTGTAGTCCCATTTGAACAAAAACTGCTGCCAAATCAGGCTGGGTTTTCTGTAGCCAGCGAATGTCTTGCGTCCCAGCTGCTGTGCTGTATGATTGTAAACGGGTCTTTAAATAATCTGCATAGTTTCCGTAACTGCCGCAGTAAAGATGTCAACTCTTCAGCACCTGAGTAAACACACAGAGAGCTTTCCCCCTTTGGATTCTAGAGTATAATATATAATCCCGGCGCACACTAGTCATGCTCATTACTGTAGAGTGCTCTCTAAAAGTTTTTCCTAATCCCCTGATATTAGCCACTTTCCACTGGTCAGCCTGGAAAAGTTGAATGGATAGAGCTTGTATTACATTTTATATTGGTCATAGCTATGCAGGCTTACTAACAATGCAAATAGAAAATTGTGTGCAAGAGTGCAGCAACTCCTAGGAACCAGATTTGGTGAAATCTGAAAGTTTCTGCATTTTTCACACCATTTGCTGTCGGCCTTGTTGATGCTTTTGCATTTATGGTCTTTCCACCTATGGTCTCACTGTTGCATACTCTGTTTCTTCTTATGTGTATTTTGCATTACTTTTTTCCTCCACACTAAAGTAAAGCTCAATTTTATTGAAACCTGATGGCTTGAATATTCTTTAGCCTGTGCAGTGGAAAGTTGTACGGCTCAAATACAGCAGAACTGAGAGCATAGCTCTCCAAATGATCCAGGAATATATTGCAACAATTCTTTTAATCATCAGATTGTTGTAAAGGGAATGTATTTATTCCACTGTGCACTTGCTTACAGTGTTTGGTTTAGAGTTGGAGGGACTGCAGTCTGCTCACATATTTTTGTAATAAAAACATCTTTGCCATCCTGAAGCTTCCTTCCAACCACTTTGCATATTTTATATATACTGTGATTCTGTACTTGCCAAATATGCTGCAGAAATCCTCCCTCCACTGTGTCAGGCTGCATCTATTTTAACTGTGGGCAGCTGAAGCTGCTGCCTGTTTACTTCCTGGATTAACACACACACACACCTCCAGCTCTGCAGCTCTTATTGGCCCTCTTATGACTTATCCCCCCTCCTGGAAAACTCACAAGAGCGAGCTGTGCATGATGCCGTAAGCCTAGGCTTTTTTTACTATACAAACAGGAAGTGGGCTGTATAAGGTATTTACTGGCAGAAAAAAATAAGTTTTACTATCCAAAGTTAAAACAACAAGGGCAGAAGATTTAATAGATGGAAAGATGAAAAAAAATGACCGAATTTCCACTTTAAGGTACCCTTTAAAACTGGCCTGAGTATATGCTTAAGCTACTTTTTCCAGCATGCCTTGCCAGCCAGCAGTCAGCATCTGGAAAATGACCAAATATAGAACCTGTCATGAAACCGGATAAAAGGCTGTGCCACCTAAAGCCATCAGTACTTGTCTGGTATGAGCCAACTACCGCACATCTGATGACTGGCAGGCTCTCTGCTCTCATTATGAAAACAAGATTTGAAATGATCAGTTCGCTGCGACACCATTTAACTGGGAGCTGCAAACACTAGCACTGGCTGTCTGCCAAGCTCCTTTGTAGTGAACAAGGGAGTGGGTAACAAGTGCTCAGACAACCATCTTTTCAAGCTGAATAGATTGGATAGGTGAGACACAACTTCAATGATTTATTTGGGCAAAGCAATAGCCCAGAAAAAAAAAGCTGTAAGCGATCTAGTTATCGTGGAAGGATCTGAAACTAAAAATAGCGTGAACTTCCTTTTTCAAAGTCCTGTTTGCATGACATGTATGCGAGTCGTACTGCTTGCCATTTAGCAGTTCAACTTTTGACTACACTACTGGTGTTTGTTTTATTTTTTCATGTAATTGTCACATGCTTATTTATAACTATGCATCTTAATTTTTATAATGGATATTCTTCTATATAATATATATTTCTGTTCTGTCTACAGCCGTGTCCATTTTAAAGAAAGCAAAACTTGCAAAGAAGAACAAAGTACATTTTGACCGGGTGGTAGTGTTCTACTTCCAGAGATGCCAAGGGTTTACGAGCGTGCCGAGTCGGGGTGGTTGCACCCTGGGTATGCGGCGGAAACACACTTTTAGCCAGCAATTCACTATGGAGGAGTTTTCCAGGGAACAGTTGACCCGCCGCAGGGAGAAATTAAAGGAGCGGTTAAAGGAGGAGAAGCTTTTGGCATTAAAAAATATGGTAAGTTTTGATGAACCAATATTTCACTGCACATATGCTTCAGTTTTTCCTGACACTTAGGGGTTGATTTACTAAAACTGGAGAGTGCAAAATCTGGTGCATCTCGGCAAAGAAACAAGCATCCAGTTTATTTGTCAAAGCTTAATTGAACAAGCTGAAGTCAGAAGTTGATTGGCTACAATGTTTAGCTGCACAAGATTTTGCCGTCTCCTGTTTTTAGTAAATCAACCCCTTAATGTATGATGGATAAATCCACAGTGGTATCTTACAGGATGCTTGCATTGTTTAGTACAGTCATGCTAAATTGACCAGCTATACACTTATAACTTTTCTAGAAAATAAGCTACCTATTTTACCTAATTTTAGTTGTGTTTTTATAATTGGCAAAGATTTTAATACCTTAGTGAGGAAAGCAACATCTGCGGCCAATTTCAGTAGCTCCTAGAAACAAGTGGAAAAATAGTCTGTCGGTCTTCCCAGTCTGACTGGTTGCCTCAAGTGGCTACAAAGCATTGTTCTTTCTTTGTGCTGTTTTTTTTTTTATTTCACTGGTCCTTCTTCTTCTTTATTATTCTTATTCTTATTCTTATTCTTCTTATTATTATATAATAACATTGATCTCGTGTTTCTACGGTTGACCTTGCATCTATTTTCTTTTTTACAGTTTACAATGAACGGTACAATAGAATCAGAAAAGGCCAATAACCTCAGCATAGATGACATCTGTGATGAAGATATCGATATGACCAATGCAGAAATTGAAGATGGTTTCAGCCCTCGCATGTACCCTGCCAAGAAACGAAGGGCACTGCTCAAAAGCGAAGGAGTAAAAAAGATTGACAAAACGGAAAAGTACGAGCTTAACGAAATCCGGAAGTCACGAGAACAATGCGGGTGCGATTGCCAGGATTTCTGTGATCCAGAAACTTGCAGCTGTTATTTGGCAGGAATTAAATGTCAGGTTAGTATGGGCTTGCAAAAATATTTCTCGCATCAAATTTATAAATTTAAATACTGCCTAAAGAAGTATTTTGGTTATACTGTACATTTTTTTTTTTTTTTTTGATCTTCTATACTTAAATACTTTTTTCTTTAGGATATACCGGGTTTCTCCTGGTATCCTGGCATACTAGCTCATTATCAATTACTTACCTTAGATCGAAGCCCCCGCAGTGGTCCTCGGACACGTCCTCTGACGCCGCCATGATACCCGGAGTGACCGCCAGGTGCTCCGGCTCTGTGACTGGCCAGAGCGGCGATTACGTCACTCCCGCGCATGCACGAGGATCGGCACGATCCCTCCGCATGCGTACATTTCCGGCAGCCTCCCATTCAAGAGCCGCCATGCTTAGTGCGCCTGCGCTGTTGTCTGTGGGGCGCATGCGCTGTAGACATCGGCGCCCGCTTTTCTGCAAATATCTCCTTAAACATGTAGGTTAAGGAGATATTGCAAGCACCTACAGGTAAGCCTTAATGTAGGCTTACCTGTAGGTGCAAGTATACCATGGGGGGGGGGGAATACAACCACTTTAAGCCAACAGTCATAATGGGGTTGTCTGTTGTATCTTGTTACTCAATACACCAAAATGTGTTTGAGACAACAATCATCTTGTATGTTGGGTTTTATCTAGTTTTGTTGGCCCCCATGGGTGTGTTTGTAAATTCAGCTGCCATATTTTTTGCACTGAAACCATTTAAATCATTCAGTAATGTAAATTGTGCTGTTTTTTTACATTTCAGAGGGATCATTCGTCTTTCCCTTGTGGATGTACAAAGGATGGTTGTGGAAACCCAAACGGAAGAGTAGAGTTCAATTCGTCCCGTGTGCAGACCCATTTTATCCATACGGTTATGAAGCTCGAGCTTGAGGAGAAGAATCAAAATAATGAAATCCACGATGAGCCTGATGTAACCTGCAGTGAACATTTAGATTCATTTGAATGCTCATCACTTGAGGACAGTGATGAAGAAGATGACAACAGGACTGTTCCCACCACCACATCCACCAGTTCCTCCACCTCTAATTCCCCAGCCTCATCCCCTTATCATTTCAATGTGGACTTGGAACCAGCAAATGATAACAGCTGTAGTAGTGTCACCACAGACAGTTCAAGTTCCTCTTCTCAGAGTGAAGTCTCTGAAGGTCCCTATGAACTTGCCTCTTCATCTGATAAATCCCAGTCAGACTTTGAGGAAGATTATCTTGCTAGGATTCTTCATTTCAGTGATTCAGAGTACGAGGAAAACAGCAGTGACTGCCAGGACAACTTAAGTTTCTTTCATAGCACAGATTTTTTCTGTGACAAAGTTTACGAGTCCCTTTATAGTTCAGAAAAATCCACCAGTGGGGTGTACTCAAATTCTTTATCGAACGTTAGAAAATGTGTAGACGAAAACGCAAACCAGGGCGCAGATTGCTTTTCAGACAATGGAGTGTCTGTGGGCGTCTCTACTGATTCTACTGTGACACAAGGAGAGCCACTCTTAAAAAACTATATGGATATCAGCCTTTCATCTGAAACTTTTGACTTGCCTGATGAATCAGATTACAATTTTGGACCTCTTTACAATTCGTTAAGCGAATATGATAATTTGTGTTCTCAGCCGTGTCTATTAACTTTCCTTCCTGGATTTCCACCAGCGACAGACACAACTGCAAGCTTCTTAGAATCCTTGATTAGCTCCTCTGAATCCTCTGGTGACAATCAATATTTAGAAGATGCCTTAAAATCGCCATCTCCTTTTGAATCGCTTATAGTGTAAACGGATTACTGTATCCCATCTGTGGCATATTGCAGAAACATTACTATGATGAAAAATTTGGAATGTTTCTACACGGATACATATATTTTTGGTCTTTATATGGGAAAATACACATTTTTGGAATACTGCCACAGCAACCTGTTTACTACACATCGATTTTTGAACAATTTTTTTTTTTCTTAGAAGTTGCTTGTATATAAAACTGAAGAATTGTGAATTGTTTGTAGACCTGTGAACAACTATTTTATGGATAGGAGTGCAAAAACTCCCAAATGTTCAATGCTTTTAAGATGAACTTTATTCATGTATTTATTGTAAAATTGAGAAATATTTGCAGAAGTAGTGTGCACTACTCGGGTTTACAGAAAACAAGGAAAAATGGCAAAAAAAAAAAAGACAAGACTTTATATAGAGCTGTTTTTATTTATTGCAAATTCCAGGAATGAGTCTGAAGCTTGAACTAGCAAGAGTTTTATTTAAATTGGAAATACCTCAGATGTATTATGAGTACAATCATATTTTTCCATAATATATCTGCATTATTTATAGACTAATATTTTCTGATTTCTGTACTATAAGGCAAGTGTTCAGTTCCCCCCACAACCTCAGTTCTGCATTGTTAACGTGCAATATCGCTGCAGCAGCCATTTATTAAGGCATGTCCACTAAAAGCAGTTTGGTAAAGAGAGGTGACTGATTTGCAAATGACACCTCAATTATCATGTTCATGGTCCAGGCCACTTCTGTGATGCACAAGTCCTTGCCTTTAGCTGTATTTTTTGGAGTGGTTTCATTGAGGTTTATCAGCCTCTATCAAACGCCACGAAGGAGGAAGGCTTGGGACTAGAGTGCATAGAAGTTGTCCATACAAGGACTTTTTATGTGTCGGAATGTATAGTTTTTATATACCCTGCACTCACCTTCCAGTACTCCCTTGATCAATTCCACTATGTGGAGGAGTTACCATTAACAAAAAAAAAAAAAATGCCACTGATAACATCAAGCACAAGGATTTAGTGGGAGGTTCCAACATTTTTTATGTTCAAAAATATCTTGATGGATTTCAAATTTGCCCCCTACCAGTATTGAGTTCCACTTACAAGCCATATATTTTTGTTTTTTCTATATTTGATTTCAGATTATTTAATCTTACCATAAATTATTCCTATTTATTTGAAGCTTCTAGGATAAGACCATACAAATCTATGCAGTTGGTTGGATGTTCATGCCAAGAAATCCACCAGCTTGGCAAAGTCCCTGCAATAGTAATATAAATACAGAGCCAGAATAGGGGGGAAAAAATGTCAGTTGCCATGATCTTTAGGTGGATTCATTTTATATTCCACAGTAATATATATGACCCAGGCTATTTATATATATTATTTCTTTAAAATAAATATAGGTTATGTATTATGTAAAACAAAATTATTTATTTTGGTCATTTAAATACATTGTCAAATGGATTTTTGTGTTTCTACAATCCACTTGTATTTAAATGAAATATTACAATATTTAAGCTTTAAAATTGAAATGCAGATATTTAAGTGAGAGTGTTAATTAAAATGAACATTTATGGGATGATTAAGTAATATAAGTATGTTTTATATATTTTTAAATTATAAAACATGTTTCAATAGGGCCAGAGACCAAGAACCCTGTAACTTTACTTTTGTATTTCTTTTTTTGACTATACTCTAAGGTTATCTAGTGCTGTGAAAACTACCACCGGGACTTTACAAAACCATCCTAATACTATGACCGTCCAGCTCGCTTTAGTTACCAGTCTGTAGACTATTAAATCTTGTTTGTTTTTTTATTTATTTTTTATTATATATACCTAATTGGCTACTGTGAACAATGTCTGTCTTGTTTAGCAGGGCAATATGGGAAGATAACCAAATTGAAGTGCAACTATGTTCATGTTTTAATTCTGACTTTTTTTTTTTTTCCTGAATCTTATCGGAGCTCAGGAATCCCATGTTGGCATTATGGCATTGTTCGATTTGCGCACAAGGTGATCCCTTACCTTGGTTGCATTTTCTAAAAAAAAAATAATAATAATGTTTGCACGTAAAGTTTAGTAATGAGCCATTGTTGGGTGGGTAATACAGCATTGAGGCAGTGATGTTTTTTGCTTTATTTCCTATGGCCTGAGCAGTGTGCCAAAGGTGTACAATGCAAATTGGGGAGGTTTTCCTAGTAACCTGGAGTAAGTGTGCTCTGAGGCAAGAAGCCAACACAATTTTGACTGCCATCGTATATCCAACGAAGGCTGATTTTAGTGTCGCCTACTGCACCAAATGCTTCATGTTACTAGATAAGCCATAAGGGCCAGATTGT
This sequence comes from Rana temporaria, assembly GCF_905171775.1. Lineage (NCBI taxonomy): Eukaryota > Metazoa > Chordata > Amphibia > Anura > Ranidae > Rana > Rana temporaria. The sequence continues at coordinate 82,465,310 of NC_053493.1, read as the reverse complement.
ATAAAAGTATTTCCCAACAGTCCAATCAGCAGTGAAAGCCTTTGAGCCTGGCTTGTGACTGATGGAAAGTAACTCTTAGCCCCTGTTCACACTTGTGCGATATGTAATATGATTTGACAGTTCCAAATCCCATGACAAGTCGCACCCTATTGTAGGCAATGTAACCGACACTACTTTTTGCCAATTTTATTTCGACTTGCATAGACTTTTATGTTGTATGAAGTCGCAAGCCGCAGTGAACTCGGCAGAGCAAATTGCACTGATGTGTGGCTTTGAAATCATGCTGAAGTAGCGTGATTTCAAAGCCACACCAGTGTGAACAGGGGCTTGGGTCTTAGTAGAGACACTTGGATACATTGGGCCCGTAGTGTTACTGTGGTGCAGTGCACACTGGTGAAATGGTATTTAGAAATGGTCCTTATTCTAGCGATACACCCAAGTGCCTTTGCCTGCACTACTTCTGTATGCCGGTGTTTTTGTTTGTACCAATGTGTCCTTTCATGTTCAGCATGTAAAAATGCGCTTCATCTTTTCACTACATCAAGTCATTGTTAGAAATTGCCAGTACCAGCTTGCTTCAGCCCATCAATAAGCTATAGGATTTACATTGTTCACATATTCCAGACCTTGTCGTGTAATAATATGCTGGGTAAAGCAAAGGCATTGGGTGGAAGAAGCTTCTTGCTGCTTTTGCCACCTCCCTCTCTTCTGGAGAAGTAAACTAAAACCTGTACCAATCCTTGCATAGGGAGTCCATTCACCCAAGGCCACCAATTGGATTCATTCTGCCTTGAAAGCCCTATTCTCATTGGTGGGTGTAGGAAAACAACTCCAGTTTTTTTAGTAAGTACACATTGGAGTTTATTTACTTAAGGCAAATCCACTTTGCATTACGAGTGCACTTGGAAGTGCAGATGCTGTAGATCTGAGGGGGACATGCAAGAAAAATTATGAACAGCATTTTTACTTGCACGTGATTGGACGATGGAAATCGGCAGAGCTTCCCCTTCAGATCTACAGTGACTTCACTTGCAGTGCACAGTGGATTTGCCTTTAGACGCCTTTCACACTGGGGTGTTTTTCAGGCGCTTTTGGGCTAAAAATAGCACCTGAAAAAAATGTCTTAACCCTATTTTGGCCGCTAGCGGGGGGGTTAAAAGTGCTCCGGTAGCGGGAAAAGCGCTGCTAAAAATAGCAGCGCTTTACCGCCCGCACCCCAGTGGGAAACAGCCTTAGTAAATCAATGCCCCAAAAACAGATCTGGGGAAGGGCAAGGGGAGTTCTTGCACAAATACTTAGCTTCATGATAGTTCTAGTTATGGCTTGGATAGATCTATAGGTGAAAATACCATTACTGTGCATATACAAGTCAAAGCTGTGACATACAGTAATCATGCCAACCAACAGATACCCAGCTTTCTACAACCAAGTATAGGCAGCTAATGTAAATTCTGATGGGCTGTTGGTTACTGGATGCTGTGCCCATCCTATAACTGGGTAACACGTTCATGTTTGGTTGACCATAGATGCTGTGTAAATTGAAGCCTTGCTGGGCATATCACAACATTGAAAGCTATTTAAAGTGCACCTATCATGTACACACTGTGGAGGTCCCAATTGTGAATGCTGTGGCCTCGTTTTCACAGCTTAGCGCGACAACTGATCCTTCTCACAAGATGGCTCTTGGCTTTGTGTTCCTATGATGAGTGCAATGTTACTCTTCTTCAATGACCCTTGCTTATGAAAATAATGGCCAACGCAAGGTCATTCTTTTATTGTACTAACTGCTCCAAACTGATACAATTTAACTAATGGTTGCTAGAAGTTACTATGTACACTTGCCCATTGCGGGTTTGTGTCCAATGAGCCAATAAGTTACTGTTTTTAAATATGCTGTCTAGTTCAAAGCCAAACCGAAGGGGTGCACTGTTCTGAAGGTATTGTGAAACGCTATGGGAACATGGTTTCGCTAAGGCCTGTTCTACCACTTTGGCATCCAACTTCTCTTAGTATTTCAAGTGTTAAAACATTCCTGCTAAAATGTAGATGACTCCAGTATTGACAGGCTGATCTTGACAGCATATTAAAAAATCGTTTTTGAAGGCATTCATGGGTTTTACTCGGTCTCTAACACACTGACAAGAATGATCTGGTACTCACTGTATTTATTGGCACTAATGATATTTTTGTTACAACATTCCTGGGTTACTTTGCATTACATACATAATTTAAGGTAAATTAAATATCCTGCCTTCATACCTAATGTGCATTTAATTTATTTGTTTTGTGCCAAAAGCCATGCATACGATTGTATTATTGTTTCATCTGTGTTGTCTATTTGCCCTGTGTATTTATTGACACGGCTTGTAACTATCGAACCTCTTTCACAATTGCTATCTTTGGCATTTTTTGTAAATAGTTTTTTTTTTTTTTTTGTCAGCAATGAGAATATCTGCAACTGCTGTATGTCATTTCATTAAAGCAATATGAAGAAAATATTCATTACTTACAATAAAAATCTTAAATAAAGACTTTTGTTTCTGGTTGGTTATTGATGTTGCACATTCCTTCAATTTGAGATATTGAGGGATATTTATGAAACTGGTTGAGAACCGAGCAATTTCTATATTTTATAAAAAGGTGCCACTTATATATATATTATATATATATATATATATATATATATATAAAATTACACACACACCTCTCTATCAATTTTTTTTTTCCTTGCAAGACTGCAAATAATAAAAAAAAAAATGCAATACTTAACGGATTTCTTTACACCCTCTCACTGTTTGGGGAAAATGTGTGGTTTTTAGGCCATGGTTGTACTGGGGATTTTAATATTCTACTGCAAGATTTAAACACTAGTTAGCGCTAGGGGTTTCACATTGATTTCAGTGTGTGCAGATAAGTGAACTGCCAACAAATGGTAAATTTCTCAGCTTTAAGAGATTAAAACTGTACATGTAACGCTGGACCTACAAGGAATATACAGTGTTTATATTAAAATAAAGAGGCCCTGTCATGCTTATTTCCAGGGCTTTTTTTCTCAAACAATAGGTGCTGGAACTCAACCACGACCCTCCAAAACCCCTCCCCCTACAGACACCCTCTAAATCACATCAAATAGTGGGTGTGGTCAGCCAAATTTCACGAACAGTAGGAGGGTCTTAAAGGGGCATTAAATACCAGGATTGCATTACATTCAGAGTGCAGGGTTCAGGGGCGTTACACACAGAGCTGTCACTTGTAAACCCAGAAACCAGACTTCTGTGTTTACAAGTGATTGTGGTGAGCAGGCACCAAATGGTCCAAGCCAGAGGTGGTGGAACTCAGTTCCACCAAGTTCCCCCTGAAAAAAAGCCCTGCTTATTTCTATTATAAAGAATGTTTACATTCCCTATAATAGGGGGGGAAAAAAGTGATTTAAAAAAAAATTAAAGGAACTGTGCAAAAATTAGATGATTATTATTACTACTATTTAATTTTTAAACCCCTCGTCCCTCCGAGCTTGCGCACAGAAGGGAACACATACATAAGTCACGCCCACATATGTAAACGGTATTCAAACCACACATGAGGTATCGCCACGATTCTTGGTGTTGGATCAATAATTCTAGCACCAGACCTACTCTGTAACTCTAAACAGGTAACCTGTAAAAAAAAAAAAAAAAAATTAAACCGTTGCCTGTGGGGATTTTTAAGTACCTTTTTTAGTTTGTTGCCATTCCACAAGCCTGCTCAATTTTAAAGCAGGACATGTTTGGTATCTATTTGGCGTAACATCTTTCACATTATACGAAAAAAATGGGGTATTTTTTTTTTCCCTCAATTGCGTTTGTAAGACAGCAACACAAATACGGTGTGACATAAAATATTGCAACGATCTCCATTTTATTCTCTAGGGTCTCTGCTAAAATATATATATATATATATATATATATATATATATATATATATATATATATATATATATATATACTTGGGGGTTCTAAGTAATTTTCTAGCCAAAAAAATACTGATTTATAACTTAACAATTGTCAGAAATGGGCCTGGTTCTTGAGTGCCGGTTCACACAGGGGCAACCCGATTTACAGCGCGACTTTGCGGCGAATTCGGTGCGACTTTGAGCAACTTGCAACGCAACTTAAAAGTTGCCTCCAGACAGGCGACTTTGGCTGTGGCCAATCGCAGAATAATCGGCTCTGTGGGAGGGAGGGGTTTGCCAGGGTAAACTATTTTCTTTTCCTGTAAAGTTGCTTCAGTTAAGATGGAGATCCGACTTTGGCGGCAACTTCCATTGAAATCAATGGGTACAAGTCGCCTAGAAGTAGTACAGGAACCTTTTTCTAAAGTCAGAGCGACTTCAGTAGTGTACATTAAGACGGCTCTCATTAACTATAATGGAATTTCTTATGCCAAGTGACTTGGGGCGACTTAAGGTCTGACAAGTCGGATCCCAAGTTTCTGTAGTGTGAACTGGCACTCAGTGGTTAAAAACAAAAAAAATATTTTTGCAAGAAGAATACTTTTCAAGGTTTCAAAGACGGCTGCTTGAAGATTGTTAAATGCTGTGTAAATCATTAATAATACTGAAAAGCTTTACTTAACCATAAAAAATAAGATTAAACAATACCCTCATGTTTAGGGTTTTAGTATCTGCAGAGCACCGCTCCAATGGCTGGTTTTTAGATGCTTGTTACAATTTAGAGCCATTTCCCATTAAAATGAATGAAAGCTTTCACACTGGTGCAGTGAAAAAAAAATCTGGCATGCAGCATCTTTGGAAAGCGCCTCAAACACCCCTCTCCATTGAAAGGAATTGAAGAGTCCGAAAAGCAGGTCGAAGTTTTTCGGAGATGTTTTGAGTCGTGTCTTTTAAAAAGTGCACTGCAGATGCCGATCAGCGTTTTATGGGCAGTTTTAGAAGTGTCAGTGTGAAAGGGGTCTTCCGTTTTTAAGGTTGGTCTCCTACTTGAAGCAATGTGCAGTAAAACATGTAAAATTTAATGGGTTGCCTTAGTGCAGTGCACTTCAACACTCCAAAACATATTCCTAAATGGAACAATGACCAGGAACGAATATGCAGAACAGAAAAATCGCCATGAAATCGGAACTCTTTATCTACATACTTAAGATGACTCCTTATTTAAAACTTATAAAAGCCATTGGCTCAGCAGGACAGCCAGGGTACTCAAATTTTTAGGGAAAGGTCAGCAATAGCAGTCTCAGTACTGATCTATCTTTGAAGACCTTTTTTAAATTTTTCCAAAATGAAGCCGACGGGTAAGTGGAGTGTTTCCGGTACAATAAGTTCTTGATGCACTTAAAAATGAAATGACAACTAGTCACCCACACAGGGGAATCGTACCAAAAGAGTCTATCATAAAGACATAAGTAATATCTTTGTGCAAATTTATCAATTTTGTTTTGCAAAAATGTCAACTGGATGACCTTGGGGTGAGAGCCGTAGGTCCACATAAGTTGCCTAGGCCCGAAGACCTTGGGACATACCCAGGGCAGATCCTAGGGTCACAGACGCCTGGGTGCAGAAATATTTCTGGCGCCACCCACATGGGCGTGGTCATCTTACCAACTCCTCCCCTTTACAAATGTTTCTATGGCAATGACTCAAACACAGAGATGCTCCCCTAAATTGGACAAGGAGAACACGTCGGGCACGGACCGCCCCCCCCAGCGGCTGGTCTCTCCACACAGACACAGCCACTGCTTCGCTCTCCTCCTCTGACAGGAGGAGGGAGGGGGGATGAGCTTGGGCAGGAAACACAGTGGCTGCGGAGAGAGCTGCCTATGGACACGGACAAGGAGAGGAGGGAGGAGAGCACTCTGGCGCTTCAGTGCCCCCCACCTCTGTGGCGCCTGGGTGCACTGCGCCCTATGTACCTGCCTAGGATCAGCCCTGGACATACCATAGAGATAGAAAGGGGTGAACTGGGATACCGATTGCCAAAGGAGGGAAAGAAGTGGCAAAAAAAGTGGGAGGGGGGCAGATTGCGTTCATGCAGGCGTGGGCATAAGGTGCTTGGAGTGTTTGAAGATGGCCATTAGCCTTTTACAACATTACTCTTCAGACTTCTTGGTGTCTTTATGGTAAGTGTGCAGCGCTTTAAATCACAAAGGGACAATCCTGGAACAAATGTTTAATAGTAGTTCAATCTGCGATAAGCAGGGAATAGGGAGACCGGTTGCCAGCACCCAACAATACAGCCGCTTACCCCATGTGGTGGACCCTCATCACAAAGGTCACATCAGCATATGTAGAGTAAACTTGGGTAAGAAGGAAGCTTATTGGTCTTCATACACTCAGTGGCAGCAGCCCTGATAGATCCTTAAAAATTTTAGTTCCCTGGCTGTCCTGATTCAATGGCTTGTATAAATCCTGGGATTTAAAGCGCTGCACACTTACCATATATATCTTATTATTGACTTCCTTCAAATATTGTACTGGCTGCTGATATCATATTGAACTAACTGATACTAAAGATCTTTAGCGTAACATATTTTATTCCTTGGTGTATTTAGCATGTATGTTCATTTATACCTATGATACCTGGCAGGCTGACCCATCTACACATTGTTGCTGTCAGGGCTTCTCACACAGACAGCTGGGGGAGGGGTGTTTAATACAGGTGGCAGGGGAACGGTTTGACCTCCCACCTGAATCCTAATAATACACCTGGGTAGGTCTGGTCCTGTACACATGCACATTGTTGCTGTCCCTATGCAGTTAGTATGTTTCTTGTAGATAGAAGCGCATACCTTGTGCTTAAAGAACATTTTACATGTTGCAGTCCAAAGACGTGGTGGCTGCAATCATTTATTTTTCTTGTTTTTTTTTCCCCCCTTTATTTTCATGTGATGATCATTCCAATAAAACACATCATGTCCTGGGGTTATGTGACAACGCTCACCAGCTGTACTGTATTTTATGTAAAGTTGTCACTCCTCTCTCTTTCTTAACATAGGGGTGAAGTGTTCTGTAGACCATAGAGCGAGCTGGAGAGATACTTTCCTGTACTGCACTGTTATCAGTTATCTGCTCACAAGCTTTCGGCCAAGATGAATATACGTTTTTTTTTAATTAAGACGATATAACAAAATGCTCTCAATGGTATATTTAACAGACCAAAAGGGAGCAAACAAGAGAACTTCATTGTTGGGGATAACATACACTTTAAAGCTGGACTCCAAGAAAAGTAAACTCCTTCCTTGCAGTGGGGCTGCCCCTGTACTCACACTGCCGCGACTTACAATGCGACCTTGTCAGGCGACTTTGTGACTTTAGCACGACTTCATGAGTGCCTGTGTAATCTTCCTGTAATGTCAAATCCAAATCATATCAATTAAGATGAGGATCCGACTTGGACGCCACTTCCATTAAAGTCTATGGGCACGAGTCGGATAGAGGTCCCCTTGAAGTAGTACAGGAACCTTTTCTCAAGTCGGAGCGACTTCAGTAGTGCTAATTAAGAGCACTCTCATTAACTAAAATGGGATTTCACATGTCACGTCACTTGGGGTCTCACAAGTCGGATCCCAAGTCGCGGCAGTGTGAACCGAGCCTAATGCCGCGTACAGACGGTCGTTTTTTGTGATGAAAAAAAACGACGTTTTAAATCATGAAATAAAACAACGTTTTTGAAACATCATTTTCAAAAACGACGTTGCCTACACACCATCGTTTTTTCACAATGCTCTAGCAAAGCGAGGTTACGTTTCACCACTTTTTTCCATTGAAGCTCGCTTCCTAACTAGCTTCTGGGCATGCGCGGGTTTAAAAACGTTGTTTTAAACATCGTTTTTTGCTACACACGGTCAATTTCTGTGAAACAAAAAACGACGTTTTGAAAAACGACAAAAAATTCAAGCATGTTCGAATTTTTTTTTTTGTCGTTTTTCAGAAGACATAAAACAACGTTTTCCCCCACACACGATCATTTTAAATGACGTTTTCAAAAACGTCGTTTTTTTTCATCACAAAAAACGACCGTCTGTACGCGGCATAAGGGTTAAATGCACACTTACATTTAGGGAAAAATTTGTATAAAACGTCAATTGAATGCATTTTTTTAGTGCCACATCCAGTATTTGAAGCTAGCGAACAAAAACCCCTTGTGGTGGACTTTTAAGGCACGTGAAAAGTGCCTTAAAAGTCCACCACAAGTGGTTTTTGTACGCTATTTACATTCAGAGGACAGTTAATAGGAGTTTTACTTACCCGATCCTCCATTCTGTCGACAATCCCCTATGCTTCAGCAGTGAACTGTTCCTTGGTGTCATCTTGTCTAATTCAGGGCTATTTGTCTTGCATTGCAATAGTCTTCATGATGTCAGGGGCGTCTGACTGCCAGGGTATAGTGTAGAAGAGGCTGCAGTGACCAGTCTTGCATCATGGAGGATCAGGTAAGTATAACTTATTTTCCCATCCCCTAGACCAGGGGTCTCCAGACTTTCTAAGAACTGGGCCATTTTACTGTCCTTCACACTTCAGGGAAGCCAGTGGGAGTAGAAAATGCCCCAATGTCAGTGGGAGTATCCAATGCCTCAGGCTTGGTGATAACTGGTAAAATGACATAGTGACTGTGGTCAGTAGGAGGAGGAATAGTGCCCCATCTTTGGTGTCAGTGGGAGGAATAGTGCTTCATTATTGGTGTCAGTGAAAGGAATAGTGCCCCAAAGTTGGCATCAGTGGGAGTAATTAGCCCCACTTTTGGTGTCAGTGGAAGGAATTGGTGCTCATCATTGGTGCCATTAGGAGGAATAGTCCCTCCCTGCCTTATAAAGGCAAGCCAAGGACCGCATCCGGCCTGCGGGCCAAAGTATGGAGGCCACTGCTGTAGAACTAAACAAACATTTTAGTTGAGCTTTAATGTACACCTATAACTAAACTAGCAGACTAGTACAATAGCATGCCCACCTCGTATAGCTGTCTGTTCTGGTAATATGGAAGCAGAGTGGACAAACTGTCTCTTTCAGCTTTCTTGCCCCCAGTCTCAGCATTCCCGGTGGCATCTGAGGTTGTCAATGTGATGCGAAGCCCAGCTATTTGGGTAGGAGGGCAAGGACAAAAGACAGGTGGGCTAGGGGGGTGGGGGCAAGAAGTATGAAAGCAGCCTTGGCAGCAGCACACCAATATGCCCATACACACTGATGCTTCCAATCTGGAAAACATTCCCAGTGAAGTTTTATGATCTGACATTTCTCTGCTGCAATTAAGCAACACAGCTTTGCCACGTCCCTGCTCCCAGTCTGTAGTGAGTGAAGGTGTAGTAACAGACTGGTGAGGTCACCTCTCTTTCACACGTGGTCAGTGGGTGGTAAAAACAGGCGGCAGTTCTTACTGAGAACCTGAAAAAAATTACAGAACTCCTATTAAAGCAGAGTTCCACCCAAAAGTGGAAGCTCCGCTTGTCTGTCTCCTCCCCCCCTCCGGTGCCACAATTGGCATCTTTAGCAAGGGGGAGCGGGTACCTGTCTTTGATAGGTATCCATCCCCACTTCCAATAGATCTTGCTGCGGCAAGATCACTCGGAAGTTCAGCCCCCCTCCTCCTTCCCCCCGCCGCCAGTCAATTCAGAAAGCGCCGCCTGCTTCTCGCATGTGCGGTAGGTAACCCGCTGTGAAGCTGAAATGCTTCACTGCCGGCTTCCCTTAAAGCGGAGCTCCACCCTAAAGTGGAACTCACGCTGATCGGAACCCGCCCCCCCTCCGGTGTCACATTTGACACCTTTCAGGGGGGAGGGGGTGCAGATACCTGTCTAAAGACAGGTATTTGCACCCACTTCCAGCCACACGTCAGGCGCAAAAGACGGTTGGCCGACTCGCGCATGCGCCGTAGGGAACCGGGTAGTGAAGCCAGAGCGCTTCACTTCCTGGTTCCCTCACTGAGGAAGGCGGGGGGAGCAGCAGAGAGACGAGCGATCGCTCGTCCTCTGCTGCGGACGGCGCTGGACTCCAGGACAGGTAAGTGTCCTAATATTAAAAGTCAGCAGCTGCAGTATTTGTAGCTGCTGGCTTTTAATATTTTTTTTTACTGGCACATCCGCTTTAAAGAGGAGGACCAGCCCCCCCATGAAAAATTTAAAGTCAGCAGCTACAAATACTGCAGCTGCTGGCTTTTAATACATGGACACTTACCAGTGAGCCCGCAATGTCGGCACCCCAGCCAATCTTTGAATCAACCGCCACCATTCCTGATAAGGGAACCCAGCAGTAAAGCCTTTTGGCATCACAGCCAGTTCCCCAATTTACATGCACGAAGCGAGCCATGCTTTCCTATTGGTCCGGTAGCAGAGGAAGGCGAAGGGGGCCAAACTTTCGAGAGACCGGGCAGCAATGTAGCAAGTAATTTGCCTGGTTTACACTTAACCACTTCAATACAGGGCATTTTCATCCCCTTTCTGCCCAGGCCAATTTTTCATTTTCAGCGCTGTCGCACTTTAAATGACAATTGCGCGGTCATACAACACTGTACCCAAATGAAATTTTTATGATTTTTTTCCCCACAAATAACGTTTTTTTGTTGTATTTGACACAATGGGGGTTATTTACAAAAGGAAAATCCACTTTGCACTGCAAGTGCACTTGAAAGTGCAGTCGCTGTAGATCCGAGGGGGACAAGAAAATAAAAAACATCATTTTAGCTTGCACATGATTGGATAAAAAAAAAACAGCAGAGCTTCACCTCATTTCAGATCTACCCCACAGATTTACAGCAAATAACACTTGCAAGTACACTTTCAAGTGCCTTTCGTAAATAACCCCCAATATCTTTTACTTTTTGCTATAATAAATATCCCAATTTTTTTAAAACGAATACTAATTTTTTTCAGAGTTTAAGCCGATATGTATTCTACATATTTTTGGTAAAAAATTGTAATAAGCGTATATTGATTGGGTTGCACAAAAGTGATAGCGTCTACAAAATAGGGGATAGATTTATAGCATTTTAATTTTTTTTTACTAGTAATGGCGGCGACACTTTTGAAACATTTTTGGTGCCATTCACATTTATACAGCGATCAGTGCTATAAAAATGTACTGATTACTGTATAAATGTAACTGGCAGGGAAGGGGTTAACACACTAGGGGACAATCAAGGGGGTTAATTGTGTTACCTAGGGAGTGATTCTAACTGTAGGGGGAGGGGACTCACAAGGGGAGGAGACTGATCAGTGTTCCTCTGTACTGGGAACACACAATCTCTCTTCTCACCTGACAGGACCTGTGTGTTTACACACACAGATCCACCTCCCTGCTCTGTTATCCGGCAATCACGGGTGCCCTAGATGGCCGAAAAGCCCAGGACGTCATATGACGCCCGCCCAGGAGGGAAGATCCCTCCTGCGGATGTCATATCACTATGGGTGGGTAGGGAAGTGGTTAAAAAGCCAACACAGCATAACAAATTTTCAGCCCCTGATATTTATTTATCTGTGATTTTTTTTAGAAACTGTCAGTAAATTTACTGACGGTTGGCAACCTTGCTCAGAAAGCAGTGCCAGCGGTGGTCAGACAGCTATTATTTTCACACGATGGTCAGAAATAGAATGCTTCATATATCCTATAATGATCAGTTTATCATTTTGTTTAGAATAGCCCTTCCATCTAATGGAAGATTTCATGTATGGGGGGGCTGAGGAACTGAAACATTCTTTCAAACACCGATCATAAATGAAATGAAGGTATAAGCTATGGCCACCAATTAAACTGCACATAATGACAGTTTAACAGGCACTGATTGAGAGAGGAAAGTAAGAGATTAAGAACAGACTGACAGTGACAAACAGGAATGAATAGAACTACTTAGAGGAGACAAGAGACAGACACAGGGGAATCGGAAGTGCTTCACTTACAATGAGGAAACGTGTAGCCACTGACACATTTGAATAAAATTGAATTTCTGGCAATGATTCTAGACTTTGCAAGTGGATTGTAATTTGAATATTGTTTCATTGGAAACCTGAAAGAATAACTACTTTTCATACATTTTTGATATTGTATAGGTGCAGTTCAAGATTTAAATCAATTGTGTCATTTAGCTCTTTAAATGCCAGATATTCTGATGGAAAATACGCCCATTTGCTGCCTCAAAATAAATAAAAAATAAATATATATATATATATATATATATATATATATATATATATATATATAATATATATATATACACACATAGTCCACAATACGATCATTTCAGATTGAATTCAACACTGTTGTGATAACGATATGGGCAGCTTGGTGAGAAGTTTTAAAACGCACCTTTGTGAACTTAACCACTTCCAGACCTTAGGTGTTTTTCAGATTTGGTGTTTGCTAGAAAATTACTTAACCCCCAAACATTATATATTTTTTTTCTAACACCCTAGAGAATAAAATAGTGGTCATTGCAATACTTTTTGTCACACCGTATTTGCGCAGCGGTCTTACAAGCACACTTTTTTTGGAAAAAAATCACTTTTTTTAATTAAAAAATAAGACAATAAATTTGGCCCAATTTTTTTATATATTGTGAAAGATAATGTTACGCCGAGTAAAATGATACCCAACATGTCACGCTTAAAAATTGCGCCCGCTCGTGGCATGGCGTCAAACTTTTACCCTTAAAAATCTCGATAGGCGACGTTTAAAAAATTCTATAGGTTGCATTTTTTGAGCTACAGAGTAGGTCTAGGGCTAGAATTATTGCTCTCGCTCTAACGATCGCGGCGATACCTCACTTGTGTGATTTGAACACCGTTTTCATATGCGGGCGCTATTCGCGTATGCGTTCGCTTCTACGCGCAAGCTCGTCGGGACGGGGCACTTTTTTTTTTTTTTTTTAAATCAGAAATGTTTCTTTAAGAGGCTGGGCGGGACTGACGTTTTGACGTCACTTCCGCCCAGCAGAGCTATGGGGACAGGTGAAGGAGATTTTTCCTTCACTCTCAACCCCAGTCAGCAGCCGAGCGCACCCGATCTCCTCCGCCGCTACCGACGGCTCCGGTAAGCGGCGGAGGGCGCGGGAGAGCGGCGGGAGGGGGGGCCCTCTCCCGCCACCGATAACGGCGATCCCGCGGTAAATCCACCGCGAAGACCGACGTTATCGTGTACAGGACCGCGCACACTAAAGATGGATACCTCGGTTGTGGCAGCAGCTGCTGCCGTTACCGAGATATCCATCTTTAAAAAAAGGACATACATCGTCGTGCGCAGGTCTGGAAGTGGTTAAAGCGGAGTTCCAACCACAATTAGCATTTTTTAAATGTATGTCCTTTCATCATGCATTTTTATAATATAAATCTGTTCACTTACTATTTTACAATCCGCCGCCGATCCACATTGTTATTCAAAAAAGATAGTTTATAAAACTATGTCCACACCGTTGTCATTTTGTTTGTGGGCATTGTGAATCCCACAAGCACTTACTTCCTGGAAGTCTTGGATGGGGAGTGATAATTGGGTAGCGCACTGCATCCTGGGAAATGATGACACACATTTCCCAGGAGCATTAGAGGGAGATGATGTCAGGATCCTAGGTGATTCCAAAGGCAGATTTCGTGGGACCGCATAGCAACAGGCAACAGTTACATTTATACAGTAATCAGTACATTTTTATAGCACTGATCGCTGTATAAACAATTTCCAGATGAGTAAAAAAAATGTTTTTTTTTTTTATGATCTAATGAGCACAATAATGGAAAAAAAAATTTGGGATGGAAACTCCACTTTAAAGCGGAGTTCCACCCTAAAGTGAAACTTCCCCTGATCTGATTCCTCCCCCCCTCAGGTGACACAATTGGCACCTGTCTTTGACAGGTATCCTTTCCCACTTCTGGAAGTCCAGGCCGCAGCCTGTGATGTCACCGTGGGGCTCAATCCTCCTCCCCCGGCCGCTGGGCCAATAAGAGAGAGGAGCAGGGCCTTGCACAAGTGCAGTAGGGTTCCCGGCGTGAAGCCGGAAAGGCTACACTGCCGAGTTCCCTTACCCACAATGGCGGCGGCAGCACCCGACAGCTGATGGAAACGTCAGCTGCGGTGCCGATATCGCTGGACTCCAGGACAGGTAAGTGTCCTATTATTAAAAGCCAGCAGCTGCTGTATGTGTTGTTGCTGGCTTTTAATTTTGTATTTATTTTTTGCCCGGAACACCGCTTTAAATACTGAACAGAGACGTGTTAATTGGCATAATTCATTCACATACATCAGGGGTCTCCCAACTGCGGCCCAAGGGCCAGATGTGGCCCTTTGCTACCCTTTATCCGGCGCTTGGGCCACTATTCCTCCCTATGATATGAGCCACTATTCCTCCCACTGACACAAACAATGGAGCACTATTTCTTCCATCAATGATGGGATACTATTCCTCCTACTAATAGAGGTACTACTCCCCCTCCTCCTATTGACCACCAACCCTAAGGCCATATTTATTCTAAAATAGAAAAATCCTCCCAGTAGGGAGAAAAACACTGCGCTAACACAGTAAATATCCTATCCCCGACGACGTCTTATGATGACGAAACGCGTAGGTGTGGCCTAAGCAGTGGAACGTCATCACGCCTATTCGATTACGGAAATACATCGCATGGAGCCCAACACACAGGAGCGGAATAGAGGAGACGCCGCATCCCTTCTTCTTTTGCACTATTGCGCTGTTTCAAACCACCAACTCTAAGTGCAACTTTTATTAGCCCATTAAACCTGCTTGTTTACAGTATCACACTATGGGCTGTTTTCTTGTTTTTATCTCGTGAGCTTCCAAAGTACTTATTTCATCTTGTGAAACAAATGCTGTGGAGTCACTACCCATATTGCTTGTCTGTGTATGGAGAAGTCTGCTTGGGAGGACTATAATCATCCCTGAGCCCATGAGACCGATGTCATAATGGTCAATATCTTCCAGTAAGGAGACATCTTATTCACTGGGTGGCTCTCTGGTGGAAGAGGATTCTATTTGCTCACCTTGATGGTTCACTTTTATGGACTATATTCATTGAACTTTTCACCTTCACGGTCACTTTCCTTTATATGACCACAGATTTTTCATTATCCATGTCATACATGGTCTTCACATGATCATCATTTCTTTATTTCTATATAGCGCTGTACCTCACATTTTACATATTTATTCTAACTGATGCTAGGCCCAGGACTGTACCCTGGCTGGCCACAATCTGGCCCTTCTAAAGTCTGAAAGATAGTAAACGGGCCCTTTGTTGGAAAAGTTTGGAGACCCCTGACATACATCATATAAATCATGGCACTGTATTTTATTTTTACTTTGTTTTTTAAAGGAGTTGTAAACACATTTTTTTTCATAAAAATAACAAACATGCCCATACTTATATAATCGTTATTCACAGAGCAGCCCTGGTCCTCTTCTTCTGGGGTCCCCCGCCAGCACTCCAAGCCTCTTCTCTTCATCAGGTGCCCCCACGGAAAGCTGCTCTCCATGGGTGGCACCTGTGCAGGCTCGCTCCTGCATCCATTGACACAGACAGCGGCACTTCCCCCTGCTGCCCCCCCCCCCCTAGCTCCCATGTCACTGGATTTGATTGACAGTAGCAGGAGCCAAAGGCATATATCAATATGTCCAATGAAGAGAAAGACAGCGGATGGAGCCACTGCGCTCGTGCACATCACTGGATTGGATTGGGCTTAGGTAAGAAAAAGGGTGGTCTGGGGGGGGCAGCTGCAGCACAGAAGGTTTTTGACCTTAATGCATAGAATGTAAAAGTGACACCAAACTAGTTTGTGACAAAGATAATCAGTCCATAATAGCCCATCAGCAAGGGCATATAAGGAAATGTGTTAAAAAACAAAGTTCAAAAAGGAACAATCAATTCGCAGTCCAATTATTCCATGAGTGTCCCCACGTTCCCAATATTCAGTGCTTCCAACACCTGATGACACCAGTTAATAAGCCTCTTACCGGATACTGTGAACCATTGTCTAACATGGTCAAATGCGCATGTTAACCACTTACTGACCGCCCGCTGCAGGAATACGTTGCTACTTTGAAAAGGAATACCGTTGTTATGGTAGCAGCTAGTATCCTCTTCGGGCGGTCCGCTTCAAGATAAAAGTGGTCTCTGCGGCGGATTCGCTGCAAGATCACTTTTATTGGCAGCGGGAGAGGGCCCCCTGATGGGTTTTACTTCCTCTTTTGTTCCCTGCAAACCCTGCAAAGTAAGAGCATAATGTGCTAGCATGCATCGCATACTAGCCCATTATGTGGCACTTACCTGCAAATGAAACCCGCGCTGTCCCAGCTGGTGGCTGCATCCATCTTCGCCCCTCTTCCTTCCAGGGCCGCGGACTCCGGCTCTGTGACTGGCCAGAACATGCGCGCCTGAGCCGCCAGTCATAGCACTCGGTCGGGGAGAAATGGCACAGAGGGCCATTTCATCACAGCACATGCGTCGATGACATCATGGGCGCACTACCAGGTAAATATCTCCTAAACGGTGCACATTTAGGAAATATTTACAGTACCTATAGGTAAGCCTTATTCTAGGTTTACTTATATTTAGGAGTTCTAAAAAGGGGTTTACAACCACTTTAAAGCGGAGTTCCACCTAAAAATGGAACTTCCGCTTAACCCACTCCTCGCCCCCTTACATGCCACATTTGGCATGTAATTTTTTTGGGGGGAAGTGGGGGCTTCAGGAGAAGGGGACTTCCTGTCCCACTTCCTCCATCCGCCGAGGGGCTGGTAAGGCGATTAGCTTAATCGCCTTTTTGCAGCCCCTCCCTGTAGGCGAGCGCCTGTCCAATCGGACGGCGCCGCGCCGCTCGCGCATGCGCAGTGCCGCTCGCGCATGCGCAGTGGGTGCCCGGCCATGAAGCCGAAAGCTGTCACTGCCGGGTGCCCACACTAGGAATGAAGAGGGGGGGCAAGGAGCGGAGCCCCGGCCGGCGCGTCGCTGGAGCAGGTAAGTGTCTGTTTATTAAAAGCCAGCAGCTACACTTTTTGTAGCTGCTGACTTTTAATAAACTTAAAAAAAGGCTGGAACTCCCCTTTAACGGTGTGCCTAGCCAGTGTTATTTGTACAGTGTGGGAGGTGGTTTTAGTAGGGGAAGACATGAATCCATGTCCCTGCTTTGAAGGAACACAGGATCCATGTCTTCCCTACTGACAGAACGGCGATCTGCCTTGCTTAGATAGATTGGTCGGGGTGGGCGGACATCAAGTCCGTGGTACCTGCAGATCAGCTCCTGCTGTGTATAATCACTGTGAGCCGCCGGAGGCACGCATGCGCAAACTCAGACCCGGAAGTGCAGGATCACATACTAGGTACGTGATCCTACGCAGCAGAGCCGCCTTGTCGCCATATATGTAAGTTGTACAGTCAGCAAGCGGTTAAACCCACCACTCCACAATTCAATTGCACAATATAATGCATGTATTTAAGCCGGACATACACGGTTCGATATCCAAAATAATTTTCTTTCGAAAATCATATCAAAGAATTTTCGTACGAATTTCGCACCGTTAGTGGGCTGCAACAACAGCCGATTTTCGTGTGGCAATCACATTTGAGGAATCCGACATGTTGGAAATTTTTGGAAAAACAAACGATTTTCTGATCAATGATGGGAGAATCGTGCGAGAAATGTAATAGAAAAAAATGCTCATGTGCAAAAAAAGAATATTCCCAGAGAGAAAAGAATATTCCTGGAGAGAAAAGAATATTCCCGGACACAATTTTTTTTTCTGTAGCAACATGAAGGTTTGGTCGGCCAAATTTCGAAAATCAATGGCGGATCGCAAAAAAAAAAAATACTTTCTGATTTTGTAAAGAAAATTTGTTCGAAATTCGACCGTGTATGGCCTGCTTTAGGGGTGTATTTTAAATCGGGTTCCACCCAAAAATGGAACTTCCGCTTTTCAGTCGTCCCCCCCCCCCCCTCCGGTGTCACATTTGGCTTCTTTCAGGGGGAGTAGATACCTGTGTAATCCACGCATTTGCTCCCACTTCCGGTCATAGACCGTTGTAATATCCTTTGCGATCTACGCCATGTCCGGCCCATCCCTCGTCGCCCCCGCTGTCTTCTGGGAGACACACAGGTCCCAGAAGACAGCAGGGACCAGTGAGATCGCGCAGAGTCTCTCGCGCATGCACAGTAGGGAACCAGGAAGTGAAGCCAAAGTATTTGTAGAAGCTGACTTTTAATATTTTTTTTTTTCGGCGGAACTCTGCTTTAAGGTGCATTAGGGTACACTGCAGTGAATTCAAAAAGAATGGCATCGCAAAGCACCATACTGCTAATTGTGCCTTGCCATGTCTAGAAATAATGGCCCAGATTCAAGAAGCACTTGCGCGGGAGCAAGTGTGATTTGCGCTGCGCAAGTACTGATTTGCTCCCAGGCAAATTTGCGGCTGATTCTGTAAACCAGTTAAGCCTGAAATTCTGCCATTTTCCCGCGCACGCAGCCTCGCTGCTCCGGCGCAATTATAGCGCAATTTTGCGCGGGGTGTAAGTTGCGCCTTCATGGAATTCCCTCAGCGAATATGCAAATTAGGTACTGCCGATGATTCAGAAACATGCGCGTGTGATGCGCATCTTGCGCTGGAAGCGCGCAAGCTTTTTTCCCCGGGCAAACTTGCTCCTGCTAAAAGCAGGGGCAAGTTAGCAAAAGATGGCCAAATGTCATCTGCAGGAGCGCGCAACTTCAGCAGCACCTAGACAGACGAGTTGAACAAGCAGAGCACCCACATTTTCGGGACCTCACATCTGTGCACCAACATGCCAGGGGCAGCTATGGTTCCTGATATTCTATTGACTGAGCCGACTCGTAGGAGGGCACGGGAGAGGATTTACAGAGGGCGCTACAACCTTTTTGAGATGAGTGATAATGAGGTGTATCGCATGTTTCGCTTCAGCCCTGAAGTCATCCTTGAGTTGGTAACAATCCTGCAGGATGACATCAGCAGCCCGACCCATCGGGGACAGGCAGTGCAGCCACTGGTGAAGGTAGTGGCAACCCTTCATTTTTTGGCAAGTGGCTCATTTCAGCGCACAGGTGGAATGGTGGCGGGGATGTCCCAATCCAGCATGAGCAGGTGTGTGCACCAAGTGATCCCTGCAATACTCAGACGCATGGGCACACAATTTATCAAACCAACCACGGCTGACCTGCGGCAGAAGGCAATCAGTGATTTTTATGAAATAGCCAGGGTGCAATAGATTGTACCCATGTGGCACAACGCCCCCCCCCCGGCTCCTCGAGCATATCTACTGCAACAGGAAGCATTGGCATTCGATAAATGTGCAGGTGATTGTGGATGCACATGGCCTCATATGGCATGTCCGTGCCAAACACCCAGGGTCAAGCCATGACAGTTTTATTTACCGACACAGCCCCATCCCAACCGAGTTTGACCAGAACATGTATGGAGACAGCTGGCTGATTGGTGAGTGACATGGGTGTCAGGTATGACTGCCCCCCCCCCCCCCATGATGCAGACATCACAAGGGGCACATGCACGACTAACATCCTCCTGTCTTTTCCCTTCCAGGTGACTCTGCATATGCCCTGGGACCTCACATGATGACCCCATTTCGTAACCCTCAAACACCAGGAGAGGAAAGATTTAACGAAGCCCATGCACGTACCCGTGCGGTGGTGGAGCGCACATTTGGCATCCTTAAATCTCGATTCAGATGTCTGGATAAATCAGGGGGGACCCTGTTGTATTCACCCAACTTTGTGTGCCAAATCGTCGGGGCATGTTGTATTCTCCACAATTTTGCTGAGAGAAGGGGCATGCACATTGAGCTACGCAATGACCTTACCCCCGAACCACGCAACCCCCCCCTCCCAATAAACACTACCGGATCTTCTGAGGGAAGAGCAATCCGGAATGGTCTTGTGGAACGTCTCTTTGCACATTAAACACACCCTGATCTTGTCACAAGTATAATGCATGTATGCACACCACTGTAGTCCCTAGCACACACCCGACACATGCACCCCAAATTGGATTAGACCCAACAATACCCCATGGTATTAGGGAGCAGCAACGCCGCGTCAAGGCTCCAATTATGTTGCTGTCCATTCATACACCTTTCACATGGCAGAGGGTGACACCCCTTTTCCAGCAGGAGTGCCACCCCCCCCCCATTCACACACCAGTCACACTGTAGTCTACACTCCTCACCGTGTGTAGGGACTACAAATAAATATAAAAGCTCATATTCTGAGCATCTAACAAAAAAAATAAAACTCATATTCTGAGCATATAATAATTGTTCAAATTATATAATTTTTTTGATTTCTTCTTTGGGCCAAGGGTGCCCCGGCTCTGGCTCCTCAATCTCCGTGGTGCGGAGGAGGCATGGGGTGGGGATGGAGGGGGGGAGGAGCATCAACCCCTACTTCCAGACTCCTCGCAGGTGGTGGCTGCATGCCCTCCATGGCGTTGGCCAGGCGGGCGAGGATGGTGTTGGTCTGGGCCAACATCCGCATTTGGCGGGTGGTGGTGTTCCGCTGATGACGGCGGGTAACTCTCCCCTCCTCCCGCACTGCAGCGGTGTTGGCCTGCACAGCAGCGGTGTTGGCCTCCACCGCAGCTGCCATCCTGCTTAATAAAGCGGGGGCGTTCTCCTGAGCCACCAAGCAGGTGACTATGGCCTTGGAGTTGCCACTTATTTCAGCCAGGCTCTGTGAGACATGTTTGTCCCGGTCTGCATGCAGGGTGAGGGCATGCTGCACAGAGGTGGAGGTGGATGCCATGCTGTCCGCCAGACGTCTAACATCTCCCACCATGGCCCCTATATGGCGGGTCTGCAGGGCCTGCTCCTCCAGCAGACCGTCACGGAGGCTGGAGGATATATGCCTGGTTTTGGACAGAGCCTTCCTGGGAGGAGAGGCTCGGGCACGGACAGAGGGAGAAGGGGAGGGGTCCACAATGAAGGGGCTTGCCCTGGAGGGGCTTGCCCTGGAGGGGGATGACGTGCTGGCCGGGGGGTGGTGGGTTGATCAGGGATGGTGGTATCCTCCTGGAGGGAGCCAGAGTCCTCCTGGATGAGGAAAAAGGAATCCTCCTCCAAAACCACTTCCTCCACCATACTTGGCCCCGGTAGGATCTCCTCCTGGACCAGCATTGCCATAATGTCCATGGGGCCTGACTGGACCCCTGGCTCAGGTATGGATGGCGTGGGTCGCCGCGCAGCCGAAGACGGCCCAGCTTCATCATCCTCATCACCACCTGTGGATGACACCAAAACGAAAGATTTTGCTGGTGCAACACACTGCTCACATGTTCACTTCTACCCCTCCCATGATGCACAGCAGATATGAATCAAAAATAATAGTTCCATCTTCACTTCTACCCACAAATATGTTCACTTCTACCCCCTCCCATGATGCACAGCAGATATGAAACAAAAATAATAGTTCCATCTTCACTTCTACCCACAAATATGTTCACTTCTACCCCCTCCCATGATGCACAGCAGATATGAAACAAAAATAATAGTTCCATCTTCACTTCTACCCACAAATATGTTCACTTCTACCCCCTCCCATGATGCACAGCAGATATGAAACAAAAATAATAGTTCCATCTTCACTTCTACCCACAAATATGTTCACTTCTACCCCCTCCCATGATGCACAGCAGATATGAAACAAAAATTACTTACCAGTCCCCAAGTTCCCAACAGTGGAGTCGTACCCTGCAAGTCCCTCCACCTGCTCCTGCACCAAAGTTTTGGCAATAAGCTCCTCCTCATGATTTAGGCGGATCTTACATCGTGGTCCACCTCCCGTGCCACCGGTATGTTTTCGGATAAGAGCCAGTTTATCCCGGACCCTGCGCCTCATATCATTCAGTTTTTTTTGGATGTCATCCCAGGAACGATCTTCATTACCCAGGGCATTGATGTCCAGGGCTATGGCTTCATAGATAGCCCTCCTTTGGGCAACGGTGGTGTTTGCCCGCTGGGCACCATATAGGAGTTCTTTATGTTGCTGGAGTGCAGCAATTAGGATGTCCATCTCCGCAGCCACGAAGTTTGCCTTTCTTTTTTTAGTTCCTTTGGGAGGTGCCATCTCTTCAAAATGGACTGAATTTCCTTGCTCAGGGGGGGTTGGAAAAAGCAGGATGAAATTCAGCAAAGAACCTGCGCAAGTCTGCTCCTATTTATTTGCTCAGTGCAAGCAGCTGAGCAGGATTTGCCCTGAAATTATGCTAGGCGCAGTTTGACGCATGCGCAGACGGCAGCGCTCTAACTGCGCATGCGCGCGCCCGGCGCAAACCTCTTCTGAGCCGAAAAATGCTCATTTACATAGGGGCACACCCACTTTCACTTGCACGGCCTTGCGCCCTCAGCTTTGCCTTAAACAGGAGCAAATTAAATGAACAAACGATTCCTGAATCAGGTGGCAATTTGGCAAAATTGCCCCAGCGCAGAGAAATTCAGCTGAGCAGCTCATGTGTAAGTAATGGGCAAATCTACCTGAATCTGGGCCAATGTGTGTAACTACGCACAGAAGTAAAGCCAGCTCGTAAGAAACCCTAAGTATAAGGCCCCTTTCACACTGGGGAGGGAGGCGCGGTGGCGGTATAACGCCGCTAAAAATAGCGGCGCTATACTGTCGGATTTGGCCGCTAGCGGTGCGGTATTAACCCCCGCTAGCAGCCGATAAAGGGTTAATACCGCCTGCAATGCGCCTCTGCAGAGGCGCATTGCGGGCGGTATTACCGCAGTTTCCCATTGTTTTAAATAGGAAGGAGCGGTATACACGCCACTCCTCTTACCGCTCCACAGATGCTGCTTGCAGGAGATTTTTTTCTCTCCTGTCAGCGCATCGCCTCAGTGTGAAAGCCCTCCGGCTTTCACATTGAGGTTGCTGGGCAGGAGTTTTTCAGGCGGTATAGCAGCGCTATTTTTATCGCTGTACCGCCTGAAAAACTCCTCAGTGTGACAGGGGTCTAAGTAGAAAGAAGCAAGGAATTGAAGAGAAATAGAGAAAAGAGGGGTAGAATTGTAGGGAAGGAGTGGGTTGTGGGTGCACCAAACAGATCTACCATTAAAGGAGCAGTAAAGGAAATTTTTATTTTTTGCTGAAATGACTGTTTACAGGGTATAGAGACATCATAGATAACTGATTCCTTTTAAAAATTATTAAAAATAGATAAAAATCAATCATATAATGTGCCTGCAGTTTAGTTTCGTTTTTATGTGAAGTACAGAGACACACAGAACAAAAACAAACAAACACAAGGCAGTGTTTGTTTTTAAAATGAATCTGATTGGTTCTGAGGAGTTTTAGACACACATAGCTAGATTCAGGTATAGTTAGGTCGGCATATCAGTAGATACGCCGACCTAACTCAGAATCTGCGCCGACCTATGTTTAAGTGTATTCTCAAACAGAGATACGCTTAAACATATCTAAGATACGACGGCTTGCGCCGTCCTATCTTAGGTTGCAATATTTAGGCTGGCCGCTAGGTGGCGCTTCCATTGTGGTCGGCGTAGAATATGTAAATCAGTAGATACGCCTATTCACGAACGTACGCCCGGCCGACGCAGTACAGATACGCCGTTTACGTAACGCTTTATCAGGCCTAAAGTTATTCCAACAAATAGTTGGAATAGTAATGTTAAAGTATGGCTGCCGTTCCCGCTTCGAAATTCGAAAATTTTACGTCGTTTGCGCAAGTCGTCCGTGAATAGGGATTTACGTCATTTACGTCCACGTCAAAATCAATCGGCCCGTGCGGCGTTCGTTGCCGCAATGCACACTGGGAAATGTAGGCGCACGGCGCATGCAACGTTAAAAAAAACGTCAATCACATCAAGTCAAGCTCCATTAACATAAAACATGCCCCCTTAGCTGAATTTGAATTAGGCGCGCTTGCGCCCGCCGCATTTACGCTACGCCGCCGTAAGTTAGGAGGCAAGTACTTTGAGAATACAGTACTTGCCTCTCTGACTTAAGGCAGCGTAGCGTAAATACGTTACGCTACGCCGCCTTAAAGTTGTGGCGATCTAGGTGAATCTACCTAACAGTAATCACACCTTCTTGATCATGGACCACAGTGAGAAGCTTGCATGAGTTTTTTCATAAGGAGCCCGACAAGCAGGAAGTGTGGAGATCAGAGAAGGATTACAGCTACTTCAAAGCAAAAACGAACAAAAAGTACATGAAACCAGGACTGCAGTAAGGTAAAGGAAGCTATTTAGCTAAAAAAAAAAAATCCTTTAGTGACCCTTTAAGGGGGTCTCAGATCCTTGTGCCAAAGGTTCTTAATGTGCATTCCCTCATTGAATAATCCCCCAAATGGGGATTTAGGCTGAACCATGGAGGGTCTTGCAATCAGCTGAGGTGATAAGCTCTCCAGTGATGACAGATAATTGCGGAACTCCTCCAGTCTCCTTCTGAGTATGTTGACTACTTCCTCATTTTTCCCCTGAGTCCATCAACCACCGTCTTCAAAGTGTGACTCAGACTCGCAGCATTTCCTATGCTCTGAAATCTAATATGCTTTCTACCTGAATGCCCTACAACAACCATTTCAAATGTAAGCATGTTCTTTAATCAGCATAAAGCGGAAACACGCAATAATAACAAACACCTGTGAACACACGGAAACATCACAAAATTGAAATTCCTTGTGCTAGTGGCTTAGTGAAAGCTTTTTCTCCTAGACACTGTATTAGAAAAGTCCTTTTAATATTAGATAATATGGATCAGTATAGATTTTATACAGTTGGTTAAAAGAATAAATAGCCAAAGGCAAGTGAAAAAAATACATCTAGCCCATAAAATGAGCTAAACAGATTACATAAAGTAAATTTTGTTATTTTCAGGTTAATTTCTCAATCAGCATTGAGTATTTTTAATCCTCATGCTGCCAGCATTAGTAAATTGATAGGAAAGCATATTATGTAGCACTACCCCCGTAGGAGCTGCTGATTTAAATTAGGGCCTGCCGTTACCTCACCGTTCACCACGTTCGTCTAAGGCTGCATTCACACCTAGGCGTATATACGCCTGAAGCGCGACGCCGCAGCCGCCCCTAATACGCTGGAGGGGTGATTTTACATGGTCGGCTATGGAGATGGTTCACATCTCCACGCCGAACGCCGAGACGCCTGAAGCTCAAAAGAAGTCCCGGACCCTTTTTTTCGGGCGTCTTTGGCGTTCGGGCATAGCCGACCATGTAAAAAATCACCCCTCCAGCAAAAAACAACGTCGCGTTTTGTCGCCGCAAATCGCGGGACAAAACGCCTATTTGATATCGCCGCAATACGCGGCAGATCACCTACGCTGAGGTGTGAATGGAGCCTTAGGGATCCTCCTTGAAGAGTTATTCACAAATGTCTGCACCAACACTTAAGCCTCGTACACACGATCAGATATCTGATAGAATCTTTTTTCGTCGGATATCCGATGAAGCTGACTTTCATCAGTCTTGCCTACACACCATCAGTCAAAAACCCGACCGTGCCAAAACGCGGTGACGCACAACACTACGACGAGCCGAAAAAAAATTAAGTTCAATGCTTTCGAGCATGCGTCGACTTGATTCTGAGCATGGGTGGATTTTTCTCCGAAGGAGTTCCACACAGACGATCAGATTTTTTTATCTTTTTTTTTATCCATAGGAACATTTTTAAATATGTTCTATTTTTAACCACTTAAGCCCTGGACCAAAATGCAGCTAAAAGACCAGGCCAGGTTTTGCGATTTGGCACTGCGTCGCTTTAACAGACAATTGCGCGGTCGTGCGACGTGGCTCCCAAACAAAATTGACGTCCTTTTTTTCCCACAAATAGAGCTTTCTTTTGGTGGTATTTGATCACCTCTGCGGTTTTTATTTTTTGCGCTATAAACAAAAATAGAACGACAGTTTTGAAAAAAATGCAATATATTTTACTTTTTTCTATAATAAATATCCCCCAAAAATATCTAAAAAACATTTTTTTCCTCAGTTTAGGCCGATACGTATTCTTCTACATATTTTTGGTAAAAAAAAATCGCAATAAGTGTTTATCGGTTGGTTTGCGCAAAATTTATAACGTTTACAAAATAGGGGATAGTTTTATTGCATTTTTATAAAAAAATAACTTTTTTACTACTAATGGCGGCGATCAGCGATTTTTTTCGTGACTGCGACATTATGGCGGACACTTCGGACAATTTTGACACATTTTTGTGACCATTGTCATTTTCACAGCAAAAAATGCATTTAAATTGCATTGTTTATTGTGGAAATGACAGTTGCAGTTTGGGAGTTAACCACAGGGGGCGCTGAAGGAGTTATGTTTCACCTAGTGTGTGTTTACAACTGTAGGGGGGTGTGGCTGTAGGTCTGACGTCATCGATTGTGTCTCCCTATAAAAGGGATGACACATTCGATGAAGCATGGGGAAGCCGTGTTTACATACGGCTCTCCCCGTTCTTTAGCTCTGGGGAGCGATCGCGCGGGGGGGTGGCTAGAAACGAATAGCCGCCCCCTCATCCTGGATCGCTCCCAGACGATTACCGACCGCCACATGTACCGGGGGGGGTCCCGATCGCACCCACGACCCATCTGCCTGTACGTGTCATTCTAGGGACGTATATGTACATGCGGCGGTCGTTAAGTGGTTAAACACCGATGGAAAAAAGACCGATGGGGCCCACACACGATCGGTTTGTCCGATGTAAACAGTCCATCAGTCTGTTTTTATCAGACAAACCGATTGTGTGTACACGGCTTTAGTCTCGTTTTCTTCAAGGTTTTATTAAAAAAACTCAGACAGAGGGATGGAGGGTTAGAAAAAGGTTCCTGTACGACTTCGGGGGCGGCTCGGGGCGACCTGCATTGACTTCTATACAGAAGTCGTTTTGCAAATCGCCTCTGAAGTCGTCCTCAGGACGACTTGCAGAGTCGCCCCCGAAGTCGTGCCGCTGCAGTGTGAACCGACTCTTAGGCAGTTATTGTAGTAGTTAATCCACAATGTTTTTATTAACTAATCTACCAATCTCTATTTTAAATACAATAACAGAAAAAAGGAAGAAGAAGCATGTAAATGTTGGTTCAAAATAATTTGTACTTGCTAAAAAATCCCTAGATTTAACAAGAATTTAACCCTTGGAGTGTAAGGGGATCCCCACTGAAAGGATAGTTTTTTCATGTTCCTGGCACTCATTTGTAATGCCGCGTACACACGATAATTTCTCGGGATCTAAAAAATTAAGGTTTTCAGGCTCTAGAAAAAACTATGTTTTTTCATTAAAACGGCCTTGCCTACACACGATCGTGAAAAAAAAAAAGCTCTAGCAAAGCGCAGTGACGTACAACACATACGACGGCACTATAAAGGGGAAGTTCCATTCCGATGACGTCACCCTTTAGCTGATTTCATGTTAGTAAAAGATGATTTGCGCTTTTCTGTCTGTTACAGCGTGATGAATGTGCTTACTCCATTACGAACGGTAGTTTTACCAGAACGAGCGCTCCCGTCTCATAACTTGCTTCTGAGCATGCGTAGATTTTTCACGTCGTTAAAGCCCACACACGATCATTTTTTACATCCCGAAAAACGACAACGTTAAAGACGTCGTTAAAAAATAGAGCATGTTCAATTTTTTTGGCCCGTTTTTTAGAACCCCGAAAAATGCTCCGAGGCCCACACACAATCGTTTTTAATGACATTAAAAAAAAAAACTGCATTTTTTAGAACCCGAAAAATGATCGTGTGTACGCGGCATAAGACAAACACTTTACTAACAAATATTTGATCCTGCATTTTTCTTTAAAAGGAAATTTATTTTTTTCTATTATCTCTTAGATATACATTTAAAAGAAATCAGACTGGTCTAACTAATCTATGAATCTACTGTATGTTAACCTTTCTTCTATGTATAGCTTGTAATTATGTTCCCACATTATATACACAGATTCCACTTTCTATAGGTGTCCCCTGCATTTCAAGGATTAAATGCTTGTTAAAGAGAAAGTAAACCCTGATGAGTTTTACTTCCTCTTTTTTTCCACTGCAAAGTCAAAGCATAATGGGCTTGTATGCATCGCATTCTAGCCCATTATGTTGCACTTACCTGCAAACAAAGCTTGCGAGGTCCCATCGGTTGGCCGCATCTGTCTTCACCCCTCTTCCTTCCGGGGGCCTTGGACTCCGGCTCTGTGACTGTCCGGAGGTGCGTGACGTCACTCCTGCGTGCAGGGACTGCCGGTCATGGCCACTTTAGAAACGACACAATAGTGCCATTTCTTCAGTGCGAGCCGGGATGAGTAGGAGGCACTCTGCGGGAGCAGTGACACTGGATATCAGATGAGGTGTAGTTCCTGGAAGACTTGTAGCAGGAAGTCGCAGGATCAAGTCGCAGACACTGGGGGGTTGCCAGGGCCCAGCACAGGAAGCAGATGCGGGGTCATACAGAAAGCCGGATCAAGTGGAAGGCGGGCAGCGAGGTACCAAGCAGCAGGCGGTAGCAGCGTCAGTTGAGTAGCCAGGATCAGAAACTGGTAGTCAGGGAATAACAGAGTTCAGGAACAGGGTCAGGGCAAGCCGGGTTCAGCAACAGGAGATCAGCAAGGTAACAGCAAGGTTCAGGGTATCAGGGTACAAGCTGAAGACCAGTCAGCGCCGCCTGATGGTCAGAGCTGTCTTTAAATAGGCATCAGGAAGGATCTTCCTGTCACATGATGAGCCTATGGCTCCCATTTCTTCTACTGGCAAGATTGCCAGTACTTCTTCTATGGCCATTTCTTCTACTGGCAAGATTGCCAGTACTTCTACTACGGACATTTCCCTGACACTCCGTCCTTTCCTTACACCATGGGAGTTGCCTAATACCAAAATCTTGCGATATTTCCTGATTGGAAATTACGCGAACAGGAGGAGTTGCTATGACAACGTGTCAGGAGAAAGGAGTGCGAAAGGAGTGCGAGGTCAGGAGGTGCATGCTGGGTAGCCAGCTGCGCCAAATCCCAGAAATAGATACAAGAGGGCTTCAGTTGCCCACAGTGGACATGGACCCTGATAGCTTCCGAGATCCAGGTAGTTTTACTTTATTTAAACATAAATTTAAAGGACTACATTATAAATTCTATCTAAATGTTGCATATAAAGTGGACCAAATTACAGCGGAGTAAAAAATTTGACTTGGGGGACTGGAACTCGCTGTAATGTGACCACTGGCTGGAGCGCCTTAGAGATTAGGCTTCATGCCATGTGCCCATGTAAGGTCATATTAGGGCAATAATGTCACGCGCATCCCAGCTCCTTTGTGTACCTCAGTTGCAGAGTGGGGAATTTCCCGCCCAAAGCTCATTGGCCCAACAATAACAGCTAACTTCCAGATTTGGACCAAACCCAAATTCATCCCTAGCAATTAGCATTTTCAGAAGGAAATCATCAATGGCAACCTCCATATTTCTTTCACCGCAGGTTACCTTTAATTTGAAAGTTTCACTAATAGAAGTGTCTCTGTTTAGTATACATTACATAAGCAGGTATGTTTTTATTTAAAAAATTCCTTTAAATGTTCCATTGAACCACATGACCAAATGTGGGATCTAACCAAGAGAACACTGCAGCAATTACGTAAACATTAGCGCAGTCGGTACATGTAATTAAATGCAGCTGAGGTAGAGACCTGATTTCAACAAACTCTCCACTCTCCCAGAATGATGTCAGTGCACTGACCTTGCCTTCTGCTTCGGATTAATGGTGACTTATTGAATTACTATTCCACTCTACACTGGAAAGGCACACCTCCTCGACTGAGGAAAACACGCATCTGGATGGCTCTTTCTCATGACTTTAAAACTGACAACTATAACTGATGGGAAAAATTTGTGCTTGCAGTTTTTTTTTTACATTTTTGCTTTTATACTTGTTGACATTGCTGAATTTCACACTGCTCTATTCTGAGAATGTTTAGTGCAGACCTTTCACGTCTGTAGCAAGGTCCATGAATTCAAGGTGCCCCCTTATCCTCGCTAAAACGCTGCCTAAAAATATCTTTGTAGGAAAAAATTGGTAGATAATATATTTTCTTTTCCGGCTTCTATAATGCACTTGGGGACTTCCTTCTCCTGACGATAAAATCCTGGGAATGCTGAGTAGTCCAAAGCATGCAAGATGTGGCCAATAGAAAGCTCCTGACATTTAGAGACGGTTCACACTGCGGCGGCACGACTTCGGGGGCGACTCGGCAAGGCGTCCTGAAGACGTTTTCAGAGGCGACTTGCAAAATGACTTCTGTATAGAAATCAATGCAAGTTGCCCCGGGTCGCCCCCGAAGTCGTACAAGAACCTTTTTCTAACGGTTCTGTTGAATAGAATGGGACGCGACTTGTCAGGTGGCTGAGTCGCCTGACGAGTCACCCCAGTGTGAACCGGCTCTTAGCAGTGTGTCCCATTGCCCCTCTCTGTGTCCTTTCAGCCTGCAGTGTTAGGTAGCACCCTCCCAGATAGGTGCTAGGTTAGGTACATTTAGTTCTGTATCACTGTAAAAAAAAACAAAAAACACAACAGTCACTGCCCCTACCTATAACTGGTCTTCACAGCAAGGAGCACTGGAAGGGGCGAACGCATGTAAAAAAAACCCACAGAATTTCCAAGCTCAACTTACCAACCAGTCAGCAACCAACCAAATTCACCTGTCTAACAGTGTGTTTAAAAATCAGAGACCCAGCTAGGCTAACTGGGGTCGCTTCTACTGAAAGTTGTTGAAGCTGACTGAGAAATTTTCATCAGGGGATCTAGTCTGGTACCATTGGGAAAGTGGTTGGAAGGAGGCAACCAATTAACCAAGGACAGTAGAGAGTACAGGCTGGTGTGAGAGATCCTCTTGAGGATGATGCCTACGGCCATCCCTCTTTTGCCAGTGTTATTCAAAGGGGTCATTGTCTATGGTGTCCTGAGGAGCTCAATCCATTACCTACTTGTAAAAGCCTGCCAGGCTGCAGGTCACTGCCCGAGGTCAAACCCACTTTTTGAAACCACCACTGAAGCTGCCTCCAGGCCTGTTCTAAATGAACACAATCTTCTACATCACCAGGCAGAGGGGTGAAAGGACTGGCATGTTAATCTGGTGTACCGGCTAATTGCCCTTCCTGAGGGACGTTAATTACTCCCTGAACAGCGTACTATGCATCAACGTTCTATATCTTCTACTGCTTACCATTGGCCAATAGTAAACAAGGTGTCTTTCTAGTAATTGTTTTTCTACCTCCTCATACCTGTGTTTTTATGGTAAGTTATGGTGTGCCCAGTTGGCACAAGTAATCCTCCCAGAGCATGCGGCTCCAGGGTGCAGAAGGGGAATGTCCTACTCCAGATGATGTTGGAGTCGCTTCCTGTACTCACTTCCAGGCTCGAAAGTGCTGTTTTAGTTGCACAAAATAGTTTATTACCTGTTACATAACTTTCTCTAGTGTATTATATCAACCAGAGACACTAAGACTCGGCTTTGTTTTTGGACACTTTAAGACTCCCATTTTGTAATCTGTATGAATCCTCAGTTTGCGTCCAGGCCAGACAGGTTAAAGTCCCCTAGATGAGGGAGTTTACATGCGGGATCAGTTTTACTGAAACCCCTTGCTGTACATTTTCTCAATTTTTGCCATGGCTGATATACCTTTGGTGTCCTGGAATGTTTGTGTAATGCATGATGCATTGAAATGTACCACGATCTCCTCCTGCATATGCAAATTTCCCCTCGGCTGTAAAAAGCCTTCAGGAGACTCATGGGTTTCCTAAAATACTCCTGGGTTGGTAAAACATATCACTCTACCCACACTCCCTACTCCGTTGGATGAGTGTCCTGATTAATAAAACATTGGCATGCCAGGAACTGGATTCCATGGTGGACTCGTGTGGACGCCATGTTTTTCTTTACTCTTACTATGGTTCTGGCATGTGTCTATATACTTCCACCGTTTTAGAGAGAGGTGTTGCAACTATCATTGTTGTACTTGGCTGTTAAACCTGATATCCCTTTATTGATCATGGGGGATTTTAACTTTTATCTTGAACCCAGTTTGGACAGGCATCCTCCAATCATTTCTCTTAAGTGGGTATTGCTCACCTGGCCTAGCAGCTGGGACCATGCACGGACAAGAATAATCTCAGTCTCTGCTACAGACTGGTTGCAAGTTCAGATGAGGGATTCCGGAATCCTCTGCCACAGGTTTTGACACCCGGAGATCCAGCCTTACAGTTCTAGAGCCTTTAAGCCAACCCGGCACTCTGTGAGGTACTGTAAACTACTGTGAATCCTTCAATAGGTTACCAGGCCTCTCCCAAAGTTCCAACCTTCCGCTCGGTCCTTTCCGGGACAGATCTTCCCCTAGTTTCCTCCATTGAGTAGCTTCCTCCCGCAGGACAGACAGCACAGGATCACCTCCATGGCATAGGCCCCAGTCAGGGTAACTGGGCCTACAAGGCCGAAATGCAGCCTCGGGCCAGCATGGTCCCGAGGCTAAAAAAATCACACGACACATACCTCGCGCCAAGAGGGCCACGAGGCGAAAACCCCCGAAAAATGGTGTCTGCCTCCTAAGTATCATTCCCCAGAATGCCCAGCGGGGAGACCACTCCCACTGGGCTGTTTCTGAGGAAAGACACCCAAAACACCATGACCTGCCTTAGTTCCAACAGTGGCCTGTGGTGGTACCGCCACCTACAGGAAAACAAAGGGAAATCCCTCCAGGCACAGCCATAGCAGGAATAGGCTGATCTGACACCAATTAACAAAGTCTGAGCTAAACTACCAGCTCAGACACCCTCTAAATTTGACATAGCGCCTGGTCTTTGGGAGCAGGGGGCTACACTAATGCCAGACAATTTTCCTGTTTTTCCAAAACTCATGGCCTCTCACAGATAAACCTTTGTATTGGTACCTCTCAAATCATCATATCGCTAATCTAACATCCAAAATCGAGTGCTTGCCCCGTGGGGTGTCATACCACTCTCCAGTGGTTCTTTGACTGATGACTCGGCCTTCTTTATCCCTGCCCAGAGCCCCTTGGAAGCTCAAAGCTTTCTGGTTACAGCTGTTTTCATGCCATATACACATAAAGATCCAAATTGACAACTTTTTTTTCAAAATCACTTGCATTATGGCAATGTATTAAAGAACGCATGTCACACCAGTGTGAACCGGACCTAAGATATAGAACTAATCAGAAATGACAACAGAATGTATAAAGCAACTAAATGCAGAAGGTACATAACAGTAGAAAAATGACAGCCACTCAGCAGATGCATCCGGTAAGCCTGCGGTCACACCGGGTACGATTTAAAGTGGTGCGATTTAAAGCCAGAATTTAAAGGGGTTGTAATGGTTCATGTTTTTTCACCTTAATGCATTCTATGCATTAAGGTGAAAAAAAATCAGACGATTAACGAAATGAAAAAAAATCAGACGATTAACGCCCTCCCCCCCCCCAGCCCCTCGTTTTACCTACCTTAGCCCTGGAAAGCCCCGCGTCGAGAACGCGCTCTTCCTTTGCCTGGGGTTCTCGGCCCTTCATTGGATAGATTGATAGCAGTGCAGCCATTGGCTCATGCTGCTGTCAATCAAATCCAATGACGCGGGCGCCAGGGTTGGGGCCGTGTTCTGCAATCGACAGCTATGGATGCGGAATGCAAGACTCGGAAGCACGCCCACAAGGTAAACCCCTTGGGAGAGCGCTTCCCAGAGGGGGTTATCTGAAGAGGGGAGGAGCCAAGAGAGCTGCCGAGGGACCCCAGACCCCAGGGGCCACAGTGGAGGTAAGTATTACATGTTTGTTATTTAAAAAAAATTGAAATTGAACTGACCCCTTTTACACTTATACGACTTGTCCCAGATTTGTGATGGAAAAGTAGCATGACAAGTCGTTTCCCATGATTTCCAGTGACAACCATTCATATTAGGACGACTTTAAGTCGCTCCGACTTCATAGTCCCTGCACTACTTTGGTCCGATTTTGATGCCACTTACACAGGCATTCCCTGAAATCGCGGATTCGAATCGGTGTGACCGGGGGCTAAATGCAAAACTTTCAAGTCTAACTGCAGGTAACCAATCACCTTATTCTGCCAAAGAAAATGTAACATATAATAAAGTGACATACAGTGTCTCATATAGGATTTCAATATATTCTGTAGTCAGAATTAAATTTAACCACTTCCGGTCCCGCCCATAGTCATATGACGTCCACAGATGGCATCTCCCATCCTGAGTGGACGTCATATGACGTCCTGGGCTTCCCGGCTGTCTAGGGGGTGCACGCGTGCCGCCGGCATCGCTTGGGACCTGGTGCGCGTGCCCGCAATCACGGCAGGACCGTGGATCTGTGTGTGTAAACACACAGATCCATGTCCTGTCAGAGGTGAGGAGACTGATGTGTGTTCCCAGTACAGAGGAACACACATCGGTCTCCTCCCCTTGTGAGTCCCCTCCCCCTACAGTGAGAATCACTCCCTAGGGAACATTTTAACCCCTTAAGCGCCCGCCCTAGTGTTAACCCCTTCCCTGCCAGTCACATTTACACTGTAATCAGTTCAGTTTTATAGCACAAATCACTGTATAAATGTGAATGGTCCCAAAAATGTGTCAAAAGTGTCCGATATGTCCGTCGCAATGTCACGGTCACAATAAAAACCGCAGATCGCCGCCATTACTAGTACAAAAATAAATAAAAATGCAATAAATCTATCCACTATTTTGTAGACGCTATAACTTTCACGCAAACCAATCAATATACGCTTATTGCGTTTTTTTTTTTACCAAAAATATGTAGAAAAATATGTATCGGCCTAAACTTTGGAATTTTTTTTTTTTTTTATAGATTTTTATTATAGCAAAAAGTAAAAAATATAGATTTTTTTTTTCAAAATTGTCGCTCTATTTTTGTTTATAGCGCAAAAAATAAAAACTGCAGAGGTGATCAAATACCACCAAAAGAAAGCTCTATTTGTGGGAAAAAAAGGACCTCAATTTTGTTTGGGAGCCACGTCACACGACCGCGCAATTGTCAGTTAAAGCGACGCAGAAAAGTGCTCTGGTAAGGAAGGGGGTAAATTCTTCCGGGGCTGAAGTGGTTAAAGTGAAATATACTTATTAGCAAAGAATTTATCATCTTGTTTTAACTCTTTTGGTACCACGGGAAAGCATTTAAGCAGATAAATTATGCAGGACAGTTGCCAGCATGGGTATTGTTCCAATGCACATTTTTTGGCCTATTTCCCACTTTGCAATAGGAAGGCAGCTGTATTCCGGGTGCAGAGGGGGAGGGGAAAGGTACAATGAAGGATT
Source organism: Rana temporaria (assembly GCF_905171775.1). NCBI lineage: Eukaryota > Metazoa > Chordata > Amphibia > Anura > Ranidae > Rana > Rana temporaria. The sequence goes on along the minus strand of NC_053493.1, from coordinate 82,430,026 downwards.
TAGCAGTAATTATTCATCAGTAATTCACAGGAAACAAATGGAACTCTTCCAAGAGCTGATAGAGGAAGTGTTCAAGTACAAGACTCATTTTCAATATTTCACAGCTATCTACACTTGTTATGCCCGTCTGTCATACATATAATGTACTGCTCCTTATTCGTTTCTTCTCGTGAACTTTTCTCGAGGTCAAGTTTTAAAATTAGTAAGCCAGTCCATTGACATATGAACTGGATTAAGCACATTCACAGATATCTGATACCTACAAATAAGGAGGGGCTCTCTAAGGACCCTGATGTAAGTGGGGGGCTCTCTGGGGACCCTGATGTAAGGGGGAGCTCTCTGGGGACTCTGATGTAAGAGGAGGCTCTTTGGGGACTCTGATGTAAGGGGAGGCTCTCTGGGGACTCTGATGTAAGGGGGAGGCTCTCTGGGGACTCTGGTGTAAGGGGGGCTCTCTGGGGACCCTGATGTAAGGGGGGCTCTCTGGGGACTCTGATGTAAGGGAAGGCTCTCCGGGGACCCTGATGTAAGGGGAGGCTCTCTGGGGACCCTGATGTAAGAGGGAGGCTCTCTGGGGACTCTGGTGTAAGGGGGGGGGCTCTCTGGGGACCCTGATGTAAGGGGGGTCTCTCTGATGTAAGGAGAGGCTCTCTGGGGACGCTAATGTAAGGGGAGGCTCTCTGGGGACCCTGATGTAAGGGGGAGACTCTCTGGGGACTGTGGTGTAAGGGGGGGGCTCTCTGGGGACCCTGATGTAAGGGAGAGGCTCTCTGGGGACCCTGATGTAAGGGGGGCTCTCTGGGGACCCTGATGTAACGGGGAGGCTCTCCGGGGACTCTGGTGTAAGGGGGGGGCTCTCTGGGGACTCTGATGTAAGGGAAGGCTCTCTGGGGACCCTGATGTAACTGGAGGCTCTCTGGGGACCCTGATGTAAGGGGGAGGCTCTCTGGGGACTCTGGTGTAAGGGGGGGGGCTCTCTGGGGACCCTGATGTAAGGGGAGGCTCTCTGGGGACCCTGATGTAAGGGGGAGGCTCTCTGGGGACTGTGGTGTAAGGGGGGGCTCTCTGGGAACCCTGATGTAAGGGGGAGGCTCTCTGGGGACTCTGGTGTAAGGGGGAGGCTCTCCGGGGACTCTGGTGTAAGGGGGGCTCTCTGGGGACCCTGATGTAAAGGGAGGCTCTCTGGGGACCCTGATGTAAGGGGGGGCTCTCTGGGGACCCTGATGTAAGGGGAGGCTCTCTGGGGACCCTGATGTAAAGGGAGGCTCTCTGGGGACCCTGATGTAAGGGGGAGGCTCTCTGGGGACCCTGGTGTAAGGGGGGCTCTCTGGGGACCCTGATGTAAGGGGGGCTCTCTGGGGACCCTGATGTAAGGGGGGCTCTCTGGGAATCTGATGTAAGGGGAGGCTCTCTGGGAACCCTGATGTAACGGGAGGCTCTCTGGGGACCCTGATGTAACGGGGAGGCTCTCTGGGGACCCTGATGTAAAGGGAGGCTCTCTGGGGACCCTGATGTAAGGGGGGCTCTCTGGGGACTCTGATGTAAGGGGAGGCTCTCTGGGGACCCTGATGTAAAGGGAGGCTCTCTGGGGACCCTGATGTAAGGGGGAGGCTCTCTGGGGACCCTGATGTAAGGGGGAGGCTCTCTGGGGACCCTGGTGTAAGGGGGGCTCTCTGGGGACCCTGGTGTAAGGGGGGCTCTCTGGGGACCCTGATGTAAGGGGGGCTCTCTGGGAATCTGATGTAAGGGGAGGCTCTCTGGGGACCCTGATGTAAGGGGAGGCTCTCTGGGGACCCTGATGTAAGGGGGAGGCTCTCCGGGGACTGTGGTGTAAGGGGGAGGCTCTCTGGGGACCCTGATGTAAGGGGGGCTCTCTGGGGACCCTGATGTAAGGGGGAGGCTCTCTGGGGACTCTGGTGTACGGGGGGTCTCTCTGGGGACCCTGATGTAAAGGGAGGCTCTCTGGGGACCCTGATGTAAGGGGGAGGCTCTCTGGGGACTCTGGTGTAAGGGGGAGGCTCTCTGGGGACCCTGATGTAAGGGGGGCTCTCTGGGGACCCTGATGTAAGGGGAGGCTCTCTGGGGACCCTGATGTAAGGGGGAGGCTCTCTGGGGACCCTGATGTAAGGGGGAGGCTCTTTGGGGACTCTGATGTAAGGGGGGCTTTTCTGGGGACTGTGATGTAAGGGGGAGCTCTCTGGGGACTCTGTTGTACAGGGGGGCTCTCTGGGGCCCTGATATATAATGAGGGGCTCTCTGGGGACTCTGATGAAAGGGGGGCTCTCTGGGGATTCTGTAAGGGGGGCTATCTGGGGTCCCTGATGTAAGACTGAGACTCTCTGGGGACTCTGATGTAAGGGGGGCTCTCTGGGGACCCTGATGTAAGGGGGATCTCTGAGAACCCTGATGCAAGACTGAGGCTCTATGAGGACTCTGGACCCTGATATAAGGGGGGCTTTCTAGAGTCTCTGATGTAATGGGGAGGCTTTTTTTGCGTAATTGCGTATAGTTTTTGTGCGTTTTGCAAAATTAAAGTGGGCCGGTCTGGATGAAGTCCAGGGCAAAATTTTTGTCCCAGTCCAGCTCTGTCTGTTGCTCATCACGTCTACTTTCTTTTTTTTCTTCTTTTTAAGGCCTCTTGCCCACTGTAGCTTGAAAAAGCTAGGTACAACTTTTTATTTTTACTGAGCTAAAATACAGTCCATTAATTGTAATGTGTCTATGCACACATGCGCGTAAACAAACACTGTGCATTCTTCAGTAGAAATAAATAAATATAAACATAATTTTTTTTTGGTAAGTAATTTACGCCTCATGCACGCAGATGCCCATTTACATACTGTGCAGAAAAAGAAAGCAATAATACGTTTTTGATATATGCGAAAATGCACGTAAATACTCGCAGATGCATACAAAAGAAACAAAGTCTGAAAAAGTAGAAGTTCAAACAGCAGTACCATGTTCAAGAGGTCTAAAAGGGAGCCTGACAGCATTTAAAATTTTGTTTTAAGGTCAGGCTACCAAAAGCACAGATGTCCTCTAAATTGTAGGCAGGACCGCCATCAGGGGGGTACAGGCAGTACACCTGTAAGGGGCCCGGTGGTCCCCAGGGGCCCATATGGCAACCCCCCCCCCTTTTATTTTATAAAAAAAAAATATTTTTTTTAATATATTTTTTTTTTATTTTTTATCAAAGGGCCAATTTTTTTTTTTTGTAGGTAAAGGTATTTTTTTTGTTTTGGGGAAGTTTCAGTAAGTCAACCACTTCTCCTTAGGTGGACGTCATATGATGTCATGAAGTTTGTGGTTAAATCTGCATGATGCCTGAAGATTTCACATATCATTCTTTATAGACCCCAGATCTCCCTGTAAAGAGGACCTTTCATGCCCTATTCCTATTACAAGGGATGTTTACATTTCTTGTAATAGGAATAAAAGTAATCAAAGATTTTTTTTAAAGGTAAAGTGTAAAAATAAAAAAATTAAAATTAACAATAAAACAATTATAATTTAAAGCACCCCGGTCCCTGTGTGCTCGCACACAGAAGCAAACGCATACATAAGTCGCACCCGCATATGATAGGTTAATTAGCTTCTGCCTAAAATTGGCCCTAGTATATGAATGTGAGTTAGGGACCTTAGATTGTAAGCTCCTTGAGGGTAGGGATTGATGTGAATGTACATTGTATATGTAAAGCGCTGCGTAAATTGACGGCGCTATATAAGTACCTAAATAATAATAATAATAATAATAATGTAAACAGCGTTCAAACCACACATGTGAGGAAAGCTAGAGCGAGAGCAATAATTCTAGCGCAATACCTACTCTGTAACTCTAAACTGGTAACCGCATTAACTGAACTGAACTGAACGAACTGAATAACTCAGCAGGAATACACAACACAGTTTTTCTTGTAGTTTACTTGAAGAAAAGTAAAATTCAGGTTAACATTAGTCAGCCAGGACCTGTGTAAGTACCCAGGACTTGGTTGAAACAGTTTAAAGAAAACAGTCAGGAACACTATGCAATAAACAAAAGCAATAGGTAACAATATGTACAGATTAAATAGACTCTCCAATAAATTTTGGTGTGTGTTGGATGCTGTGGCTAAAGGGGAACCCCAGGCCGGCCTACGATACCTCTAGTACACACCCAGTGACATGATATCAATACCCGTGGTGTGTCCCCTTTAAGAGCAACCACGGTAATGTCCTGGAAGCAAAGCTTTGCGCTTTATTATCTTCACCGGCAATGTAGGAGCTTTGTGGACAATATTTGGATGTGGTATTCTATGAAAGCATTAAAGGTTCCTGGGCAAAGCCCCCTCACCAAATCCTGTACACAGTCAGCGGTCCTCCCCTGAGCGATCAATCGATCTTAGATGCAGGTGTGTCGCAGTGGCATTCAGTTCTTGAGCTGTTATAGGGTGTCCTTCTTTAGCATGGACAGTCTGTTCCTCTGGGCTGGAGCTGCATGAACAATCTGTTCCTCTGGGCTGGAGTTGCAGGCTGTGTGCCCCTTGGTAGGCCGCGATTCCACACACACATAGAATGCAGGAGATGTTCTCCTGATGGGGTGCAGGCACAAAGAGGCTCTGGCCTAGTTCCTCTGGCTTTTTATCTCCTCCCCCACAGTTCTTTGCTGCTGCCTGATGATTGGCTCAGGTTCTTCCAATAGGGAGTTTACAGACAACTTCCAATAGGGAGTTTACAAACAAGCAGTTCTGAGAGTCTGTGTGTGAAGAGAGAAAGGGGGGGTGAAGAAGCCCCCGCTGCTGCAGCAGACAGCTGTCCCCTAATAGATTAGATCAGTCTGGAGAAGTACCTGCTACATAAAGTACCAAAGTTTGGTGCCATGCACAATTTTAAAGCATGACATGTTAGGAATCTATTTACTCGGGGTAACATCATCTTTCACATTATACAAAAAAATTGTGAAAACTTTAGTGTTTTTTTTTAATTCATGAAACAGTTTAAAAAAAAAATCATGTTTGAAAACTTGTTGTGCAAATACCGGGTGACATAAAGAATTGCAACGAACATTATATTCCCCAGGGTCTTTGATAAAAAAAAAATACATTTAGGCCCAGATTCTCAATGGCGTTACGACGGCGCAACACTATTTGCGCCGTCGTAAGTCCTAATCTGGCCCCGGGTATCTATGCGACTGATTCTTAGAATCAGTTATGCATAGATACCCATTAGATCTGACAGGCGTAAGGCTCTTACGCTGTCAGATCTTAAATGCAATTTTTTTTCCCGCCGCTAGGTGTCGCATCGTCGGTTTCCCCGTCGTCTATGCAAATTAGGTAATTACGCGAGATTCCCGAACATACGCGCGGTCGACGCTGAGATTTTACGACATTTCCGTAGCTTAAGCGACGCGTAAGGTTGCCCCTGCTATTATGAGGGGCAACCAATTTTAAGTATGGCCGTCGTTCCCGCGTCGAAATTTTAAAAAATTACGTAGTTTGCGTAAGACGTCCGTGAATGGCGCTGGACGCCATTTACGTTAACGTCTAAGCAAATGATGTCGGGGCGACGTCATTTAGCGCAATGCACGTCGGGTAATTTACCCGACGGAGCATGGGCAGTACGCTCGGCGCAGGAGCGCGCCTAATTTAAATGGTGCCCGCCCCATTTGAATTTGGCGGGCTTGCGCCGAGCGCTTTTACGATACACCGCCGCAAGTTTCCAGGTAAGTGTTCTGAGAATCAGGCACTAACGCTGTAAACCTGCGGCGGTGTAACGTAAATCACATACGTTACGCTGCCCAGGAGCAACGTAATTGTATGAGAATCTAGGCCACAATGTTTGGGGGTTCTGAGTAATTTTCTAGCCAAATTAATGATGATTTTTAAATATAGAAGAGGAGTGGCAGAATTGGCTCGGTGCCTGAAAGTGGTTACATTTTTATTAGGTTTTATGTCCCTGATGGTGACATTCACCTTCTTTGTTTTTTTTTCTGGCGACTATTGTCAATGGCACAGAACATAATGAGAATTACAATCTTCCAGTTAACACTGGAAGAGGCAATGAAGGGAAAGATCTCCCCTCACTTTGGAAACGTATTCTTTTCTTTAATTTCCTGTTCCACAAAGGCCAAAAAGAGAAAAGAAAACTGCCAGGGATTCCTTACCATATCTATATATATCTATAACACTTGGCCTTAGATACCCTTTAATGCGATCCTGTCACTAACTTAAAAAACTGCAAGTAAAAGCACAGAAAAATCCAGTATTTTACATTCTCGCTTGCAGTGTTTTTCATTTCCTCCTTAAGTGTCTAATTACTATTTGTGCTGGCCCAGCTCTTTTTTCCTTTCACGTCCCTTCTTACCATTTTTATAGCTGCCAGGGGAGGAATGAAGGGGAATACTAAAGATTGGTACTTGAGTGACAGCTCTGAGTCTGCTGGGACTGCTGACATCGCATCCAAGATGGCGGCACCCAGCAACAGTCTCTGGCTTTTGGATGTCAACACAAGGGAGGCTCTAATGCCTCGTTGAGAAAAATGCTCTGGAGCCTACACACGATCGTTTTTTAACGACCAATTTAAAAAACTAGAAAAATTCCATTTTTGAAATTGCTCGTTAAAAAACGATCGTGTGTAGGCTCCAGAGCTTTTTTCTCAACGAGAAAAATGGCCATTAAAAATTCAGAACCTGCTCTATTTTTTTTCTAAGTTTTTCACGTCAAAAATGGTCGTGTGTAGGCTTTAACGACAGGGAAAAAACGCTCATGCTCAGAAGCAAGTTATGAGAAGGGATATTTGCATAATCAGCCCAAAGGGTGGCGCCATTCGAATGGAACTCCCACTTGATAGTGCCGTTGTACGTGTTGTACGTCACCACGCTTTGCTCGAGCATTTTTTTTCACAATCGTGTGTATGCAAGGCAGGCTTGACAAGAATCACGTCGAGAAAAACATTGGGGTAGATTCACATACCTTTTGCAGCGGCGTATCTCCAGATACGCCGCCGTAATTTGAATTCCGCGCCCGCGTAGCGTTACACCGATTCTCAAAGGCAGTTACGCTGAAAAAATAGGCTTCCTCCACTGAGGTAACTTGATTGCGGCGGCGTAGAATTGTGTGCAATATAACTTTGTCCGCTACGGGCGCTTTCGTTGTTGTCGGCGTAGAATATGCTAATTTCCTAGATACGCCGATTCAGAAACGTACGTGCGCCCGGCGGTAGTTTTTTACGTCGTTTGCGTAAAGGCTTTTTCCTCGTAAGGCTGCTCCTGTTATTAGGAGGCGCAGCCAATTTTAAGTATGGACGTCGTTCCCGCTTCGAAATTTGAATTATTTACGTCGTTTGCGTAAGTCGTTCGCGAATAGGGCTGGACGTAATTTACGTTCACGTCGAAACCAATACGTCGTTACGCCGTACTTGGAAGCAATGCACACTGGGATACTACGCCGCCGTGACTTACGGAGCAAGTGCTTTGTGAATACTGCACTTCCTCCTGTAAGTTGCGGAGGCGTAGCGTAAATACACTACGCTGCGCCGCCCTAAATTATAGCGTAGCTACCTGAATCTACCCCATTGTTTTTTTCCATGACATTAAAAATGGTAGTGTGTACGTGGCATAAGAGATAAATAACGTGAATAAAATATCAAATGCACCTAGAATCTCATGGGAAAATGTTCGTTGAAATGGTATGGTGAACTGTAGTCAGACAAATTAAAAAGCCTTATGCCCCGTACACACGATCAGATTTCTCGTCGGAATAAACTCAGACGGAATTCCGCTCAAGCTGTCTTGCATACACACGGACACACCAAATTCCGACCGTGGAAAACACGGTGACGTACAACACTACGACAAGCCTAGAAAAACAAAGTTCAATGCTTCCGAGCATGCGTTGAATTGTTTACAGACAAACTGAATTTCCAGTGGAAAAAAAGAGAACATGTTCTCTTTCTAAAGCCCTGTACACATGATCGGTTTGTCCGATGAAAACAGACCGATGGACGATGGCGAAGTGGGCGTGAGCCATGCAAATGAGGCGTGACCCCATGCAAATGATGGGCTGAGTCTCAGACAGATACGTATAATGAACGGCGCATGCGCCGTCCCATGGACGCATCCCAGTGCGCATGCTCAGAATCATGTCGGATCTACTCCCTAAGATACAACAGATCACTGCCTACGGCGTGAACGTAACCTACGCCCAGCCATATTCACGTCCAACGTAAACGACGTCAAATACGACGGCTTGTGTTCCCTGGTGCAGCCCTTTGCATGAATGCTGCTGAGTTACACCTCCTTTATGAGGCATAACTTTATGCCGGACGTATGACTTTACACGCACTGCGTCGGACGGACGTACGTTCGCGAATCGGCGTATCTCCCTCATTTGCATATATGAATAGAAAATCAATGGGAGCGCCAAATACGTCCAGCGTAAATATGTGCCCACTCTATGCTGGCGTAGGCAAGTTACGTCGGTCGGATGAAGTCTATTTTCACTTACGTGGCGTATCTCGAGATACGTCGGCGCAAGTGCTTTGTGAATCCGGGCCATATTTTTTACATTTTATTTCATATGTTTTATAGAAAGTAAAACATTTTTTTAAAAATATTTATATATATCTATATCTATCTATCTATCTATCTATCTATCTATCTATATATAATTTTTTATTATTTTTTTTTTTATTGTCAGTCTATATTTGTTTATAGTGCAAAAAAAATAAAAACACAGCGGTGATCAAAAAACACCAAAAGAAAGCTCTATTTGAGGGGGAAAAAAATACATACATTTTGTTAGGGTACAGCGAGCATAACCGCGCAATAGTCAGTTAAAGTGATAGAGTACTGTATCGCAAAAAATGGCCTGGTAATGAAGGGGGGTAAATCTTACAAATCTGTTTTTATAATCAAGCATCACTGGGGGTTTCCTTATTTCTTCACTTTACAAGAAACAAGAAATGTTCCTGTTTTTTTTTTTTTTTGGATTATTCAGAATCATTTGACTACTAAACCACTATTCTTCTTATTATTAAAGGTAAGCCTCTCATTTATAGGAAAAGGGAAATCATTTTACTTGGCATCATGTGTTTTATGTAGTTCCCTAAATAACCAATGTATTTGTAACATTTGTAATACTAAGTCATGTGACTTCCCAACCACAAAGACATGTGAAATGACCACAGATTTGTTTGGGGAAAAAAAAGCTGTTTCCACGTGAGTTATGCTGAAAATAATGGTCAAAGGCTATTTTTAAGTTCTCAAAGGACATTTTAAACAAATGTGCAAGTGCGCAATGCGCTATTACAAAGGTAGCAGTACTTATTTAACCAGTAATTCTGAAATAACAAATACAAATCAGGTTTTGTAGAGGCAAGCTCCTAACCAGAAGCCTCATGCCCCGTACACACGATCGGAATTTCCGATGGGATAAAATCCGATGGAATTTTCCATCAGAATTCCATTCAAGCTGTCTTGCATACACACTGTCAGACCAAATTCCGAACCGTCCAAAACGCAGTGACGTAAAACACTACGACGAGCCGAGAAAAATGAAGTTCAATGCTTCCGAGCATGCGTCAACTTGATTCTGAGCATGCATGTTTTTTTTCTCTGTCGAAAAAATAAAACATGTTCTTTTTCTAAACTCCGACGTAAAAAAGTCCAATGAGGCCCCCACACAGTTGAAATATCCGATGAAAAAATTCCGTCTGACTTTTTTCATCGGAATTTCCGATCATGTGTGCAAGGCATTATTAGTGTGTATTCCTACCACGCTCCAAGCAAGAAATTTAAATTGAGAGAGATGGCTAAATACAGACAAAAGCTGAAAACATTTCCTTCAGGTTGCATGTCTTTAAATTAAACATGGAGGCCCAGATTCTCAAAGGCGTTACGATGGCGCAACACCATTTGCGCCGTCGTAAGTCCTAATCTGGCCCCGGGTATCTATGCGACTGATTCTTAGAATTAGTTACGCATAGATACCCATTAGATCTGACAGGCGTAAGGCTCTTACGCTGTCAGATCTTAAATGCAATTTTTTTTCCCGCCGCTAGGTGTCGCCGATGTCGTTTTCCCCGTCGCTTATGTAAATTAGCAAATTACGACGATTCCCGAACGTACGCGCGCTCGACGCAGAGAATTTACGACGTTTCCGTAGCCTTTGCGACGCGTAAAGTTGCCCCTGGGGTCTATGAGGCGCAGCCAATGTTAAGTATGGCCGTCGTTCCCGCGTCGAAATTTAAAAAATCTACGTCGTTTGCGTAAGACGTCCGTGAATGGCACTGGACGCCATTTACGTTAAAGCGGGAGTTCACCCATTTATTTATTTTTTTACCTTTTCCCCTTAGATTCCTGCTCATTTTGTCTAGGGGAATCGGCTAGTTGTTTTAAAATATGAGCATTACTTACCCGTTTTCGAGATGCATCTTCTCCGTCGCTTCCGGGATATGGGTCTTCGGGAGCGGGCGTTCCTTCTTGATTGACAGTCTTCCGAGAGGCTTCCGACGGTCGCATCCATCGCGTCACTCGTAGCCGAAAGAAGCCGAACGTCGGTGCGGCTCTATACTGCGCCTGCGCACCGACGTTCGGCTTCTTTCGGAAAATCGTGACGCGATGGATGCGACCGTCGGAAGCCTCTCGGAAGACTGTCAATCAGGAAGGAACGCCCAGTCCCGCAGCCCATACCCGGAAGCGGCAGAGAAGATGCATCTCGTAAACGGTAAGTACAGGCCATATTTTAAAACAACTAGCCGATTCCCCTAGACAAAACGAGCATGAAGCTAAGGGGAAAAAGTATATTGTACGGGTGAACCTCCACTTTAACGTCTAAGCAAATGACGTTGGTGCGACGTCATTTAGCGCAATGCACGTCGGGTAATTTACCCGACGGAGCATGCGCAGTACGCTCGGCGCAGGAACGCGCCTAATTTAAATGGTGCCCGCCCCATTTGAATTGGGCGGGCTTGCGCCGAGCGCTTTTACGATACACCGCCGCAAGTTTACAGGTAAGTGTTATGAGAATCAGGCACTAACGCTGTAAACCTGCGGCGGTGTAACGTAAATCACATACGTTACGCTGCCCAGGAGCAACGTAATTATATGTGAATCTGGGCCGGAATGTATTGCATGTAGGTGCTGAAGCTGCAGTCCCCACCCACCAGGACTGCTTTCCCTTTCTATAGTGCATATTGAAGTGCCATGAGACACAGCGATAGATAAATGTCTACATGCAGGTGGTCTATCTACATAACCTAACTGAAAAATAAAAATGGAAAGGGAACTGTTGATGTGCAGAATGTGGTAGCCCATAGCAATCAGGGCATTTTTTGTCAAACAATAGGTGCTGGAACTTAACCACGACCCCAGAAAACCCCTCCCCCTACACACACCCTCCAAATCACATCAAATAGTGGGTGTGGTCAGTCAAATTTCACGAACAGTAGAAGGGTCTTAAAGGGACATTAAATACCAGGATTGCATTACATACAGAGTGCAGAGTTCAGGGGGGTTACACACAGAGTGCAGAGCTGTCACTTGTAAACACAGAAACCAGACTTCTGTGTTTACAAGTGATTGTGGTGAGCAGGCCCCAAAGGGGCTGAGCCAGAGGGGGTGGAACTGAGTTCCACCAAGTTCCCCCTGAAAAAGAGCCCCCCGGTAGCAATCATTCTGTAATATTAGTAGTAGTTTGTCACATTCAGCTAAACTTGTTTTGTAGCTCCTCCAAACCCCTTCCTCAGACCCAACCTATTTTTGGATAATCAACATTTACAAATTCTATGGTGATCGGATTAGGGGGTCTGTGCTATCTGTATGGATATAAATACAAGGCTTTCTTCCTGACGCTCACTGAAACTGAAGAAGTGACCTGGGCAAGCTATGAAACGCCAATCCAGCGCTGAGCAATCCTCTTTTTTTATTTTTCAGTGAAATAAAACAGACTTCCAGATAAGGACCAAAGTCCTTGCTTGAGTGACAGGTTATTTACATATCTTGTGCACTAGCTTGCAGACATGCACAGCTTCTGTAAAGTGCACAATTCACATCCCCCCTCCCCTCTCCTCCTCTCCTGTCCAGCTCTCCCAGGATTGACTGTCTTTCCTGTGTTTTGATAAAATGTTTTCAAAATATGGGGTGATCCACAGTTCAGTGTAAACAGCCATCAGAATATACATAGACAAGAAGCTGTGCATGTCTGCAAGCTAGTGAAATTCGGATGAAAATGCATTCGGACGAAAACTAATGCACATGTCTAATGTGGATGTCCATTCGGAAAACCACCTCTATGTCTAGGATGCTATCATTGAGTGGCAAACTCAAAAACGGGACAACCCAAAGAGAAAAGAGTATCGAAAGAAGAGAGAGAGAGGGGGAAAGGAAAAAAGGGACAAGGGGAGGGAACTTGGTCACTGTTTATAGGAGGGCATGTGCACATAACAGGATCCTGGAAGTAAGTGCACACTCAAACAGTAGTAGAAATAAAAGTCCACTGTCCACAAACTGTCCACATGATTCTGTGAGATTCAGATTTGTCCTCGTCTCTGGCAACCATGCTCTCCATATATTCAATACTGTTCATTTCACAAGACAAAGCGGCCAAAGATGGTGGTTAAGGCTGACGCTAACATCTAGCAATGATAGATCGGCCTGCTGTCAGGGAGTGTCTAGTCAGACTTTTCTTAATTTGTTTGCAGGATCCCGTCAGCATAGAGAGTATCGTGATTTGGGGTTGATTTGGGTATTTAGGGAGTCAGGGAGTCATAAAAACATAGGGCCAGATCCACGTAGAACGGCGTATTTTTAAGCAGGCGTAGCGTATTGTAGTTACGCTACGCCGCCGCTACTTTGTCAGGCAAGTGCAGTATTCTCAAAGCAAAGTTGTGGCGGCGTAGCGTAAATAGGGCCGGCGTAAGCCCGCCTAATTCAAATATGGAACATGTGGGCGTGTTTTATGTCAATGTATGGTGACCCCACGTAAATTACGCTTTTTACGAACGGCGCATGCGCCGTCCGTGAAAGTATCCCAGTGCGCATGCTCCAAATTAACCCGCAAAAAGCCAATGCTTTCGACGTGAACGTAAATGACACACAGCCCTATTCGCAAATGACTTACGCAAACAAAGAAATCAACGGAAAATTCGAGGCTGGCCCGACGTCCATACTTAACATTGGCTGCGCCTCATAAAGCAGGGGTAACGTTACGCCGGAAAAAGCTTAACGTAAACGGCGTATCTGTACTGCGACGGCCGGGCGTATGTTCGTGAATTGGCGTATCTAGCTGATTTACATATTCTAGGCGTAAATCAGCGTACACGCCCCTAGCGGCCAGCGTAAATATGCAGTTAAGATACGACGGCGTAGGCGACTTACGCTGGTCGTATCTTGTTTTCTGAATACAGAAAAAAGATACGCCGGAGCATCCTAGAAGTTACGCAGCGTATCAATAGATACGCCAACGTAACTTCTTTGTGGATCTGGCCCTCGGTATTTCAACCCAAAAAGGAAAGATGCATAGACTTGTATCCTAGATATGGAGCATCGTGCAAACAACGCTCCATACAATGCTATATCGGAGACAGAAGGGCCAATTTTGTGAAGGGTGGTAGGACAACGATACCAACAATTGCATTTAAATGTTACCAAGAGCGGCCATACATGGATCGAAATTCAGCTGGTTCAACAGGGACCAATTGAGTTTCAATCCATATATGGGCAGGCTGGTTATACAGCAGTTGATATACCAATCAACTGATGTACAACCAGCCTGTTGGGTTTTCCCGAATGGTCAGTGCTTCCAGCTACAGCCAATGGCACTGATCAGTGTATTCTGATGACAGGGAAGTCCAACCACTGTCAAAATACAATAGTACAGTGGGGGCAATTCCCCATCCACCTTGAATGTGTGGATGGGGGAACCGGGTAATTACTTTTTTCTTTCAATACGCTGGTTAAATGAAAAAAATAAAATGATTAATGTATGGCCAGCTTAGCTACTACTAGCTATACTATGCCTTGAATAAAAGAGAATCTTCACAGGCAATCCAGATTGCACTAAACAGATTACATTAAACTGGAAACTAGAAACCTAAAGTGTATGTCCAAGCATTACCCAGATCACCCATTACCCCCAAACCTCCCTATCCCCTCTAGATCATGTTCCAGCATATTTTTATATTCCTTTTACAATGTTCCTGCAGGAAGAAACAGCTTTTATTATTCCCTGTGGCATTATCAACAGGCTTGTAAAATTATTCTTAAAGATATCGCCATACAAACACGTTTTTTTGGCGTGGAAAAGGGAGAGAGAACACAGAGGTGACTGCTCTGTAGTATCATTTTGATTGTAGCTAGAGGATCGAGTAAAACACTAGGGATTTTTATTTTATTTTTTTATATGTGTAGCGCCCTGCTCCATATGGGTGGGTCACTACTCACATCTGTGCAGTTACTTAAAACCATGTAACGGTCTGCAGCTGCTAGTCATGCTTTTGGAGTATAAATATGTATTTCCATGCAGACCTTTTAGTGGATCGCTCTCAAGACTGTTTGGGCCCGCAGACCCCTTCAGAAGAAACCAATGCTGTGCCCTTTCTCTACTTTGGCCCAGGTACTCTATTGTAGTTGGATGCTGAAATATAGGCCCAGATTCACAGAAAAAGTACGCCAGAGTATCTGCTGATACTCCGGCGTACGCCTTCAGATCTTAGGATGCAATACTTCGGCGCCCGCTGGGTGGAGTTCGCGTCGTTTTCCGCGTCGGGTATGCTAATTAGCTGTTTACGGCAATCCACGAAGGTACGCGCGGTCGTCGCATTCTCTTACGTCATCGCTAGTCGGCTTTTCCGGTCGTAAAGTTGCGACTGCTATTTAGGTGGTGTAAAAATAGACAGGCCATGTTAAAGTATGGCCGTCGTTCCCGCGTCGAATTAATTTTTTTTTTTTTTTGCGTAAGACGTCCGGGAATAGGAAAGGACGTAACGCACGTCGCCGTTCAAAAAATTACGTCGGTGCGACGTCATTTCGCGCAAAGCACGGCGGGAAATTTCAAAACGGAGCATGCGCAGTATGTTCGGCGCGGGAACGCGCCTAATTTAAATGATACACGCCCCATTTGAATCAGGCGGGCTTGCGCCGGACGGCTTTACTCTACGCCGCCGCAAGTTTACAGGCAAGTGCTTTGTGAATCAAGCACTTGCGCTGAAAACTTGTGGCGGTGTAACGTAAATGACATACGTTACGCCGCCGCAAATGTATGTGAATCTGGCCCATATTTTTTAATGCAGTACTTTAGGGACCAAACAATGCATTTATTTTGATGAATTACAACACTTTAAAAGCCCTGAATGGGCAAAGAAAAGCCAATAGCAGCACCATGGCTAAAGGGTTAGTACAGGGGTCTTTATACTACGGCCCTCCAGTTGTTCAGGAACTACAATTCCCATCATGCTTAGTCATGTCTGTGAATGCCAGAATTTACAATGCCTCATGGGACGTGTAGTTTCGCTGAAGAGCCAAAGTTTGAAGCTCCCTGGGTTAGCACTTCCGCCTGGCAGTACTAGGGTTGTTGGATGATCAAACCACAACCACAGCACTACCTGTGCCTGCCCCACTAGGTACTGATGTGCATGTACAATATACAGTGTATATATATATATATATATATATATATATATATATATATATATATATATATATGTGTGTATGTATATGTAAAGTACTGTGTAAATTGTTGGTTCTATATAAATACCTGTAATAAATAAGAACATGTAATATATTGCAGCTTACAAGTTATGGGAAGTGGTGGCTGCATTCATTTTCTCTTTTAATTTTTGAAGCCAAGTACATTATGTGTAAGTATCAAAAATATCAGTTTATCCTGTCAGAGGCCCAATGTCCATGTAGTTTCCTATAAACTGAACAGAAATCTGAAACCTAAGTATTTGTGAACTACAGCACACTTCCTCCTATGTTATAGCAATGAAGAGTGGGAAAGCTGTCCAGGAAAGCAGCCTACTGTGACAGCACTGCTTCTCTATAGATAGAGTGCAGAGAGTGACCCTGATTGTAACCCTAACCCTAAGGGTGCATGCACAATTGTGAATTGTGATTACATGTGAGAACCTAAGTGGGGATTCCTGTGATTATCTGCGAGTAGGTAGCCCCATTCAAAGCAATGGGAGGCTGAAACTCTCGTAGCTAATCCGTAGCTAATGTAATTGTTCATGGTGGGATCACATGTGAGTGATCGGCTCTGGACTGTTGGAACTGTTGTTTGAACTGCATGGACTTTTTCAACCCGATTAAAGTGTTACTAAATCCACAACAGTAAAAAACAGTCTGTATGTGCAGTAAAGTATGCTAATTATACTCACTGTGGTACCTAAGGAGTTAATCCTCCACATTGTGTAAGGAGGCTGTATGATCATGTCTTCTTTGATTCTCCCCTTTTTTTACTGTCCCCAATCCATCTCCTGATAAGACGGAACCTAAAGCCCTGTACACACAATCGGATATCGGATGGAATCTAATCCGATAGATTTTTTCGTTGGATACCCGATGAAGCTGACTTTCATCAGTCTTGCCTACACACCATCAGTCAAAAATCCGACCGTGCCAAAACGCGGTGACATAAAACACTACGACGTGCAGAGAAAAATGAAGTTCAATGCTTCCGAGCATGCGTCGACTTGATTCTGAGCATGCGTGGATTTTTGACCGATGGACTTCCACACAGACGATCGTTTTTTTCTATAGTTTTTTTATCCATAGGAAAAGTTTAAAACATGTTCTATTTTTTTTTCACCGATGTTTTCATCGAACAAACCGATCGTGTGTACAGGGCTTTAGAGTCACTCTGCACATGCTCAGTTTGGTGTGTATTGCTAGAGAGTTTTTTTTTTTTTTTTTTCTTGGGAGGGTGAATGTAATTGGCACAGGGCCAATCAGCACTGTCCAGACAGAGGGTCAGGGGTCCTGCAGCCTTGTAGGACAGTCAGAGAATAATGAAAACTCCTACAAGCATTAACCAGACACTGACTACTATATACTGCTGATGAAAAAAGGTATTTAGCAGTTTATATTTACTAAAAACAACTATATACTATACTATAAACTTTAACCCCTTCCCGACCGCCGCATGTAAATGTACGTCCACAGAATGGCACGTACAGGCAAATGGGCGTACATGTACCTCCTTGCCTTCTAGCAAGGGACCCCCCCCCCCCCGCTACATGCGGCGGTCGGATTCCCGCGGGGAGCGATCCGGGACGACGGAGCGGCTATTCGTTTATAGCCGCTCCGTCGCGATCGCTCCCCGGAGCTGAAGAACGGGGAGAGCCGTATGTAAACACGGCTTCCCCGTGCTTCACTATGGCGCTGCATCGATCGAGTGATCCCTTATGTAGGGAGACTCGATCGATGACGTCAGTCCTACAGCCACACCCCCCTACAGTTGTAAACACACACTAAGTGAACACTAACTCCTACAGCGCCCCCTGTGGTTAACTCCCAAACTGCAATTGTCATTTTCACAATAAACAATGCAATTTAAATGCATTTTTTGCTGTGAAAATGACAATGGTCCCAAAAATGTGTCAAAATTGTCCGAAGTGTCCGCCATAATGTCGCAGTCACGAAAAAAATCGCTGATCGCCGCCATTAGTAGTAAAAAAAATATTTTTATAAAAATGCAATAAAACTATCCCCTATTTTGTAAATGCTATACATTTTGCGCAAACCAATCGATAAACGCTCATTGCGATTTTTTTTACCAAAAATAGGTAGAAGAATACATATCGGCCTAAACTGAGGAAAAAAATAAAAACCGCAGAGGTGATCAAAAAGCACCAAAAGAAAGCTCTATTTGTGGGGAAAAAAGGACGCCAATTTTGTTTGGGAGCCACGTCGCACGACCGCGCAATTGTCTGTTAAAGCGACGCAGTGCCGAATAGCAAAACCTGGCCTGGGCATGGAGCTTCTGATTTTTGGAACCCCCCACCCCCTCCCTGGTGTCACATTTGGCACCTATCAGGGAGAAGGGGGGTGCAGATAGGTTTTTGCACCCACTTCCAGGAACAACCCGTGCGGCAGACACTCCCCAACCCCGCTGTCTCCTGGGAAATACACTGTTCCCAGGAGAGAGCGGGGACCAGTCAGGCGCAGCGTGCTACTCGCGAATGCGCAGTAGGGAACCGGGCAGTGAAGCCGCAACTCTTCACTTCCTGATTCCCTAACCGAGAATGGCGGCGGGTGCAGTCTAAGGACGAGTGATTGCTTGTCCTCGGCTGATGACATCGCGGGCACGCTGGACAGGTAAGTGTCCTTTTAAAAAAAAAAAAAAAAAAGTTGGCGGAACCTCCGCTTTAACTTTGTGGCTATGTGATTGCAACATGAGCGATTATATGTGAGTGATCGCGATTAGCTGCACGAGAAGGCAGGCTCATATCGCTTTCAATGGGGCTGCCTACTTTCAACTAATCGCAGGAGCCTCCAGTGGGGTTCTCACATGTAATTGCGGGCAGGGTGCATTTACAAGTGTAAAGGCACCTTTAAAGGGTCACTAAAGGATTTATTTATTTTTAGCTAAATAGCTTCCTTTACCTTACTGCAGTCCTGGTTTCATGTCCTCATTGTTCGTTTTTGCTCTGATGTTGCTGTAATTCCTCTCTGTTCTGGACACTTCCTGGTTGTCTGTTTCCTGATCACCACAGTACTGGGAGATTTCTCACTGTGGTGACTAATCAAGGAGGTGTGATTACTGTGTGTCAGCACCAATCCAGTTTCGTTTTACAAAGCATCACTGCCCTCTATTGGCTCTCTGGCTCTGTACATCAGAGAACCAGGAAACAACAGCAAAAACAAAACTAAACTGCAGGTACATTATATGATTGGTTTTTATCTATTTTTAATCATTTTTAAAAGGAATCAGTTAACTATTATTTCTCTATACCCTGTAAACAGTCATTTCAACAAAAAAAACATTTCCTTTAGTGACCCGACAGGAAATTTCCACCACATCTAAGGACTGGTAAGCTACCCTATAACACATTTTCTTCTTTGGCTTGTGAATACATTATGTTTAATAGCCTTTATATTTGACTGTTGTGTAGTCTGATAAGGTAATCCTATGTTTTATATGACGTGATCTAGTAATATATCTGTTTTATAACCAGTTTTTTGGTGTGGATCTCGTGCACAGTAAATGATGACACGATTGTTGCAGATTCTCGGGCAGAAGTATCTGAGCTGCTGTATGAAGTTACAGTTTGTGGTTATAGCACCTGCTTATGAATTAATAGACTCGGATGAAGTGACAGACACCATACATCACTGAGACATGGCAAATTACCAGAATGGCTTCTCTGCTTCTCCGCTAGGCAGCTTTTCAGTGTAGTGTAAAATCAGCTGCATAAACTCTTTTATGGTGAAGTTATATCACACTGATATTTCAAAATGCTGAAAGATACCCTAAAGATGGCGGTACACAGGGGAATCTCATCTTTCAGAAACCAACAGACCCTTGGATAAGCTTCTCTGCATCCAGGAGATGCATCTGCTATTCACTGATGGCCAAGTTTTGATGCATTACTCTGGAAGTAATCTGGAACACCGTTTTTTTCCCCCTGCCATAAAGGAACACTATCATCATTTTACATTAGACTGGCAGAGGCATACAATTTTTATTTAGTCAGGTAAATATCTATGTGTAGCGCTACCCCCGAAGGAGCCGCTGATTGATTTGGGATCGGCCTATTTAAGTTACCCTGGCGTTTGTCTAGGGGTGCAATTGTAGAAACAAACAGTGAGCGAAGGTCCAGACAGTGAATAAAGGTTTTTTTCCAATGCTTTATTTTCCAGGCCAACACTGCCAACATCAACATCAATTGGGAAGGACAAAGTTGATGAATAGAGAGAGAGGAAGAACCTTGCAGTATCAGGCCTGGATATTAAATAGAGCAAATCAGTACTGCTCTGCGTAGTACCAATTTGTAACACGTCGCCACTCCAACTGAGTGGGTAAAGTGCCCCCAGACCAGGGCTCAAGTCCTGCGGGAACGCGTGGGAACGGAGTTCCTGCACTTTTTTCACAGCAGGAACGCAGTTCCCTTTGCAGGACTAGAGCAGCCGAGCCACCCGAGCCAATCCTTCACTAAGAAGCGATGCCCAGCTCGAGTCACTGTCAGGGGCAGGCGAACCTTAGTAATCCTTTATGTTACTGGCCGCTTCCTGTATATGGATTCATCATTTAGTGTGCGGGTATTCCGTCACTTCCTCGATGCCGAAATGTCTCCTGGGAGCTTTTGTCATTGTTCCCAGGAGACATTGCGGAGGTCTGCCGCGAGTTATCGCGGGATTTAGAAAGAACATGCGGTTTAGTAATTATGCATATGAGCGTATCATTTTTTATTTTTTTTGGTAGGGGAGTGGATTTTGGGTGGGTGTTCCCACACTTTTTACCCCAGGACTTGACCCCTGCCCCAGACAGACCTCTCTTTACAGGCCTGGCAGCCGAGACGCCACTTAGGATTTTCTGGGAGGAACAGGCCACTCTCACAGGCCCGGCTCGGGCCTCTACCACAGGCCAATTACAATAACTGAGCTAGATAGATAGATGGAGCGAATCCTCCCAGTAGATTTCTGCATTGGTCACCAGATGACAGCAAACATACCTGTCAGTACTCTGGTCACCGGATGCCCAATTGGTTTGTTCAGGCTCTGTTGGACGACCTGCCTCCGGGTCCTCCTCAAACCGACTCCCCAATCGAACGGCACCCAGCCTGGGATCCTTTCAGTGGAATCGGGAACCCAGCCAGTCGCTGGGGTCCCCTGGTACCTCCGGGTGAGGTCCCAAGTAGTCTGCAATCATGGCCAGGTGGGCCACGCCGGCGGGGTCCATGGATGTGCGCACCCTGAAGGTGGATGCCACACCTGGAACGGGATTAGAACACATGACACCTGTCACAGATATACTCCTCCCCAGCACGCCCCGCGAGGTAAAAACTCCTCTGATTGGCTGCTGGAGAAACTTACTCTGCCAGAACCCCTCTGGCGCTAACTGCTGGCCAGGGATGATATTGCATCCCTGGACCACAGACTGACCCAGTGGACATTTCTGGAATGACAGAAGTCCCAAAATTTAAAAAATTGTGAATGGGAGCAAGGTAACTCTCCCATTCCCCACTAACTTTAGCATATTGCCCATACTGAAAGTAAAGGGGCGCTACATATGTATTTTAAAGGTATGTGTGTATTCTATATCTTGTGGTCTATCATTAAAATCAAAGACATTACGAGGCTTCACAGTAACATCTTTTTAAGGCTAAAATAAGGAATTGCACCCATATTTGCAGCAAAATATGTGCATTTATCCTTTTTTTGTTGCAAATCAGCCTGCCTCCTGCAACCTATGATCAATGGATCTTGGGAGCAATGCCAGCCTTCTGCAGACTCTTCCCTCAGCTCTATGTCTGAAGGTTCTGACTTTCAGTTAGAGAATAGGCATGTGCAATTCGTTTCGGTCCAAATCTAAAGTCGGATGAATTTTTTATTATTCGGAGATTCGGATGTATCCGAACCTCCGAATGAAATGGTAACAAATTTTGCTGAGATTCATTTATTTCATTTTATATGCTCGTTTCCTAACAAATGCCATATTTTCGGGAACAATTTGAATTTAGATTGGTCGAAAAATGATCGATGGACAGGCAAGTGTCCATCAGTGCCACCTCATCAGTGTCCACCAGTGCAGCCTATCAGTGTCCATCAGTGCCACCTCATCGGTGGCCCCCAGTGCGGCCTATCAGTGCCACCTCATCAGTGCCCACCAGTGCAGCCCATCAGCGCAGCTTATCAGTGCTGCCTCATCAGACAATCCACAGGCAGCCATCGCATTGGGGAGAAGGACCTACCTGCCAGTCAGCTCACTCCACATCCGATCCACGCTCTGGGGATGTCAGTGCTGCCGCTCTCACTCCCTGTGGACTACAGCTACCTCAATGATAGTGGCATTGTGGGTTGGCCCCCAATGTGCAGGCAGCATGGGCTCCAGGGGAAGCTCTTTTGGGCCCAAAAACAGTGCTGTCTGGGTCCCATGGCCCCCGAGGGACCCATGGTATGGCCAGCCCTGTCAGTATAGTATCAGTATAGTATCAGTATAGTATCCAGGGGAGGGCTGGCAGGGGGGGCAGGGTGGAAATCTCCCCCCGGGCTGGTGACACTATGCACAGCCACCGGCCGTCACTACCAAATGCTGTTTTTGCAGAGCAGGAATATGCCTGCTGGAGCTCTGTTAACACAGGTCACGGCCGCTGCTCACCTCTCACTGTGCAGCCGTGCCTGTGTCAGCTCCGAGGTAGATGGCTGCAGAGCTGAGCTATGTCTCGTCTCACACATAGCTCAGCCTCAGCGCACACCAGCGCTGACATCCCCTTCTCTCTCTGCACAGACACGAGGAGAGATGGAGCTCATCTGCTCCTCCTCCTTCTGAGTCTGCTCTGCCCACACTCCCCGGGCATGTGTGGGCACTGGACAGGAAGTTTGAACCCAAAAAAGCATCACACAGCATGCCTGCGCCTCAGCCTCCATCCTGGTAAGCTCACCCTCTCTAGTCTCTCCTGCCTCCCAGTGTATAAAAAGGGGTGCTCTGTGGACTTTGTTAAAGGGGAGGGGGGGCAGGCTTTGGTGAGCAGAGACCCTCAACACAACACAATAGTCCACAGCATGCACCCTTAAATCAAGTTTCCCAGAACACCCCTTACATCAGATCTTATATATATGGGGTCTGTGCGGACTCAGATGTAAGGGTGGCCTCTGTGCGGACTCTGATGTAAGGGGGGCCTCTGTGCCGACTCTGATGTAAGGGGGGCCTCTGTGCGGACTCTGATGTAAGGGGGGCCTCTGTGCGGACTCTGATGTAAGGGGGGCCTCTGTGCGGACTCTGATGTAAGGGGGGCCTCTGTGCGGACTATAAATGTAAGGTGGGCCTCTGTGCGGACTCTGTTGTAAGGGGAGCCTCTGTGCGGACTCTTGTGATCATGAAAAATCTTAGACTGTTTTCCTCGATCCATCACTTTTTCACGCTCTATGGGCCACTTGACTGGACTTGCCCCCCAGGCCTAAAGCTGCCAGCCCTCCCCTGATAGTATCAGTATAGTATCAGAAAGCACAGCAGTGACTTGTTGGCACCAATGAACGTAAAGTAAAAAAGAAAGAGGGAAGTAAAGAAATAAAAGAAAACAAAAGAAAAATGAGGGGGAGAGAAAAGGAAAGAAAATAAATCAGAAATAAAAAAAAGATGAAAGGTTCATTTAAAAATCTTTGAAGTGTGCAGTCATTAGTCAGTAGAATGCGCAGATCTCCTCAGCATGCAACAAGTCAGCAGGAATTTCTCCCTAATAAGTCAAACACTTATGATGACTTTATACTCTGCTGCTGAAGTGCGTCAGCGGACGGCTGGTGGGAGGAATATTGCTTTTTACATGTTGTCACACTTGTTTATACTTCCGAAAGGGATTACACAGATTAGAAGGGTGCTTATTGTAGAAATGAGTAGCAAATAATTGCTTAGGTGTGTTATGGATGCTGTGCAGTGTAGGATGGGAGGTTGGAATGGGTGTATCAGCCCTTGAAAATTCTTAACTGAGATGTTACCTTTTAAGTAAAACTGTGCTTTGACCATGGAGACAAGGCAGTGGATTCCCCTATTTTTTGCCCCCAACTTAAAGTGGAAGTCAATGCAAAAACTAAAATCCCTGCATCCATAGCCACCGACATTCTAACACTAACCTCTCTAGCCCTGAAAAGAAAAAATCTGTATACATACCTTTTCTGCAGGTGATCTGACCCAATCTCCAGTGGTGGAAGCTCTGCTGAGTACACGTCCGACAACGGCCTGTGAAATTAATGGGAAGTGACGTCACCCATAGACTTACTATGGGGCTTTCGTTTATTGGACGTGTCATCTGCACCTGCCTACACAGCGAAGCCCCGGCTCACAGCTCAGCGTGGGATCAGAGCTTTCGCCGCTGGAGATCGGGTCGGATCGATTGTAGAAAAATGTACAGTATGTATACTGATTTTTTATGTATACTGATTTTTTCTTTTCAGGGCTAGAGAGGTTAGTGTTAGAATGTTGGTGGCTATAGATGCAGGGATTTTAGTTTTTGCATGAACTTCCACTTTAACCACTCTATTTACCCACCAAAGCAAATATATAAAGACCCATGTAAGCTCCAATGCAGTCTAAGCTTACACAGAGCTATAAACGCTCTCACCGTTTCTAGTGATGGTTCCACAGAAAGGGACATCAAATGGTATCCATACCGGTTTACCGGGATTATGGCTGAAGATATCATTTTTTTCAGCAGGCGGCTGGCTTTCTCATGAAATCAGCCAGAGCGGCTCTTGAGCTGCTGGAATGGTTTCCGAAGTAGCGGAAGGGGACGCCCCCTCCTCCCACAGCTCGCCCCCCCTTTTTTTTTTGGGCTTACTGTTTCCGCCTGTTCACCCGAGAAATGATCCGACGGTACGGCTGGATGCTCTCATAGTCGATCAAAGACCACATAGCGTTCTTTCAGCAAAAAGTGCCGAGAGTATTTGTTCCATGTTGAGCAACCGACGGAATCTCCCCTGAGTACTGGGTGGATTGGGTCGCTGGAACAGTGACTGCGGAAGAAGAGGTTCCCTGGCCTGTGCCTACTTTCACTACTACTGCGGCTGATGCTGATGTCGTGACTGTCTCTCCTACGATCACCATGGCATCAGCTTTTACTCCGATCGTGTCACCCGAAGTAAGTGACTCTAAAGGCTAAAGAAAGTTTGCCTGCTGTGAAGCTGGATGCTGCCACCGAAACCGTATGCATTGCGGTGGTCCCTGCTTGGATCACCTTTGGAAAAATGGGCCCTGTCAAGGTCTCCCATGGCTGTGTATTTGTAGCGGAACGTGTTTGTCTGCCTGCAGAAGAATACAACACTTCTGAACTCTTCCTCTGATGTGGACCAATGGTTTGAGCCGGAGCTGCCCGAGTCACAGTGGGGCAGAATCTCCCTTGCTTCCAAACCCCGCAAATCTAAGAGACGTTCCAGGGATGCCGCGCCACCGGCGGACGTCCCGCAGCTAACCTGGGGAGTTATGGTGCCAAGCACCAGTAATGCTAAAGAGACTGCTCCCATACCAGCTGCATTGCCTGTTGTGAAAAGAGCCCCTGATGCAGTTGTTATGCCAGGACTTGGAAACCCCCATACCCTGCCGAAACTGGCATGCCTTCAACGCATTGTGATGAAGAAGGTGGCCTGGGACTATGGGTGGGAATTCCCCTATGCGCCCCCAGCTCTAATGATGCTGATTTGAGAAAATGAGGGAGGAGTGGTGCAGGAATGCTATTTGGTAATACTTGGAAGTACCAAAGGCCGATCGTGGCACCGAGTATGATTTTATTTGTACTGGCCACCGGTTTGAGGGTTGCCTGAAGGAATGGAGCCCTGATCGGTACATCTATAATGACAGAGTGGTCATCAAGAGTCCCGGAAAGGTGGATCGGGTCTATTCAGTTACTACATTGAATGACCAAGAGGACGTTATTACTCTTCCCAATCCCAGATTTTACATGTAGGACCAATGCCTACGGTGTCACTTTTGTTTTTGATGCTATTTGAAGGAATCAAGGACAGGAACGATCACCACTCCTTTTCAGTTTTTTTTTGTTTCCTTCTCCTGATCCACATTTTGCAGTGATGTGAAGAACTTCGGGGAGAGGGAAAGATAAATTAGTAAGATTAGGGTCCTGCGGATTTCATCACGGCAAGAAGAAAAAAAAAGAGAAGAAAAGTTTTTTCTCTCTCTCTGATTGCTCTATGTTTGAGTCTGGACTGCACTAAACTGGTAGTAACATCGCACTGACCACTAGGGGCAGTGTTCTGCAGCTTCTACCACTGCAGAAAGACAGTTTCAGAAAATCTCAGCACTTATTTCTAAAAGTGTCTCTTTGGGAGGAAAGGAGGCTTTGCCTTAGTTGGCAGAGGTGCAGCTTCATTTCACCCTCAGTGACTGTAATGTATATTTTTGTGTGTGTTCTTCCATTTTTGTTTTGCAGGTTGATTGATCATCTATCAAGACTGTCGGAGAATGGGGCAGGATAGATAGACAGGAATGTTTAATGTCATAATGTACCACTGTGAATATTGCAAAAAGTAATGGTTCATATTTTTATATTTCTTTATCTTTTCTATTTCTCCACTTTACTGTTAAAGTAGATTCAGGTCAGGTGTTCAGGCTTGAACACCATTTGTTCGGACACTGAGGAAAGTGTTTATTTAAGTGGGGGAGAGTGTGTAGCGCCTGGTTACTTCTAAGAACCAGTGCTAATTTAAATTTAGAGGGGGTCAGAGAGTTAGTTGGCTCTGACCAGGCTGATTTGTTTTAATTTAGGTCACTGTCTCAGCTTGGCTGTGCTGTGGGCTCATTCTGTCGCTGCTGGGGGGCTGATCCCACCCCAGGGCGACAGGTGGCAGCAGCGGAGTCGAGGTTTGGGTGCTTTTCCCCAGCAGCCTATCAGGAGGGGTTTTCCTCGCTGTGCATGCTGGGGGAGGGTATTTATGGGACAGACGCAATTTGGTTTGGGTCTTCTTCCAGTGTTGCGCCCACCTTCAGGGTGACCATACCAAGGCGCCCCGGCGAAATGGCCTTCCAGGCTGGGGTGCACGTGCCACGCGATGTTCCTGGTTTCAGGACCATGTTGGTCCGGAACATTTGAGCTGTGGCGGGGCCCCAGTGATCAACTGGGTCCCAACTCTTAAGAAGATCCCAAGCGTTGTTCCTTTGAGAGGAAGCTGTTCGTGGGGAGTCTGCCTGAGGAGAGCCAAGAGAGGCTGGCAATCCAATAGGGTCTCGACCATCCACCGGGAATCAAGGTAGCCAGGTACTGTGAGGTTGGACGTCGGTCACCTATCAGTCGGTAACCTAAAACTATCAGAAGGCGATCCAGGCATAAGGCCTATTAAGGAGGATTATCTCCGCTATCTCAATTCTAATGTCGGTCGTTTTTTGTGATGAAAAAAAACCGACGTTTTAAATCATGAAATAAAACGACGTTTTTGAAACATCATTTTCAAAGACGAAGTTGCCTACACACCATCGTTTTTTTTCACAATGCTCTAGCAAAGCGAGGTTACGTTTCACCACTTTTTTCCATTGAAGCTCGCTTCATAACTAGCTTCTGGGCATGCGCGGGTGTAAAAACGTCATTTTAAACATAGTTTTTTGCTACACACGGTCAATTTCTGTGAAGTAAAAAACGACGTTTTGAAAAACAACACAAAAAATTCAAGCATGTTCGAATTTTTTTTGTCGTTTTTTTGAAGACATAAAACTACGTTTTGCCCACACACTATCATTTTAAATGACGTTTTTTAAAACGTCGTTTTTTTTCATCACAAAAAACGACCGTCTGTATGCGGCATAAGGAGGGTCTGTGGCAGAGACTTTTCCCTACGTTCCTAGTGGCGAAGAAGAAAGTGTTATTGGAAGCAGGACTGTTTCCCTATTGCTACGCCTAAATCTGCTATTTCTCCTTCTTCTGAATCTTTACTCTTCACCACAAGTTTTATTGTTTTTACCCGGCTGGGTAATAAAGAGCACAGAAAGAGACACCTGTCGTGGACATTCCGTTACAACTACTTTCACCACACACCCCTAGATGGCGGAGGAGCCACGAGGTAACATGCCACCCAAAACAAACCAGCAGCTCCTTCGGGGGTAGTGCTACACTTACATTTAACCCTTTCTATGGAGGATTGATTGACCAATTTGTTGGTTTGACTTGCTGTTGTGGACAATCTGAACTCTAGCGCAAGGACTGCACTTATTTATGATTTGATCAAAAAGTTAACACTCTTTTGAACCCTATGGCTTTTTTAGGACCGGAGGGACGTTATTATGTCACTTCCGGTCCAGGCTGGAACGAAAATATATGTATATATATTTTTTTTTTCTAAAGCAAAAGATCAAAACATTGCTTTCAAATGTTAAAAAGAGATTTAGGGTCTTTTTGACCCCAGATCTCCATAAAGAGGAACCACCATCCTTATTTCTACTACAAGGGATGTTTACATTCCTTGTAATAAAAATAAAAGTGATAAAAAAAAAGATTAAAAATATTAGTGTAAAATTAAAAAGTAAAATAAATAATAAAAATAATCCTAAAAATAAATATTTAAGTGCCCTCATCCTTCCATGCTTGCGTGCAGAAGTGAATGCATACATAAGTCGCACACACATATGTAAACAATATTCAAACCACACAGCTATATTTTTTTATTTGTTTATTTCCTCAGAAAAAATACGTTTGCAAAACCGTTGTGCAACTACCGTGTATATAAAATAGCAACAAATGCCATTTTATTCCCTAGGGTCTCTGCTAAAAAAATGTTAATGTTTGGGGAATATAAGTAATTTTCTAGCAAAAAAAAATACTGGTTAAACTTGTAATCAAAAAGTGCCAGAAAAAGCCTGGTCTGTGTTTCTTGCTCTCATACAACTCATTCTGTACTCAAAGTATTTTTTAATATATGGCTGGTAAAAAGGGGCTGAGCAGTTATGTTGTGGGCACCTTAGGCTCCAATGCCCTGTTACAGCTGCTGCTGCACTCTCTGTTCCCTCTGTATTTTAAAGGCTTATGTGTAGGCAGGTGCAGTTAGCCTTCCCAGCTACAGAAAGCCAAGTGTCATTATTGAATGGGAAGGGGAGTCTCATAAGGGAATTATTCCCTTATGCTAGGTACACACGGGGAGTTTTTATTTACATTAACTCAGCAGGCTGAGCGAAAGAAAACAGAGAGGTTGCCATACTTGCTAAGTGATGTTAATGTGGCAATCTCTCCCTGCCCCTGCCAGAACACATTGACTGCGAGCACTGGTCAATGCTGTTTTTTCAGCATACCTGTTCGATAAAAGCCAGTTGTTAGATCGACTTCTGTCGGTCAGGCTGCTGTACACATGGGCCGAATGTTGGCCAGTTCAACAGAAAACTGGCTGGTGTTCAGCCCATGTGTGTACCAGCCTTTAAAGATTCTAAAAAGTACCTTGAGAGGTTGCTTTTAAAGGTTAAAACGAGTCTGATTGGATGCTGAACTCTTGAGAGACTTTGGAAGCCATCTTGGGTGGGGGAACCTTTTCAATAAGGGACCCACGTCATTTTGGGGTGCTTCCGGTGAGTGTGTGGTAGGGAGAGGAACCCACTTGTGAGGGATAGTTCTTAGCATAGGGTCAGGTCCCAGATGATTATGGATATCTCAGGGAAAGCTATTTTTTTTTACTTCAAACAGTCAGGTAAGTTACACAAAGGCATGGAGTCGGGTTAGACTGTAGAAACATTCTCTGCCTAATCAAAGAAGGGACAATTGGTAATGGAAGCTGTCCTCCTGTAACATATACTGTAAACACTGATGTAGCGCTCACCCCCGAAGGAGCCGCTGGTTGATTTGGGATCGGCGTATTAAGTTACCAAGTTCTTCTGTCTAGGGGTGATACTTGTGAGTGTGGATGAAAGAACAAGTGTCCAGCCAGTAGCGTGATTTTCCAATGCTTTATTCCAAAGCCAACAAGGCCAACATCAACAGGACACACAGTAGAGAAAAAGGTTGATGAATAGGAAGAACTTGTAGCATCAGGCCTTGGATATCAAAAGCATAGAGAGCAAGCCAGGGGTCAAGTCCTGGGGAAAAAAGTGTGGGAACTCCCACCCAAGATCCACTCCCCCGCCAAAAAAAAAAAAAAAAAAAATGATACGCTCATATGCATAATTACTAAACCTCAAGTTCTTTCTAAATCCTGCGATAACTCACGGCAGACCTCCGTAATGTCTCCTGGGAACAATGACAAAAGCTCCCAGGAGACATTGCAGCATCGAGGAAGTGACGGAATACCCGCACACTACCCGATTAATCCATATACAGGAAGCGGCCAGTAGCATAAAGGATTACTAAGGTTCGCCTGCCCCTGAGCTTGACTCGAGCTGGGCATCGCCGCTTAGTGAAGAATTGGCTCGGGCGGCTCGTCTGCTCTAGTCCTGCAAAGGGAACTGAGTTCCTGCTGTGAAAAAAGTGCAGGAACTCTGTTCCCACGCATTCCCGCAGGACTTGAGCCCTGGAGCAAGCCTGCTCTCGGCACAGATAATTCAACACGTCGCCACCCTCGCCAGGGTGGGTAAGTGCCCTTTGGACAGGCAATTAACTCGGACCTGGCAGCCAAAGGGTCGCTCACAATAATCAGATCACTGGGAGGGAACAATGCCTCTGCCACAGGCGTAGTAAATTTTCTTAGTATAATCGGAGTATAAGGATACCAAATCCTCCCAGTAAGTCTTATTCTGTAGGATCACCTACTGACAGCAAATATAAGGTACCTGTCATGTAGCGTGGTGATCGGATCCCCGCTGGTTCGTCCAGGCCTCGCAGACAACCTCTGTACTCAGGTTCTCCCGAGCCAATCCCCCACCGTTCAGCCTCCAGCTTAGGATCTGGAACCCAGCAAGCCGCTGGGGTCCCTCTCTTCATCAAAAGAAGGCTCCGCAAGGTGCACAGCCTCAACCGGGCAGGCCATGAGGATGGGGCCCGCGGATGCGCGCACCCTGAAGGTGGATGCCGCACCTGGATCTTGGGCCCCGCAGACTAACCAAGAAAAATGGCCGGTGCCCCAGATATACCCCTCCGCCAGCATGCCCAAAGAGGGAAACTCCTCTGATTAGCTGCTGGGGAAGGGTGGTTCCGTCAGAACCCCTATAGCGCCAACTGTCGCCCAGGGGTGGCAGCGCACCCCTGGACACACAGACTGACTCAGGAGGCAGTTCTGAACTGGCAACAGCACAAACTAACAATTAGTGAATGGGAGCAACTGAAATCTCCCATTCCCCACTAACTTTAGCGTAACGTCCCACTTATTTTAAAGGGGGGGCGTTACATACTCCCCCCACTTGAACAGACACTGTCCCAAGTGTCCTAAAGCATTCGTTTTCGAATGCAGGCCTGACACTAAACCAGACAGAAGAGATAAGAAAGAAAAGAAAATACACTTATCAATGTTATAACATCTCTATATATGACATACATACATACACAACCCCGCTATCTGACTGCCCATTCTCACAGTTATCGAAAGCAGGTGGGTCCAAAAAAACAACCTGTAATTGAAAAATATAAGACATATATGCAACCCCCAGTTTGGGGCCGAGACTGTACGCTCAGGCCTGAACGCAAAGTCTCCCTCCCTCGCCAGGGTGGATTCAAATTCAAGTGCAATAAGGAGAGAAATACTTAATGCAAGAAATATTCAGTAAAACCACGATACCATTCCTAGAAAGTCATGATGCAGAGCACTGCCCCTAGCCGTCAGCGCGCTGGTACTGCAATTAAGTACACACCAAAAACTCAAAGGTGTGGAAGTGACAGTAGAAGAAAAGAGAAAAAAAAATGATTTTCTTGATCAGTTCTCCTGATGCCAAAACGAAAAAAACGGCAATGAAAATAGTTCTCCTTCCTGATAAATCCCCCTAACTGACTGAACCCACCCCCCAAAGAGTCCTGCACATTAGTTCATGTGGCTATTGAGGAGCAGGGGGGAATAGAGAAACTGGGGAAGGAAATGTAGGAGGCAAAGTCCACGCCTCTTGCATAAAAAATCAACAGATCATGCAGAGTCAATAGGTAGTTCATTTATAGAATCGGGGGTCAGGCAACCAAATTGTCTCCCCCTGGGGTGTAGTAGATTTCACTGCGAAGGTCTGGTCTGCGTGTTCGGGGGTCCTTAACACAACCCGATCCCGGTAGATGTGTCGACCCTGGCTCCAGTCCCGATGACAATGTCCAAATCGCATCTTCAAATGGGGCACCCATGGGTTTGTCCCTTCCAATGCGTGGGGAAACCCCAGGTGTATCCAAATAGCTCTTTGGCACCAGGCTTCCCTCTCCAGGTCAATGTGAGAAAGGAGGGGAGTTGGTACATATGGGTATTCATACCCGTAGTCAGCAGCAACCCTCTGGTCCACCACACACTGCAAGTGGGCCAGTCTGGGCAAGATGTGCAGATCCCCGCATTCCGGCAACACTAGGGCGTCCGATGCCCTTTTCAAGGTCGGTGTAATGCGAAACAATGGGGCAGTAAGCATAATGACAAACACAGGATTTGACTCACTGTCTCCCCTGGTCAACTTTTGAGCATCTGCGGATGACGGGCAAACTTCACATAGTTTATGTAACGAGCCTTTCCCTTCTGAGTGTTTTCGGAATCATCGGATCCCTCAAAGTTCTGCGACCCCAAAGGACTAGGTTCCAGAGGGCGATCAGCGAGGTCACAGTCAACAACCATGGATTCATTCGGTAATAGGTCAAAGCCCGTTAGACGCCCCCTTCCGGGGGCGAAAAACCACAAGGCACAGTCGACGGGGAGCCCCCCTGCCTTTCTGACGAAACATACTTTACAGGTAGGCCTCTACCACGTCGGGAAAAGGCCGGAGTAGGTCCCTTTTTTCAGGGGTTATGCCACACGGAGGTCGCTGAAGGAGTCTCGGTCATCTCCGAAAGTGTGTCGCCCTGAGTACAGGTCACATCCGAAATCACCACGCCGGACAAAACGCTTTCCAAATCCGGGCTTTCCCCACGGCTTACCTCCAGTGAAGTAGGTGGTGAGGCAGCCGAGGGTAAGGTCAAGGTGGACGACACCGAAACTACGTCCCAATCCTGAGATTTCGGCTCCACAAGTATTACTGAAGGAGAAGGTGCTGGCCAGGCTGGCTCTTCCTCCGCGGTGAGAGTGGTGGTGATGAGATTCACCCTGTATTCCTTTGGAGCCTGTATGGGTGACATGGCCACAAATAAGTAAGCCCGACATCGTTGGCATCGGGCGAAAGGTTGAACTGTAACAGACAGGTCCCCACAGCGGGGACAGATCAAGCCCAACATCTCCGTTCCTCGACTAGATAAAAGGGCAAACTGTCCTTGTGCAGACAAACGAACACCCGTGTCAGTCACCGACACCCCAGACGGTGCAAGTATACTGAAAGCCCCCGCAGATGGGGTCGGTGACCTCGGTTGCGGGATAGCACCCCCTGATTGCAGGAAGGCAGACATTGTCATGTGGTTCCCCCTCTCGTTAGTGGGAGAGCGGTATTTTGCAGTTTGGCACGGAGTCACTCTGTGGATGTGAATTTTTTTGACCAGTTAACAGGGTTTTACCAATGTAGACGGTGTAGGGTTTGTTCCAATAATTCATGCAGGAGTAGACGTACTACCACGTTTGAATCTACTGTCACCAGGAAGGAACATTCTATAAAGCCTTTTATTACCTGTCGGACCACAGGTGTTGTCTATTTACTGCAGTGCCCATGTGGTCTGCAGTATGTGGGCCATACCAAGCGACCATTACGTGTCCGTTTGAACGAACATATCACCAATATAATCATGGGTTTTAAGAATCATTCGGTGTCTAAGCACTACCTTTTGAAACATAACAAAGACCCATCGAATACATTATTTTTGGGTATAGACAAATTTAAGCCCAATTGGAGGGGTAGCTCTTTGGTGAGGGAAATATCAAAGCTAGAAATGGCTTGGATACATTGCCTCAAATGCTACACACCCCACGGTCTTAATGTAGACACCGACGTTAATGCGTTCATTAACAATGCTTGATGGTATGTTTTTAACGTATCTATTGGTGTTTGTTTATTTAATGCCCTTTTAATGTATCTATTGGTGTTTATCTATATTAGCCTTGCTTTCGTCACACCAGGATGTGAGCCTTTTTTGTTTCATTACTTAATTGAATTTTCATTATTATTCATATTTTTTCCCTTTATATTTTTTATTTTTTTTACATATTTTTATATATATATATTTTTTATATATATTTTTATATAATTTTTTTATTAGAAGGCTTACTACTGTGGCCTAATAGCCGTATTAATAGTAATCTAATTCCGTTAATGGGTTAATACCCATTTATACACTTATTTTTAGCATGCTGTTCCTTTCCTTGCCAGGAGGGGGACTGATTGCCCCATGTCCGTCATTGTTACAGGCATTTTCTACACGTTTTTGGCTTTATTATAATGTTAATAATTTATGACACATTTATAATTTACTTTCGTAATCGATTTATCTTTCAAATAGATTTTTTGCAGTATTCCAATTGTCTGTGTCATTTTCATTTGGCATGGATCTCCCTGTCTTCCAGCTGTAGAGACCTACGTCTCGTTATGCGGCTGTATCATAGTTTCCCATTCTCAAAATGGAGTTTTTGTTATTTCCGGTTCCTGGCGATGAAAGCGAGGCTTGGTTATTTAAAGCGGTGAATCACTGCAGAGCCCAACCCCATTGAAAACGTCAACGTATGACGAAACGCGCCTGGGACAACGGCGTGCAGTGACGTCACCGCGTTCGTACGAGGAGGAAGGGCTCCTGTTTATGCCGGCCGGCACTTGTTCTTACATGCCCGTGTTACACTTTATTGATGTAAGTAGGGTTTTTTACTGTTTAATAAAATCTTTTGGACGTATTACGCTATGTTGCGGTTCTCTTCTTTATATGGCATATCGTTGGGCTCCTGATACGGTCTAAGAGGATCCTTCTATGCCAAGTCTGGTATATCCCTCCGTGGATTCTATGGTTTAAGATCTATGCTGCATTTCTGATCCATCCTGTGCTGTGACTACATTTTCCTTGATATCCTACTGTGGAATAATAGATAACGCTGTTATTTATTTACCTTCTGGTAAGCCTCAGTCCATGTGGTGGTGGCTCACTCAATCATCAGTGCACCGGGTGTTGTTTGTTCCAGAACTTCATTTGCTTTTTGGACTTTATTATCACAATTAATTTGTGTATTCACAAGGACTTGATTGTCGTTTAATTAGTTGGCGCGATTTTTTCTTTTTTCTTATATGCTTGTGTTAGGTCAAGTTATTGATGCCTCCTTATATATTCACTTATTTAATCACAATTGTTTTGGTTAGCGCAATTTTTTCTTTTTCCAAATGCCACTTACTCCCCCAGGGGCATGCAAACTGTAAAGATTATGTGGGTGGGAGCTGTTCAGCTTCCAGCATGTTAGGACTGTGGGAGGAAATCAAAGTATTCCTAGGAAACCTACAAGGACACAGGAAGAACATAAGATTGTGTTACACACAGTAAATGCACAACCTGCTTGTTCAGGCCATAATAGTCAGACATACAGCTATTAACAGTTCTTGTAATGATTTTAAAGAATAACTAAACCCAATATATTGCATTTTGTCAGTACTTATTTAGAGTCCACATTTTGCAAAAATAAATAAATGCACAAGTATTTGCAACAAAAAATGTGCAAATGAGCCTGCAAAGCATTGTAATCACTATCAATGGATCACAGGTGCAACGCACAAGCTCCTAAAGATCTTCTTCCAGCTCTTTGTCTGTAATGAGGTACTTCCAGGTAGGGAGTGAGAAGAAGTGTCAGTGGACTATGAGGGCGGCACTGACTGCACTTCCATTGGTTGCATTCTTGTGGTGGAAGACGGGACTTGTAGTCCACTCATTAACAGTGAATGAACAACATGACTGTGCAGCAAAGCCATACGTTCATTACAGCCTTTGTTAGAAACTGTTTCAAGATTGTTGCCATAGGAGACAGCGATCCTACTCATACAGATGTGGTGTTTCTTGCTGGATGCCTTTCCCTGCATGGCTGTCTACCTATAGATGTCTCAGAGTCTTCTAAATTAACATTGCAACTACTAAAGGGTGTCCTGGCCCTAAACCTCTCTCTAAAGCCCTGTACACACGAGCGGTTTTCCTGCCAAGAAAACTGCCACGAGAGCTTTTGGCCGGGAAAACCGGACGTGTGTATGCTTCCTCGCAGTTTTACCCGACAGCAAAACTGCCGGGAATCCCGCTCTCTTAAACCCGGCAGTTTTCCTATGAGAAAACACTGTGAGGGAGCATACACATGGCCGGGATTCCCGGCTAAAGCTCTCCCCACAGTTTTCCAGACGGGAAAACCTCTCGTGTGTACATGGGGAAAGGTTACAGAGCAGGTTCTCGGTTTTCCCGTCGGGATTCCCGGTGGACTTTATACCGCCGGGAATCCCGGTCGTGTGTACAGGGCTTCACAGTTCTGTTTAAGAGACAATAAATATTTCTGAATTCAAGAAGTTGCATTACATTACATTACACCCACCATGCCCCGTAACCCACTCTACACAGAAGGATGTTGGCTGTCCCCAATTCGGGAGGTCACCATTAGGCCTGGAGATGCCCGGGACTTTGCTACTCTACATACTCTAGTAAAGTACAAATTAGACCAATAGGATGATTGTTGTGCATGCCCAGTCAGTTTTGTATCTGTGTTTCATACAATTGAAATCACTGCTATTTGAATGATAACAGCCATTAATGTGAGTCAATATATACACAGTACGGCCTGGATGTGCGGGGAAAGTGTGAATTAGCAATGCTGACTGATGTCTATACAGGATGATGGGTCTTTCAGCAAAAACACAAAAACACGGGAGGGAAATAGGTCATGCTCCAAAGCAGACACACTCCACAGAAACAATATTTGTACGCTGGGAATTGTGAGTGGGATAACGCTCCAAAGGCCTTGAACAAATATGGCTTCTGTTTGGTTCACCTCCTTCACCTGAAGACAGGCTGAAGACATGTATTGATGTAAAAGTAAATTATAATGGTTTGGGGTCAAGTTTTAATCTGTTGTTTACTCTAAAACTGAGGTTTGTATCTTTTTGTACTGTATATGAAATCCTTATTTTACAAAAAAAATGTAATACAAGGTTCCCCCAGGCCACAGGTAAATGAAGCATAAAATCCAAGAGAAGCGCTAAGTCCCTACAGTGCCTTGAAAAAGTATTTATACCCCTAAAAATTTTCCACATTATGTTATGTTACAACCAAAAACGTTAACGTATTTTATTGGGATTTTATGTGATAGACCAACACAAAGTGGAACATAATTGTGAAGTGGAAGGAACATGATAAATGGTTTTCACATTTTTTTACAAATAAATATGTGAAAAGTGTGGTGTGCATTTGTATTCAGCCCCCCTGAGTCAATACTTTGTAGAACCCCCTTTCTCTGCAATTACAGCTGCAAGTCTTTTTAGGGATATCTCTACCAGCTTTGCACATCTAGAGAGTGACATTTTTGTCCATTCTTCTATGCAAAATAGCTCAAGCTCTGTCAGATTGGATGGAGAGCGTCTGTGAACATGAATATTCAAGCTTTGCCACAGATTCTCAATTGGATTTAGGTCTGAATTTTGACTGGGCCATTCTAACACATGAATATGCATTGATCAAAACCATTCCGTTTTATCTCTGGCTGTATGTTTAGGGTCATTGTCCTGCTGGAAGGTGAACATCTGCCCCAGTCTCAAGTCTTTTGCAGGCTCTAACAAGTTTTCTTCTAAGATTGCCCTATATTTGGCTCCATCCATCTTCCCATCAACTCTGACCAGCTTCCCTCTACCTGCTGAAGAAAAGCATTCCCACAACATGATGCTGCCACCACCATGTTTCACAGTGGAGATTGTGTGTTCAGGGTGATGTGCAGTGTTAGATTTCCACCATACACAGTGTTTTGCTTTAAGGCCAAAAAGTAAAATTTTGGTCTCATCTGACCAGAGCACCCTTTCCACATGTTTGCTGTGTCGCCCACATGGCTTCTCGCAAACTGCAAACAGAATTTTTTATGGCTTTCTTTCAACAATGGCTTTCTTCTTGCCACTCTTCCATAAAGGCCAGATTTGTGGAGTGTGCAATTAATAGTTGGACAGATTCTCCCACCTGAGCTGTGGATCTCTGCAGCTCCTCCAGAGTTACCATGGGCCTCTTGGCTGCTTCTCTGATTAATGCTCCCTTTTCACGGCCAGTCAGTTTAGGTGGACGGCCATGTCTTGTTAGGTTTGCAGCTGTGCCATACTCTTTCCATTTTTGCATGATGGATTGAACAGTGCTCCGTGAGATGTTCAAAGCTTGGGATATTTTTTTTTATAACCTAACCTTGCTTTAATCTTCTCCATATCTTTATCCCTGACCTGTCTGGTGTGTTCCTTGGCTTTCATGATGCTGTTTGTTCACTAAGCCCAGGTTCACACTGAAAGCGGGAATGAAATCGTACAAGTTCAGCTGAACTTGCACAATTTCATTCCTGCATGTCAGTCCCAACTTCAGAGACATCTGTATGGGTTGCTGCACAGATGTCAGTTGAAATCCCACCCAGAAGTCACCAAAAGTAGTACAGAAACTACCTTTGGGAATCGGTGTGGCCAACCAATCACCTGGAAAGTTAAATCCAGAAGCTCCCACTGTTTTATCAGCGTTGCCGTATGTCTCCACTGTGTTCTCATCTGGCTTTCTGCTCCCTGCTCCGCTCTGCTTTTACTTAAAATGTTCATGGGCCAGGTGCATTTGAATTAATCACGTGCACCGAAGGGCCGAACATTTAGTGGCAGCGGGCCAGGTGCGGGCCATAGGTTGCTGACCCTGTTGTAGAGGCTACACGACTGAGTCAGAGCATCTCCAAAACTACAGCTCTTGTAGGATATTACAGGTCTGCATTGGTCAGGACCTACCAAAAGTCATCAAAGGAAGGAAAATTGACAAACTGGCGTGGAGATCATGGATAACCAAGGCTCCGTGATGCATGTAAAGAGCAAATGCCGGCCCTTGCAGTCCAATCCAATAGAAGAGCTACTGTAGCTCAAATTGCTTAAAAAAATAATGCTGGCTATAGCAAAATATCAGAACACACAGTGCTTCCCTGTTTGTTGCGATTGCGGCTGCCTAGTCGCAGACCGATCAGGGTGCCCATGCTGACCCACGTCCACAGCCAAAAGCACCTACAATGGGCATTTGAGCATCATAACTGGGCCACAAAGCAATGGAAGAGGGCAGCCGGGTCTGATGAATTCAAGAATGGTTTGAGGAACAAAAAATCAAGCTTGAGGTGTTACATAGTTAGTCTGGTTGATAAAAGTCACAAGTTCATCTAGTTCAACCAATAAAAGGGAAAATATCTATATACACAATACTATACCCACAGTTGATCCAGACAAAAGCAATAAACCCCAGCAAAGCATGATCCAGTTTGCTCCAGAGGGGGAAAATAATCCTTACAGATCCCACAAGAGGCAATCAGATATTCCCTGGATCAAATCATTAATATCCAGTTATATTATGTACATTTAGGAAAGAATCCAGGCCTTTTTTAAAGCAATCTACAGAGCTGGCCAGAACCACGTCTGGAGGGAGTCTATTCCACATTTTCACAGCTTTTACTATGAAGAAACCTTTCAACATTTGGAGATTAAATCTCTTTTCCTCCAGATGTAAAGAGCACCTTCATGTTCTCTGTGATGACCTTAAAGTGAAGTTTCACTATATGGGCCACGAATGTTTTTCACATGTTTATCATACCTCCCCTTAA
Source organism: Rana temporaria (assembly GCF_905171775.1). Lineage (NCBI taxonomy): Eukaryota > Metazoa > Chordata > Amphibia > Anura > Ranidae > Rana > Rana temporaria. The sequence goes on along the minus strand of NC_053493.1, from coordinate 82,390,578 downwards.
TTTCCTAAAGAGAGAATACATTCAGTTCCTCTAACCTATCCTCATAGCTGAGCTTCTCCATGCCTCTTATCAGTTTGGTTACCCTTCTCTGCAGTTTCTCCAGTTCCCCAATATCCCTTTTGTGAACTGGTGCCCAAAACTGAACTGCATATTCCAGGTCTTACTCAGTGGCGTCACTAGAGTTGGTGTCACCCATTGCGGTAAAACATGGTGCCACCCCCCAGCAGGACAGGTAGTAGAGCACTGAGCAGGCTAGCGCATTGCATGCCTCTCATGCTACTCCAAACACCTCCCTCAGCCTGCCACAGTGCTATTTGATAGTGTCAGGTGGGTGCAGAGTTTAGGTGGGTGCAGGGTGCAGAGTTTAGGTGGGTGCAGGGTGCAGAGTTCAGGTGGGTGCTGGATGTAGAGTTCACATGGGTGCAAAGTTCAGGCGGGTGCAGGATGCAGAGTTCAGGTGGGTGCAGTTTGCAGGGTGAAGAGTTTAGGTGGGTGCAGGGTGCAGAGTTTAGATGGGTTCAGGGTGCAGAGTTTAGGTGGGTGCAGAGTTCCACCCCCAAATCGCCATCCTTGACAGGACTGTCTGCTCTCTCCCAGCACAGACACCCATCCCCTTTCCTATACAATTAGCATCCTTTAAAATCTGCCCTCTGAACCTCAGATACAGCGCGGATTAATGCAGTGAGTGAGATGCCCCTTCTCTTAGGCTCCTCCTCATGACCTGTAAGACACATCAGAGCCGAGGAGGAACTGCCTAACAAAAGCTTCACCTCCCTGACTCTAGTGTGATAGGCGGTGGCAAACGATGCTGCGAGAGTGTGGGCGGGTGCCCAGAATTCTTTGCCAGCATTAGTAGTTCCCCGTCCCCAGCTGCTTCCGGGGGTTCAGTGCAGCGGCTGGTCAGGAGCCGACAACAAATTCCAACAACAAATGTTCGATGTGAGCTTTTGGTCGGTTATTCCGACCGTGTGTACGCTCCATCGGACATTTGCTGTCGGAATTTCGGACAACATGTTTGAGAGCTGGTTCTCAATTTTTCCAAAAACAAAAGTTCAGAAATTCCGATTGTGTGTATGCAATTCCGACGCACAAAAATCCTACGCATGCTCGAACTTTTCTTGGCTCGTTGTAGTGTTGTACGTCACCGCGTTCTTGACGATCGCAATTTCCGTCAACATTTGTGTGACCGTGTGTATGCAAGACAAGTTTGAGCCAACATCCATCGGAAAAAAATCCACGGTTTTGTTGTTGGAATGTCCAATCGTGTGTACGCAGCATTACTGGTCAGATCACCAGTCGACAACAGAGGGGAAAAAAAGGCTAAAAAAGAAAACATCTAAAGCCTCGTACACACGACTGATTTTCCCGGCAGGAAAACTGCCAGGAGAGAATTTGGCTTGGGAATCCCGGCCGTGTGTATGCTCCCTAGCAGTTTTCCCATCAGGAAAACAGCCGGGAATCGAGGCGGGAATATAGAGAACCCTGCTCTGTATTTTCTCGTTGGATTTCCTGGCAGAATGTTTCCTGCCGAGAAAAACCACGCATGCTCGATAACACTTTGACGCATGCGTGGTAGCATACAAGGTTAGTGTGGGGTGTAGCGAGATGGCGGCGACGGCATCGAATGAGACGTTGTAGTCGATGACGTCACTGCGTTCTTCCCATTCAAAAGAACAGCGGGATTTTGTAAGGCCGTGTGTATACGTGGCTTTTCAAGTCAAGCCTGCCAGGAATCCCGTCGGGAATACTGATGTTTTTTTTCCCGACGGGATTCCCGATCGTGTGTACAGGACTTTGGGATTGGTAAGCTGCAATATATTATATATTTTTTTTTTTTTTTTTTTTTACTGCTTTAATTCTAAACTGCATGTTAAATATTAATCCCATGCTACTAAGAAAACGGATCTTTTGTTGACAATTGCTTTATTATATAATAGTCTATCTAGGACTATTACTACACCATGAATTTATACTTGACAAAGCAGGGCCAATGTTTCTTTAAGACAGCTACCATTAAATCTAAGCTGTATTGCACAGTATTGCTTTCTTCCAGAGTCCCTACCTACTGTCCCTTTACCTTTTCTTCAGCTGTCACCACGGTCTATGTTTTGCATAGCAATAAGTGTAAGGCATAGGTGTCTAAGTAAAATGTCATACACTTTAGATTGCATTAAACATGATGAGCTCTTCCCCAGTGATCTGAACTGTGTTCATCTCTGTCATCCCTTCAGCAGAAGCGGAATCTCGTTTCCTCAAACTGTAGAACAAAGAAAATCAGCACCGCCGGTAAGAATGAGATGATTGGTCCGTTTCACAGCTGGGTCTGCATCGCTGTCAAATATGGTGATAAAACGTACTAATTAATCTTTGAGGAGCTATGAGCACCTGGAAGGCTTATTAGTAATGTGACTAGATAGGTGGCACGGGTGTGAACTCAAAGGGACTTTGAAATCGGAAAGCCCTAAGGAAATACTGTATGTGCTCTGTTGTTCCTTGATATGTACACTGAATCTGGTGTATCTGCTGAATTCTGAGCTCATTGCTTTCATGTGGAGCATTAAAGAGGTTGTAAAGGTTTATTTTTTATTTTCTAAATAGGTTCCTTTAAGCTAGTGCATTGTTGGGTCACTTACCTTTTCCTTCCATTTCCCTTCTAAATGTTTTTTTTCTTTGTTTTCTTTGTCTGAATTTCTCACTTCCTGTTCCTCCTCAGTAAGGTGTTCAGTAAGCTGTTCTGGCTGACTTTCCACCGCTTGGATGATGGTGGAAAGCTTACTGAGGAGAAACAGGAAGTGAGAAATTCAAACAAAGAAAAAAAACATTTAGAATGGAAATTGAAGGAAAAGGTAAGTGAACCAACAATGCCTAGCTTAAAAGATATTTAGAAAATAAAAGACGAACCTTTACAACCCCTTTAACCACTTGAGATCCGCGCTATAGACAAAAGACGTCCACAGCGCGGCTCTCAAGTGCCGAGTGGACGTCTTTGGACGTCTTTTTCTGTGCATTACCCGCACGCGCCACTGGGGGGCGCGCAGCGGGTAAACACTGTGCCGGCGCATCGCTGGCAAGCCGATGCGTGTACCTGGCGGCCGTGATGTCCGCCGGGTACACGCGATCGGCGGTGACAGCAGGTGACAGCAGGGACTTGGAGCTCTGTGTGTAAACACAGAGCTCCACGTCCTGTCAGGGAGAGAGGAGACCGATCTGTGTCCCTTGTACATAGGGACACAGCATCGGTCACCTCCCCCAGTCAGTCCCTTCCCCCCACACAGTTAGAACACACCCAGGATACACATTTAACCCCTTCCTCACCCCCTAGAGTTAACCCCTTCCCTGCCAGTCACATTTCTACAGTAATTAGTGCATTTATATAGCACTGGTCGCTGTATAAATTTGAATGGTCCCAAATTTGTGTCAAAAGTGTCCGATACGTCCGTCGCAATATCGCAGGCCTGACAAAAAATAAAAATAAAAAAAATCGCAGATCGCCGCCATTACTAGTAAAAAGTAAATCATAAATCTATCCCCTATTTTGTAGGTGCTATAACTTTTGCGCAAACCGATCAAATACGCTTATTGCGATTTTTTTTAAACAAAAATATGTAGAAGAATACGTATCGGCCTAATCCGAGGAAAAAAATATATATAAAAAAAAAAATTGGGATATTATTATAACACAAAGTAAACAATATTGTGTTTTTTTTCCAAATTTTCTGTATTTTTTTGTTTATAGCGCAAAAAAAAAAAGACGCAGAGATGATCAAATACCACCAAAAGAAAGCTCTCTTTGTGGGAAAAAAAATGATAAAAATATAATTTGGGTACAGTGTTGTATGACCGCGCAATTGTCATTCAAAATACGTCAGCGCTGAAAGCCGAAAATTGGTCTGGGCACGAAGGGGGTTGAAGTGCCCAGTAATGAAGTGGTTAAGGACCTCAGACAAGGGAAAACAGTTAGGCCCCTTTCACACGATCGGACCGTTCAGGTCCGTCTGTCAGTTTTGACGGCGGACCTGAACGGCTGCTCCATGCAGGCCTATGGAGCATCGGATGTCCCCATATGTCCCCATCCATCCATGGCGGATCGGATCAGGTGAGATCTGATGAAAACAGACATGTTATCCGTTTTCATCAGATCTCCCCAGAGGAGACAGCGGCGCTGCACAAGCCCCACCCCGCTCTGTGAGCAGAAAGGGACTTGTCATCCGCCGGCTCAGCGGAAATCAGCAGAGAGATCTCCCGCTGAGCCGGCGGACTCCGTAGCGACGAAGTCTGCCTGTGTGGAAGAGGCCTTAGGCTGCATTCTCACCTGAGCGTATAGTTTTCCGGCGTTTTTCTGGTGTGTTTAATTTTGTAGACTAAAATATTTTTGTTGACTAAATAATACTATTTTAGTCGGCTACAATACAACTAAAACAATTGAGATGACTAAAATACAGCTAAAACTAAAATGGCATTTTAGTCAAAAGGCTATAACTAAAACTAAATTGAATTTTGATATCAAAATGAAAACTGCACTACCACATAAGAATATGTAGGGGGCATCTACTAAGCTGCTTAAATAAGAAAAAGGTCCCCAGAAATGTTATAAATTGAGTTTCAGTTCAGTGAGTAAAATAAGTGGTTGATCCCCAAGCAAAACATGACTTAGGATTAAGGTCTGGAGACTGGCTAGGCCACTCTATGTGCTTCTTCTTGAGCCACTCCTTTATGGCCTTGGCGGTATGTTTTGGGTCAATGTAATGCTGAAAAACCCATCCATGACCCATCTTCAATGTATTGGTTGAGGGAAGAAGGTTCTCATCCAAGATTTTACAATACAAGGTCTCATCTATTCAATGCGGCAAAGTCGGCCAGTACCTTTAGCAGAGAAACAGCCCCAAAGCATAATGGGGGAGATCCACAGAGCAAGTACGCCGGCGTATCTACTGATACGCCGGCGTACTTTCAAATTTCCTGCGTCGTATCTTTAGTTTGAATCCTCAAACCAAGATACGACGGCATCTGGGTTCGATCCGACAGGCGTACGGCTTCGTACGCCTTCGGATCGCAGATGCAATACTTCGGCGTCCGCTGGGTGGAGTTCGTGTCGTTTTCCGCGTCAGGTATGCAAATGAGCTTTTTCCGACGATCCACGAACGTACGCGCGGCCGTCGCATTCTTTTACGTTGTCTCTAGTCGTCTTTTTCCGGCGTATAGTTAAAGCTGCTATTTTGCGGCTTATAGATAGACTTGCCATGTTAAAGTATGGCCGTCGTTCCCGCGTCGAAATTACAATTTTTTTTTTTTTGGCGAAAGTCGTCCGTGAATAGGGATGGACGTAAGTCACGTCTAAGTTAAAAAAAATGATGTCATTGCGACGTCATTTCGCGCAAAGCACGGCGGGAAATTTCGAAACGACGTATGCGCAGTTCATTCGGCGCGGGGACGCGCTTTATTTAAATGAATCACGCCCCATACCCGCCGATTTGAATTACGCGCCGAGAGATACACTACGCCGCTGTAACTTTTCGCCGAGCAAGCTTTCAGGATTCGAACCAAAGCCGGAAAAGTTACGGCGGCGTAGCGTATCTCTGATACGCAGCGCAGGTGTAAAGGTATGTGGATCTGGCCCAATGTTTCCACCTCTGTGTGTGACTTTAGGGATGGTGTTCTTAGGGTCATAATCAGCATTTTTCTTCCTCCCAACACAGTGAGTCCCCCTCCTCAAGAAGGCACAGTGGTTCAAATGGAGTTTGCATGCTCTCCCTGTACCTGCGTGGGTTTCCTCCGGCTACTCCGGTTTCCTCCCACACTCCAAAGACATGCTGCTAAGTTAATTGGCTTCTATCTAAATTGGCCCTAGTATATGAATGCGAGTTAGGGACCTTAGATTGTAAGCTCCTTGAGGGTAGGGACTGATGTGAATGTACAATGTACAGTATATGTAAAGTGCTGCGTAAATTGACGGCACTATATAAGTACCCTAATAATAACAATGTACAGTCATGCCAATGAACATCTAAATCATTCAGAGAATTATTGGGAGAAAGTGCTGTGGTTAGATGAGACCAAAATTGAGCTCTTTGGCATGAACTCAACGCCTTGTATTGTGAAATCTTGGATGAGAACCTTCTTCCCTTAGTGCCCATTCACACCTAGGCGTATATACGCCTGAAGCGCCACGCCGCAGCAGCCCCTGATACGCTGGAGGGGTGAGTTTACATTGTCGGCTATGGAGATGGTTCACATCTCCACGCCTAACGCCGAAACGCCTGAAGCCCAAAACAAGTCCCGGGCCTTTTTTGCAGGTGGCTTTCGGCGTTCGGCCATAGCCGACAATGTTGATCACCCCTCCTGTGTATGTTACCGCGGCGTATTTTACCGCGTTTTGTCGCGGCAAATCACGGGACAAAACGCCGCAATTTGTCGCGGCAATTTGCGGTAAAATACGCTGCGTTGTAGTGTGAATGCAGCCTTAGCCAGAACACTGAAGATGAGTCATGGATGGGTCTTGCAGCATGACAATGACCCAAAACTAGGGGTGCACCAAATGGAAATTTTGGTGCCGAAAAGGAAGGATGTACTGAGCTGAAAACCGATACCAAAAATGACAGTTTTAAAAAATATATATATATTTTTATATATAATTGTATTATATTCAACTTTTAAATTAATATCATCAATTTAAATTAATATGAATTTATTGTTGGCCATTATTGGCACCTTAAGTGCAAGAAAGGTCAAGAAAAATGTCTGCAGTCTCTGACCATCTCTTGTATCATGTCCTCAGTCTCTGACCATCTCTTGTATCATGTCCTCAGTCTCTGACTGTTAGATGCCGGGGGGCAGGGGAGAGAAGAGGTGACAGAGATAGAACAGAGAGGACATAGTGGACATATGCCTCTAACAGGTGTCATGCGATGTGTCAAAACCTCTTCCTTCTCCAGGCGTTCTCTTGGTTCCAAAATATTCAGACATAGGTTTATTTCATTATACGATGTTTTATTCTTTCTACGATATGACAGCAAGATAGTTTAATGCTTACGTTGTTACGTTGTTACAGACATCATGGCAGGTAGGCAATTCAGAAACAGGAATTAGATGTTACATCTTTGGGTTCCAACTCCCATCTCATCTGCAGAGTCCGATGACCCCGAGACCCCCGTGGGTCGGGTGACCCTGAGGATTCCTCCCCACTATGCTTACCACGTGTACATTTATACAGGTTTAACAGCTAACTAAGCACAAATCTAGCTTTCCAAACAAGGTTGCGATGAGCTTTAACGCCCAGTTATGTATTTTTAAGTAACATCTTCAACCTTCATAGATGTGGCCTATGCTATAACAGCTGTTCTGTCGTCATAACTAACCTTGTTTGCCCTCAAAGCTACCATGTCTAAACCAAATGATTCAGAGACATTTATAACATAAAAATATTAATGAATTTAAAATCTAACACTGACCATCTCTTGTATCATGTCCTCAGTCTCTAACCATCTCTTGTATCATGTCCTCAGTCTCTGACCATCTCTTGTATCATATCCTAAGCCTCTGACCATCTCCTGTATCATGTCTGCAGCCTTTTGCTTAAACTTAAAAACATTGCTAATAGTATTAGCAACATTTTCATTTGGTGCACCTCTAGCAGACATGATACAGGAGATGGTCAGAGACTGCAGACATGATACAAGAGATCAATGCAGCCTCTCCAGTGCCCGTCATATGCAGCCTGTCAGTGCCCAGCAGCCCCACCAGTGCCCATCATATGCAGCCTGTCAGTGTCCAGCAGCTTTACCAGTGCCGTCATATGCAGCCTGTCAGTGTCCAGCAGCTTTACCAGTGCCGTCATATGCAGCCTGCCTGTGCCCGCATCAGCGTCGATCTCCGATGGTCACAGAGCTGGATTTGAATTGCACGGGCCGCAGTAACAATGTCCCTCCTCCTGTAATTACGTCACACTGATTTAATGTCCCACTGGATCACTGTGACGTCTATCACAGGAGGTGGGACACTGTTACTATGGCTGGGCAATTCAACATGAAACACAGAGATCGCAGCAAGGAGAGGAAGAGGAGGAGGGAAGGGAGGAAAAGGAAGTGGAGGATTGGGCGCTACAGGATCACCAACTACAAGAAATCTAACGTCTCTTCTTGTCAACAAGGATTTCTCTACCAAGTACTAAGTCATGTTTTGCTTGGGGATCAAATACTTATTTTACTCGCTGAACTGCAACTGCATAGCATTTGTGTTGTGTGGTTTTTTTTCTGGATTTTTGGATGATATTCTGTCTCTATCATGTAAAACACATCTATGATAAAAAATATAGACCCTTCATTTCTCTGTAAGTGGGCAAATTTACAATCTGCAATTTGAACTAATTGAAACTTTAAATAAAAATACATATTTTTTTAGACTCTAAAATTCTTCCAGCAGATTATTTACATGCTGAACTTGCCCAAATTCTTTAAAGAACAATTCCAAGCAGTAAGTTAAATAAATAAGTGAGTTGTAATCCGGGAACATTTCAATTTTGCTGTAGGTCAGAAAGTGCATTCAATGTACCTTAATCTGTACTTATACCCCGTGAGGCTCCCTATGACTCCAATACTAGGGCAGACAGACTGTACTTTACCACATTTCACCTTGTAGCAAGAGTTCATGAAAACAAATACAACTTGCAGGTCAGTGACTAATAACTCACAGAGCAGATAAAAAGCCACAGTCAGCAACACAACATAGAAAAATAGCAATGATTCATGTCTGGACGTAAACCTTACCGTAACACTGATGTCTCATATCTTACTGAAATAAAGGAAGGTTGTACAAGCAAACAAGACTGTGTTACTGAAGCCTTCATACACCGACCTAGGAATACCTCTGATGATCCTAGCTGGTTACACAAGGTCACAATGGTTGGAGGTATCAGGAATATCCATCTGTCCATTCTATGGTGACCACGTGTCCTGGATTGCCCGGGACAGTCCCGCATTTTGCAGGTCTGTCCCGGGCACATTCATTCCAGGACAATACAATCCCGGAATGAAACTGACACAGCCACCCCCCTGGGCCAATCTGATGCCCCCAAAAAAGGCCGCCGCATCACCGCTTTACTCACTGACAGTACTTGTCCTGGCCGGGAATGCCTGGAGGAGAACAATCCCCGCCCCCTGCTTGTGATTGGAGAAATCATAAATCCCGCCTCTTGTGTCCAATCACTGTGCTGTGATTCGTTACAGCACAAGCTGATTTTTGGGAAGGGAGGGTGTCCCTGAATGGTAGTTTGGAAATGTGGTCACCCTAGTCCATTCCCAGCAGCCCCCATCCTGATTTCAAGCTTTTGTGACCCCAAATATAACCTTTAACATGTTAATGTAATTTATAGCGGGAGTTCACCCTAAAAAAAATGTTTAACATTAGATTGATGCTCATTTTGTCTAGGGGAATCGGCTAGTTTTTTTTAAATCGAAGCTGTACTTACCGTTTTAGAGAGCGATCTTCTCCGTCGCTTCTGGGTATGGGCTGCGGGACTGGGCGTTCCTATTTTGATTGACAGGCTTCCGACGGTCGCATCCATCGCGTCACGAGTAGCCGAAAGAAGCCGAACGTCGGTGTGGCTCTATACTGCGCCTGCGCACCGACGTTCGGCTACTTTCGGAAAATCGTGACGCGATGGATGCGACCGTCGGAAGCCTGTCAATCAAAATAGGAACGCCCAGTCCCGCAGCCCATACCCGGAAGCGGCGGAGAAGATCGCTCTCTAAAACGGTAAGTACAGCTTCGATTTTAAAAAAACTACCCGATTCCCCTAGACAATCTAATGTTAAAAATGGTCATTTCCAGTTGAACCTCCACTTTAAAAAATAGTAATCAATTTATTTTTATATTTGAAGTTCTCTTTAATTACTTCCTGTCCATAGAACATATAAAAATGTGCCTGATTGAAGTGATTAAAACAAACTCATAGCTGACGCCATGAGCCTGGTATTTTTTGCCAGCTTACAATTGTTCAGCTGGCAATCTACAGCCACTCGATCACATTTACTATGGTAAGAAGGGGTGCCATTCCCCCCTCCGGGTCTCTTCTGTGCCTCTAGGGAACAGCCAGGATAGCGAGATACAGGGAAGATCAAGAAACATCCATTCCCTAATCTCCTCTGTGATTAGTGAATCTGAAAGCGATGATGATTTCCGTTTCAGAGCTGTCATTCCAAGACTACTGTAGCCGAGGATACAGCTAATCAAGCACAATCTGTGCTTGATTAGATGCAATGGAGGACAAGGGAGACATTACTTGTTAGCCCCATTGTAATAGAAATAAAGTAAAAAATATATTTTTTTTTAAATTAACTAAAAATGATAATAACTAAATGTAAAAGCAACATCCTGGATTCCATGCATGCTTTTTAGCTTCTCCTCTGCAGTTTACATTCAATTTCTAAGAATTATGGGCCAAATCCTCAAAAGGGATAGGCAGGCGGAACTGCTGTTCCGCCTGCGTATCCCTGTGCCTATCTTTGGAACTGATCCTCAGAAGCAGTTTTCCAAAGATAGGCAGAAGATCCGACATCTGTAAGAGACTTACACTGTCGGATCTTAGGATTCAGTACCGCATCCGCCGCTGGGGTCATTTCGAGTCGAAATGCCGCTTTGCGTATGCAAATGAGGACTTACGGAGATCCACAAAGCTTTTCAGCTTTGTGTTTTCTGCGTAAGTTTACGTTTGCATACGTAAAATTAGTTCTGCTTTTACAAAGTGTAAGCTAGTAACACCTTGTAAAAACAGATCTTTTTTTCGATCGCCGCGTTTTTTTTAAAATTTTTTATTTTTTTTTCCGGCGCGTAACTTTTTTTTTACCCGACGCAACTTTATTGTCCCGTCGCAATCCACAAAGCCCGACGTAACGTAATTTCGCGCGCTGCCCGTCGGGAAAATGACGTCATGAGCATGCGCAGTACGGCCGGCGCGGGAGCGCGCCTCATTTAAATTGTCATCGCCCCCTGCAGAAGAGGACCGCCTTGCGCCGGAGACATTTAAGTTACACGGCCTGAAATTTCTAGGTAAGTGCTTTGTGGATCGGGCACTTAGGTAGAAATTTTAAGTCAGTGTAACTTAAATGGGAAAAGATAAGTTAGGCAGGATTTTTGAGGATTTGGCCCTATAATCCCATGACCTTGCTGCCTGCACAGTGATACCTGTGTTTACTCCTAATTTTAGCACCTCGGTAGTTTAGAAGGCAGGCTCTGTGAAATGTATAACACAGCAGTGCCTACTCCACAGGTCATAGTAAATACACATGTAGGGATCTGCTGTCCTCTACTGTCTCTATTTTTAAATGCTTGGGCTACTAATAAATTATGTCAACCCTTCCTGTTTCTGGGTTGTTGAGTTAAAAACCCCAGAAGGAGAAAGTGGAGACCACATGCCCCCATGGAAGAACTGTTGCTAACCTAGACCAGAAACATGGATTCTATGCAAGTGTTTCTATAATTAATAGTTTACTATTGCTGCCTATAGCTTCTGTATATATATATATATATACACACAGATAGCCAGATTCAGAGACGTTTACGCTGGCGTATCAGTAGATATGCCGTCGTAACTCTGAATCTAAGCCGTCGTACATTTAAGTGTATTCTCAAATTAGGATACGTAATTTACATTCACGTCGAAACCAATACGTCCTTGCGGCGTACTTTGGAGCAATGCACACTGGGATATGTCCACGGACGGCGCATGCGTCGTTCGTTAAAAACGTCAATCACGTCGGGTCACGCGTCATTAACATAAAACACGCCCCCCTGTTCCTCATTTGAATTAGGCACGCTTATGCCGGCCCATTTACGCTACGCCGCCGTAACTTAGAAGGCAAGTGCTTTGTGAATACAGCACTTGCCTCTCTGACTTACGGCGGCGTAGCGTATATGCGTTACGCTACGCCGCCTCAAAGTTAAGCCAGTCTTTCTGAATCTGGCTAAGAGTATCTCACAAAATTAATTACACCCCTCACATTTTTGTAAATATTTTATTATATCTTTTCATGTGACAACACTGAAGAAATTACACATTGCTACAATGTAAAGTAGTGAGTGTATGGCTTGTATAAAAGTGTAACTTTGCTGTCCCCTCAAAATAATTCAACACACAGTCATTAATGTCTAAATGTCTAAGTGAAAATGGCCATTTTCCCTCCTCGTTGTCATGTGACTCGTTAGTGTTACAATGTCTCAGATGTGTTAAATTGGGTCTTATCGCTCTTACTCTCTCATAATGGTCAATGGAAGTTCAACATGGCACCTCATGGCAAAGAACTCTTTGAGGATCTAAAAAAAATAATTCTTGTGTAGCCCTGTTGTGATTTTCAGCCATTTAAGAGGATGTAGATATATATATATATATTGCAGCAGGTGGAGCCAGAGAGCACAGATTTGGAGGCTGCAGTACAGAACAGACATAGAGATACATTTCTACACCAAGGTGCTGGAGAACTGCTTTTCCCAGGAGGCTGTGAGACAGGAAGTTCCGGGAGAGAGGAGAGGGAGTCTGGAACAGTGACCAGGGAACACAGATCTGCATCACAGAGTGATTTAAGACAGCTTGTGTCAGAGCTGTGTGTTTGCCACTGAGACACAGGCTCTATGCAATAGTTCTTGGAGAGACTGATGTTCGTCTACTGAAACAGAGAAAGACTGTGTTTTGAGCGATCGAACTGAGGCCTGGTCGCAGGGCCGATCCAGCCACCGGAGTAATCCAGCCTGCCCAACTGAGTGAGTACAGCTGACGGAGGTTATTGCCAGATTCCCCAGACGGCCCCTAGACGATCTGAGATGTCCTGCCGGAGGCTTTAAAAGACTGCATCCATTTCACAGACGTCGGTCTGAGGAAAGAGGGACACTCGCTTGCGCAGACAACCATCCTCCTTCCCCAAAGAGACATTGGAAGTGGTGAGCGGCCTTTGGCCATTGCAACAAGTGTATTTCCTACATCTGTCATACATCCAGGGCCCCAACGTTGGCTAGCCTAGGACAGTACTACTGGCCAGTAGTTTAGGGTGGGGTCGATACTGCTAAGTATATAGATATATTACTGTTCATCGCATTCAATCTAAACGTATTATCTCATTCTGTTATTAGTTGTATTATATTAGAGTGGGGAGACATTAAGGGCTTTTGCTCTATCCCACAGTCATTAAATCTGTTATAAAACTTCACAAGGTGTGCTGGTGTGCTGTGGATTCATTGTTTGTGGTGTGTCACAGAGGTGAGACAGAAGACCCGATAATTCAGCGGCTCCTTCGGGGGTGAGCGCTACACTTGCTTTACATAAAGATGAGCTAGGCTATAGGAAGATTGCCAAGACCCTGAAACTGAGCTGCAGCTCGGTGGCGAAGACCATATAGCGGTTTAACAGGACAGGTTCTACTCTGTACTGGCCTCACCATGGTCGACCAAAGAAGTTGAGTGCACGTGCTCAGCGTCACATCCAGAGGTTGTCTTTGGTAAATAGATGTATGAGTGCTGCCAACATTGCTGCAGAGGTTAAAGGGGTGGGGTGCCAGCCTGTCAGGGCTCAGACCATACAACGCACACTACATCAAATTGGTCTGCATGGCTGTGGTCCCAGAAGGAAGCCTCTTCTAAAGATGATGCACAAGAAAGCCCGCAAACAGTTTCCTGAAGACAAGCAGACTAAGGACGTGGATTACCGGAACCATGTCCTATGGTCTAATGAGACCAAGATAAACTTATTTGGTTCAGATGGTGTCAAGCGTGTGTGGCGGCAACCAGGTGAGGAGTACAAAGACAAGTGTGTCTTGCCTACAGTCAAACATGGTGGTGGGAGTGTCATGGTCTGGGGCAGCATGAGTGCTGCCAGCACTGGGGAGCTACAGTTCACTGAGGGAACCATGAATGCCGACATGTACTGTGAGATACTGAAGCAGAGCATGATCCCCTTCCTTCAGAGACTGGGCCGCAGGGCAGTATTCCAACATAACAACAACCCCAAACACACCTCCAAGACAACCACTGCCTTGCTAAAGAATCTAAGGGTAAAGGTGATAGACTGGCCTAGCATGTCTCCAGACCTAAACCCTATTGAGCATCTGTCGGGCATCCTCAAATGGAAGTTGGAGGAGCGCAAGGTCTCTAACAGCCACCAGCTCTGTGATGTCGTCGAGGAGGAGGGGAAGAGAATTCCAGTGGCAACCTGTGAAGCTCTGGTGAATGCCATGCCCAAGAGGGTTAAGGGCAGTGCTGGAAAATTTGGACATTTTCACTTAGGGGTGTATGCACTTTTGTTGCCAGCGGTTTAGACATTAATGGCTGTGTGATGAGTTTTTTTGAGGGGACAGCAGATGTACACTGTTATACAAGCTGAACACTCATTACTTTACAAAAAAAAAAAAAATACATGATACATAAATTGAGTTGCAATTCAGTTCGAAATACGTATTTTGCTAGAAAACTACTTAGAACCCCCAAACATTATATATATATATATATATATATATATATATATATATATATATATATCCTGGGTGGAAGCGCTGTCCTGTCCTAGGTGGAAGCACTGTCCTATCCTAGCTGGAAGTATTGTCCTGTCCTGGGTGGAAGCACTGTCCCGTCCTAGGTGGAAGTACTGTCCTGTTCTGGGTGGAAGCACTGTCCTGTCCTGGGTGGAAGCACTGTCTAGTCCTGGGTAAAAGCACTGTGCTGTTCTGGGAGGAAGCAATGTCCTGTTCTGGGTGGAAGTACTGTCTAGTCCTGGGTAAAAGCACTGTCTTGTCCTGGGTAAATGCACTGTGCTGTTCTGGGAGGAAGCAATGTCCTGTTCTGGGTGGAAGTACTGTCCTGTCCTAGGTGGAAGCACTGTCCTATCCTAGCTGGAAGTATTGTCCTGTCCTGGGTGGAAGCACTGTCCCGTCCTAGGTGGAAGTACTGTCCTGTCCTGGGTGGAAGTACTGTCCTGTTCTGGGTGGAAGCACTGTCCTGTCCTGGGTGGAAGCACTGTCTAGTCCTGGGTAAATGCACTGTGCTGTTCTGGGAGGAAGCAATGTCCTGTTCTGGGTGGAAGTACTGTCTAGTCCTGGGTAAAAGCACTGTCTTGTCCTGGGTAAATGCACTGTGCTGTTCTGGGAGGAAGCAATGTCCTGTTCTGGGTGGAAGTACTGTCTAGTCCTGGGTAAAAGCACTGTCTTGTCCTGGGTAAATGCACTGTGCTGTTCTGGGAGGAAGCAATGTCCTGTTCTGGGTGGAAGTACTGTCCTGTACAAGGTGGAAGCACTGTCCTGTCCTGGGTGGAGGGACTGTCCTGTCCTGGGTGGAGGCCTTGTCCTGTTCTGGGTGGAGGTCCTGTCCAGTCCTGGGTGGAGGGACTGTCCTGTCCTGGGTGGAGGCCTTGTCCTGTCCTGGGTGGAGGCCGTGTCCTGTCCTGGGTGGAGGCCGTGTCCTGTCCTGGGTGGAGGCCTTGTCCTGTCCTGGGTGGAGGCCTTGTCCTGTCCTGGGTGGAGGCCTTGTCCTGTCCTGGGTGGAGGCCCTGTCCTGTCCTGGGTGGAGGCCCTGTCCTGTCCTGGGTGGAGGCCCTGTCCTGTCCTGGGTGGAGGCCCTGTCCTGGGTGGAGGCCCTGTCCTGTCCTGGGTGGAGGCCGTGTCCTGTCCTGGGTGGAGGCCTTGTCCTGTCCTGGGTGGAGGCCCTGTCCTGTCCTGGGTGGAGGCCCTGTCCTGTCCTGGGTGGAGGCCCTGTCCTGTCCTGGGTGGAGGCCCTGTCCTGTCCTGGGTGGAGGCCCTGTCCTGTCCTGGGTGGAGGCCTTGTCCTGTTCTGGGTGGAGGCCCTGCCAACTTTATTATCAAACACGCTCTTTCACAAAGCAAAAGGTTATTTTTCCTTTATTTACCTACATGTTTAGCACAATATCCTTTTTGAGGAGGGCCATTTCTGATAACTTCCCCCCCAGACGAGGGCTAAATGTGTCACAGAGTTCAAGGAAGTAAATGTGTGGGAATCTTCACATACTAATTTTACAAATGTGGAAATGAATATATGATTTTAACTTTTGAGCACAAACACACTTTTAATGCACATATAATCTCATGGGAAGATTTATGGTAAAGCAAATGATCTGGATACAGGGTCTCTTTAAAGTGAATGTCTCTTTAAGATGAAAAGGCCTAAAACTTTTTTTTTTTTGTTACTAATAATGTTAATTATTTTTCAATCATGATATAAATAAATAGATTAGTCAAGACTTGCTTGGCTTTATGCATATAAGTGGACAATGCAGAAGGGCTAATTAAGAATATAATATGTTAAAGAACAAAGAGGTTTGCAGCAATTTATGTCCCAGAAAATGGTGACACCTGGGTGATCCTCAATGGATTCTGGCTTGTGACAGATCTGGCTTGTGCTCTAACAGCTCTAGTATGTGTGAAATCAGCAACAGAGACAGCTGACGGCAGGCTCCCCGAGGCTTACATCACCACATTACACTGAATACGCAAGTTGGATTCCATGCCAGTGTTTAATATATCAATTTCACTATCATCTATTCTACACTATGGCAGCAACAGCTTCTAACATCCAAAGCAGTGCTGGGTTTAACATTCCACACCCCCTTCTCTTCTCCCGCAAAGATTTGTTTTGTTGGGTTCACTAAGGCAACCTGCACTTATAAACTTGTGTTTGGAGGAAAAGTCTGCCATTGCTGAGCTCCTTCTGGAATTGTTAGTTTTCTGGCTGTCCAGTATATTCGAAATCACTCACTAAGTTGGAACAAGCATGCAACTAGTGAAGTCAGAACTGATTGTTATGCTTGTTTTAGGTCAGTGACCTAAACTACTGGAGTCACTAGATCAGTATAACAGCCAAGAAAAAAGCATTTTCAGAAACAAAGGTAAGCAATGGTAGTGGTACATATTTTTCTCAGTATGGATGATTGTAAAGGTTTTTTTTTTTATAAAAATGACAAACTTACCTGCACTATGCACTGATACTGCACAGGTCCCAAACCTCCTTTTCTGAGGTCCTCTGTTGGTGATCTTGGCTCCTCCGCTTCTTGGTGTGTCACCATAGGAAGCCGCTTCTTGTGGGGGTGCACCTGCAGCCTTCGCTCAGGAGCCAGGCTGTGTGCATCTATAGATACACACAGCATAGCTCGGACCCGCCCCCCCACTCCCTTCTCACAGGATTTGGCTCCCTCTGATGCCTCTGCCCTGTGAATGCAGGGATAGAGAAGAGACAGCCGCTATAGACTGGCACAGCACTGGACTGAATGAGGACTCATAAGTAGTTGGGGGGAGGGGTGCAATACAAATGCTAGGACATTGTTTACATTAATGCAGACAATGCATTAAAGGGGTTGCAAACCCTTGTGTTTTTTCTCCTTAATGCATCCTATGCATTAAAGGGTCACTAAAGGAAAAACATTTTTTTGCTGAAATGACTGTTTACAGGGAATAGAGACATAAAAGTTAACTGATTCCTTTTAAAAATGATTAAAAATAGATAAAAATCAATCATATAATGTGCCTCTAGTTTCACTTTCACTTTTAAACTGGCTTCATGTTTGTGTGAAGTAAAGAGACCCACAGAACAAAAACAAACAAATCCAGGGCAGTGTTTTGTTTTTAAAATGAATCTGATTGGTTCTGGGAAGTTTTAGACACACAGTAATAACAGCTTAGACCACCGTG